>NC_083355.1:8551034-8851810 GCF_030254825.1 Meriones unguiculatus | reverse complement strand
AGGCCCTGCTGACTTTGACCTGCAGAGACTATAGCAAAGAGAGCCAGCCGACCCCATGCACCATCTGGATTGGGACGCCTCAAGCGGCAGGTGGATCTTGGCACTGGGGGGGGGGGGGAGGGGACTGTGTGCTCACTTGTTCATGGAAAGCTGAAAACCAAGAATGCTCTTATCCCAGCAGTGCTAGGGACATTAGCTCCAACCTGGACACACGCCGAAGCCCATCCAAAAGAGCCAGAGCACAGAGTTTCGTTCAAACAATAGAAAATACGTAGCAACAGCAGTGAGAGATCTGCGTCTACAGGCAGGATGCAGGATGCAGGATGCAGGATGCAGGATGCCTGAGCCATCACACAGAATTGTGAGGGAAAGAAAGAAGGCAAAGCTACTAAGTCCAATTTTCATACACACACCACACACACAAACTTTCTCTCTCTCTCTCTCACACACACACAGATGGTTTGTCGTGGCTCTCTAGTTCTGATGGATGAATTTTCAAACTGGCAGACTCTTGTGCCACATAGACAGTCCAGGAGGCAGAACGCTGGTAGCTCTGGCTCCACACTCCCTTCTCACCACGCCTCCCTCCAGGGGAATGGCCACCCTAGCTTCTAACAGCATGCCCTACGGCTTGAAGAGCATTTTACACTTTGTGGGCTGAACAACAAAGATTCCCCCCCCCCAAAGGTAAATGTGAGTCCATTCTCACCCAGTGGCACTGAGGGTCCACGCAGTTCAGTACCTGCCTCAGAACTAGTCATCCAAAGTTACGGGAAGCAAAGAGCATGTGCTGAGTTGCGCTGTCAGGAAGGTGCTGCCATGGACCTTGGTGTGTCCTCAGCACCTCATCACACCTCACGGGGCCTGACAGGGAATCTCCAAGGAACAGTTTCTCTGTCTACTCAGAATCCAGCCACTTTTCCGACTTCACTGGCTTCACCACGTGGGCATCTCCATCACATCCTTCAAGGTAATGGAGCTGCTAGCCTGTGGCTTACTTCTCGCTTGCCCAGCTCACGTCCATTCCCTGCTTATGTGCAGCGCAGGGCTATGGAGGGCCCTTGCTCAAAGCTCTTCTTGGCTCTTCATTCGCTCAGCAGCAGAGGCCAAGCTGTCCCCTGGCCTGACGTGACCCACCTGTCGTTAGCCTGTCGTTTCTTCGGCTGATGCTCTTTTCTCGGTGTTCTTCTTGCTCTTCCTCCAGTGGGCTCTGACACTCTCACTTTAGGGTCTTTCCCCTGAAACCCTCCTTCTCAGGGATGTGTGACTCACTTCTTCAGTGGGCTCTGACACTCTCACTTTAGGGTCTTTCCCCTGAAACCCTCCTTCTCAGGGATGCGTGACTCACTTCTTCAGTACTCTCAAGGTCTTGGAAGGCATTTTGGCTCCTGTCTCTCTTCTAGGCTGATGGGTCTGGGGGAAGATGGCTGCCATGTTGTAATCACAGTCAAGTAGCCTATGTGGTGAGGAGGGGAGGCCTCCTGCCAAAAGCCTGATGAGGGCTCCATCATCCTAGTCTAGCCTTCGGGCCACTTTGACCCTGGCTGACATATTTACTGTGACCTCTTGAGAGACCCAGAGCTAGAGCCACGCAATAAAACCACCCTCGAGTCTCTAATCCCTAACACCACCACAACCACCACACACACACACACACACACACACACACACACACACACACACACACACTGCTTAGTTTTGAGGGTCAATTTAACAAGATAGTCACCTGGGAAGAGTCTCAGCGAGAAATTGCTCCGATCACCCATGGGCATATGAATGGTACCACTTCATGGTAAGACATCCTCTCCCTCCCCTCCATCCCCCCCCCCTCCGCCACATGCAACAGTGTAAGACAGGAGAGAGCCAGCTGAAAGCAAGTAAGCAACTTGGCCTGTGTGCACTCATCTTTCTTTCCTCTTGACTGTGGGTGTGATAAGGTGCTTTGAGCTCCTATTTGACTTCCCTTCAGTGATGGACTGTGACTTGGAATTATAAGCTCAACAAACACTATTTTATTCTCAAAGTTGCTTTTTGTTGGAAGGGTTTTTTGTTTGTTTGGTTGTTTGTTTGTTTGGTTGGTTGGTTGTTATCACAACAGCTAGAATACCTCCCAAGACCTGCAATTCTTGCTGGCTCAAAGTACTAGGTTGTGATGTATTTTGTTAAACAACAGTGAATGTCCCACCTAAAAACTAGCATTCCTTTCTCCATTCTTTCTTCCTTTTTAGCATTTCTTGCCTATTAACATATAGAACTAACATTTCCAATTCTTAATGTTATTCTTCCTCCCTCACCCCATCTGGCATGAGGACAAGCTAGGAAACTCTGTTGCCTTGGAGGGGTTCCAGTACCTGGAAAAGAGCCAGGTGTGTGCCTCCATGAAGGAGTCACTGAATACTCCCCAAATCTAACACTACTAACATCTGTCCCCAGGAATAAGGGATTAGTCTGCAAAGTGTGCCACACTAAATCGGTCTCAGTGTCTTTGGCTGTGACAGGGACTGGTTTAACTGAGCTCTTTTCTTGGTCCTTAGTTTTGTGGCTGCTGTACAAGGGTGAGGTTGTGGGCTCTTGAGATTCTGGGGCTGCAGAAACAGCCCCCCTCCCCCGCCTTTGCCAAAGCTCATTTTCCTGTTTGAGCACATCTGGAAAACCACAACACAAAACCATCCCATTGTGCACATCTGGACAGCATAAACCAATGACTCCGAGAAGAAACTAAAAAAAAAAAAAAAAAAAAAAAAAAAAACAAAAAACAAAAAACAAAAAAAAAAAACAAAACAACAAAAAAACAAAACCAAACAAACTGGCTGATCAGTGAAACTGCAGTGAGGGCAGAATGGGAGAGAGGCTCAAAGGCGCTTTTCTTTTTTCATCTGCAAAACAATCTTCTGGGCATGCTCTCAGCAGCTGAATGCTTTGCATCTGAGCACGCGCTCTCAATAGCCTCTGACTGCAGCCTCTGCCGGTCACACTGCTTTCTTCCTGGCTCCTGGCCAATGCAAAACTTAACTGAAAGGGTGTCTGTCCCCTCCTCCTATTCCTTTATTGAGACCAAACCAAACCATACCTTCACTTACCCTTAGGGAATGTGGTCTGAGTTCAAAGCCAGAGCCGAACACCACCTGCTCCAACTCCATTCCCTTTAGACAGAGCACGTGAGCTGCTCTGGGTACAATGCAAAGAGAACTGAGCTCTGGGGGCTGGTGAGAAATCCCTGGCTATTCCCATGTAGTTAGGCACTTAGTCTGTGCTCTTCCCTTCTTGCCTGGGAAGGAAACCCTCCCCTGGCAGGCTCCTTGTTTGATCCCCAGTCTGGGCCCTGAAAACAAACAGGAATGATAAAGCCTCTGCAAATGAACTGAGTTTCAGGACGCTGAACTGAAGATATATAGAACACAGAACGAGAAGAGGCCTGCGGAAAGCTTCCTAGTAGCTCCTTCAAACCTAGGGGTGTCAAGAGAGTGGAGGTGAAGACACCCTGGAGTGTGGAGGGCTGAAGTGCTAGCAGAGAACCCTCCAGTCAGTGTCCTGTGGATAATAGGGGATACCTACAAGGAGAGAGGGGAGGAAGGTGGAAGGAGACCCCGGGGGTCAGGATGTCTGGTCACCTTTATTTATCAGATGTCCCCAAATGGTAGCAGCAAATTCCACTACTGAACCCTCATTCTCAAGCTCTCCTTAGTGCTCAGAGCCTCTTGGGGAGGGGTATCTGAGCATGATGGGAGAGCAGGAGCTTCAAAGTGAGGAGAAAGCACAATGATGGTATACCATGATTCGAATATTGCCTGTCTCCCATAGGCTCCTGTGTTGAAATCTTGGTCCCCTGATGGCAGTACTATTCTGGAAGGTTAGAAACATTAGCATGTGTCCAGTTGAAGCCCAAAGTATAGAAAATACAGGGCCAAGACCCATTGCATTGAGTAAAGGAAGAAACTAAACCAGAAGAAGCCTCAAACAAAGCCAACAGAAGAAAGATCACCTCCTTCCTTGTGCTGTGTATTTCAGGACTTGACTTCTAGGAAGCCAGGACCTCAGGGCTTTGTCACTAGAAAATGACTGTTTTCCCAGAATGGCCAGCCCAGAGCAAATGCAGGGCACAAGGCAGGTGTTAATAGTGTATTCTCATTTGACAAGCCTGGGAAATCTGTGTCAGTGGGGTGGGTCGGTATAGAACATGAATCAGGAGGTCGGGCACCTGCTGTTTTGCACATGCAAAGGACACCAAGAAGAGGCACTTTTCCCATAAACACCTGGTGTTGACTGCAGCGGCTTCTGGGTTATGAAGACACAGCAGGAACACTGACGCTGCCTTCTGAGTTCAGGCATTTTACTGTGAGCCTCTGCCCCATCCCAGCCCCAATGCTGAGCTCAGATCACACATCATCTAGTTTTTCTCTGGCAACAGATTATTTGGGAAATGGTATCAACCCAAGATACAGAGGAAGAAAGCGAGGCTTACAGAGGGTACAATTGCTCTCCTAATTTGCCATGATAGAAACCCACATCAGAACTGCTGAGCCCAAAGCTGAAGGGCTTCCTTTCCTTTGCACACCATCCTCATAATAAATGGTGCCTAGCCAGGCATGGTGGCACATGCCTTTAATCCCAGCACTTGGGAGACAGAGGCAGGTGGATCTCTATGAGTATGAGGCAGCCTGGTCTACAGAGAAAGTTCCAGGATAGCCAGGGCTACACAGAAAAACAAAAACAAAAACAAAAACAAACAAACAAAAAAAAAAAACCCGTCCTGTCTCGAAAAACTGACAAAACAGAACAAAAACAAGAGATGGTGTAAAGCAAAGGGTGGATCTTGCTGATATCTCAGTCTATGAAGGGGCGGCCTGTGATTATTAACCCCAGCTCATATCCCAAAGATATCTATTGCTAAGCATAAAAGACATGTCTTCAACAAACATTAAACTGAGTGATAATATGCCAAGGAAAAAGAGTCCCCTGATATTTTAGCATGACTCACTGGCCTTTCTCACGTGGCCAGTCATCTTCCTCTCTTGACCTAGTCAATAACCATATGGCAGAAGAAGGCCCCAGCTATTATGTGTTGGGCATGACTGGATCATTTGGATGGCCCCAGGAGGGTGTGCCCACAGTGGTAAACCCAGTTTGTGAGGGAGACAGGGTTTTGCTAGTCAAACTCCACATCCGCAGGAATTTTAAAATTTTCTCAGTGTGCACTGTGGTGAGAGACCATGGCAGCTGAGTGGGATTCGTGGGGGACTGGGGAGACGTAGCTGAGCATGGATGGAAGGAGAGAAATAGAAGATTCAAGGTGGACTGTGGCTGAAATATGAAATATTTCCTCTCTAGAACATATACACTGCTTAATCTCGTGCTGCTTGCACTAATTTAGAAAGTTCTGGAAACTTTAAAGGGTAAGACCTAACTGAAGGAAGAAAGTCAATGGTGGCAGGTCCCTGGAGTTATCTTGTCTCACTTTACTCTTTCTTTCTCTAAATCCTTTAACCCATAAGATGAGAACCTCTCATGCCTCTCATAAGAACCTGCCCATGCTCCTGCCACCACAATATTCTGTTCCTGTCAACGGGGCCAGGCAACTGAACTCCCTGAGACTGTAGACTAATAAATCCTTCCTTCCTGTAAGTTGTTTATGTTGAGAGTTTTGGGCACAGAGACAAATTAGCTGCATGACCTATGGCTGTGAAGGGACATGAAAGGAGAAGTAAAGGACTCTGTGTTTAGTGTATGCATCATCAGCTGTCTGGTCCCCACTTGGGGATACGGCATTCGGAGTACTTCAGCTCATAGCTGAGACCTACAAAGAGCTGTGCCATGTAGATAGGCCTCATATAGTGATGTCCTCATATTGGAAACAGAACTGGCCATCATGGTGGTCATGGTGCATGCCCACAATCTCAACACTCAGGAGGCTAACCTAGCAGGACTGCTGTGAGGCCACACAGGTTACACAGGGAGACCTAGTCTAAAAATAAATTGGTAGAACAGAAAAGTGGAGCACCCTGTAGCAGAAGTTTTATTTTCTTTAAAAACTCCGTTATGTTATGTCAACAGGTTTTTGTTTTAATCCCAAGTGTAGGATATGGAGCTGCTGTTGGTTAAACTATTGCTGATAGTTGTCTAGTAAGAAGTGTGGTCTCCGTCAGCTGTCAACAGCTTTGTCTGGCTTGAAGAGGGGTGTGGTCTTTGCCAGCTGGAGACAGTTTAACTCTGAGGACTCTGAGAGGGTATAAATATCAGAGCCAAGAAAGAGAAAAGGAGGCTACAAGAAAGAAAGGCTCTGAAGAGACAGCACTCCATGGAAAAAGAAGGCTGCTCACTAGTCATTCACCAAATATTTAGAAAGTGCCTACTACATTCCTGGTACTCAATTTTTAAAAACCCATTATGATGCAATACTCTTAGAATGGTATAAAAACAGTCTTAAGTGTTCCCACAGCCCTGTTACTCATACTCTGCTGTTAGTGACCTACATGTCCCTAACATAATGCCAGCAAGGAAAAATGGCACCAGGGCAACACCATTACTCACTCAGTGTAAAACTGATGACTGTGGTTAAGGAAAAATTTTTATTGTAGGTATGAGAAAGAGAACAGCCAGAGGAATCTGGAAGAAGCCAGAGCAGAGAGAGAAAGAAGTTAACTGAACATGATCAGCAGACTGAAGTTGGCCAGGGCTAGCTGTGAGAGAAGGGAGAATGACAGTGAGCAGAGAAAACACCAAAGATCCTCCTATGCTCCAGGTTAAACTAATTTCTGGATAGTTGAACTGCTTTTTGGAGTTTGGGGAATTGGAGTTTCCTTTGGACCTGACACCAGGATCCTTCTGTGTTGCCTCCCAGCAGTGGAGTTGCAGGCCTAGACCACCACACTTAGCTTTTAGGGTAGCTTCTTAGGGAATGAACTCCCATCTCCATGGCTGAATGGCAAGCATTTTACCCACTGAACCGCCTTACGAGCAATATACATAATTTAAAAAAAATTAATTTTGGTGTTGATTTCTTGAGATAAGGTCTCACACACTGTGGATCAGGCTGACTTGGAATTTATTGTGTAGCCCAAGCAGGCCTTGAACTCATGGCATACCCCCTTCCTTAGCCTCTAGAGTGCTAGGATTGCATGTGCAAACCACTTCTCTTGACTGACATAAAATGCATTTCAGTAGCATTTGAATCCATTCACAGTGTTGTGAAACCATCACCAACAGTTCCAGAAAAACCTCAGTTATAGTTCTAGGACATTCTCATCACCAGCACAACCTCTGCTCCTACCCCAACCATCAATAGCTACCTACTCGCCATTTTCTACTCCTCTTATCCCCCCAAACCACCACTCTGCTTTTCCCTCTGTGTGTTCACCTATAAACTGAATAGCATGTTGATGAAACCATGAGTGGCCACTAGCACCTTCCATGAACTGTAAGAGCTTCAAAGTCCATCCATGCTGAATACAGCTCTACTGTTTCATGCCTTTCTATAGCCAATAAGCCATTGCTTGTGTAAGCAACTTTATCCATCCCTCTATCGGTGGGATTTATGTGTTGTTTCTGCTTTCTGGCTGCTATCAAAGTTCTGTGTGAGCAGTCACGAACACGTCTTTGTTTGGTCAGCTGGTTCCAAGTCTATTCTGAGGAGTGAAATGGCAGAGTTGCCTTTTAGGGTTTCCATGTTTGTCTGGGGACCATCTGGGTGTCATTTAAATGAAGAGATTGCTTGAATGTGTTACAGTCATTTGCCATGCCTGGTGCGGATCAAAGTTGGAGGAAGGCATTGGTGGCTGCTAGTCCAGCTGAGAGAGACTAGATGACGGTGTGGAGAAGGAGGGAAGTCATGGTAGACATGCATGCACCAGAGGTAGAGAATAGTTTCCCCACTGACATTTTCATTGGTTGAAAACAACAAGCAAGTCAGCAGTAGAGCCCACCATGGGCGAGGCAGGCTAGTCCGGGTGATGCTGCGTTCACTCTCAGGGGGACCACAAGAAGCTCGTGGTTCTCCCAGAGCTCTTGCAGGCTCTGAACTCCTATCATATCTGAGGAACGTTTGTGTCTGTACACTGCCTGGGACTGTGGTCACCACCCATCCTACTCTTCTCTCCAACCATGGCCTGACATCACCCTAAAGGAAGCCCCCCCAAGAGTCTTCACTGTTAGCAGCCTTGTTATTAATATGATTGTTTCTCTTAGTAAGAGACCATCTGGCATCAAAGTTTAAACCATCTCTAATCAGAATAACCCCAAACCTAGAACATTCTCTTCTTTAAAACCAAACAAAACCAATAAAATCCACAAACAAAACAAAAAGTTCACGAGACAAGATAAAATAGAAGCCGCACACCTGACCCTGCCTCATCTTCATCCCTAGGAGAACCTGTTAATTAGTCTTTATATAAGCTGCTTCTTTTTAATAAAATTATACAAAGGAGATTCCAGAAATATCCTCGACCCTCCACGTGAAAATGTGTCACGTGGCTCTGGCCTGCTTCCTAGGGAACATTCTTGAGGGCACTCTATGCTCTATTTTGCCTCATGCAGTTCTCAGCAAAAGACTTTGGGTAATGCCCTACACCCATTTAGTTGGAGGAAAGAGGGATGAACAGACAAGTGGATGGCATCTATGTTCCCATGGAAGCAAAAGGAAACATGGCTGATGCTATGATTTGCTCTGGGTTTGGGACCCCATTCTGTTCTCACTGTCCTACACCAGTGCTTATCCCACAAAGGGGCTTATACCGAGAGGGAAAGAGGTGAACTGGTAGAAAACCCCAAGAAGGCAGAGGCAGAGCTAGGCAACCAAAGCATGTGTTCTCCATGTAGGCAAGTCCCATGTGTTCTCCATGAGGTCCTCTCCCCAAACATCACCCAGCATCCGAGGGCCCTGTCACTTGCATTGTTCTGTAGATGTCTGACCTGGTACTCCTCTTGGCTAACTTCTTCCTGATACACCCCTTTTAATCTTACCCATCTGACTCCTGCAGGCAGAAAGCCTCTTGAGTCCCAGAGTCTAGATTTCTAAGCATGAAGCTTGCTTTTGAGGTTAGACAAGCACTATGACTCACCAGACAGGTTTCCTATTCTTTTGCGGGTCCTCAGAGAGCCACAAGGCTATTTCTGTAGGCCTGTTAACAGCTTGCTGTCTCCAAAACTGAGTTTTGTTGGGCTGGCTTGATAGCTCATGGGTCAGAGCTGAGTACTTGAACCCAGTCCTACTTAAGAAGCACCAGGGCTTGGAATGCCTGAGGTCAGCGGATGTCCATGGTGGTATTGTGGAGGAGGCAGAGGCATGGTGCTCAGCTCATGGCCAGTAGGCATTGCCCAGTGGGAAGACAGGCAGACACTTTATGAGCTAACTAACACTTCATAAAAATGAGCAGCAAAGGCTAATGGGACAACAAGCCAGGGCAGACAACCTTTGTCTTCAAGCAGAGAAGCAGACAAAGCTACTATCCCAAGGGCAGGCAAGCCTGCCCATTCAATACTGACATTGATCTGGGATAATTCTGAACTCTAGAAAAGTAACTGTCAACAATGGAAGGATTTCTAGAGACTTTCTAGGTCAAGAGATTGAAACTCTGTCGCCTAACTCGTTATCTAAACCAGCTGGGCAGACTGTTTTGTTTTTCTTTTTTAAAATCACAGGTACTGTGACCCACCTCTGTAAGTGTGGCTTTGGTGAGTCTCCCTCTTGCTCCAGGAGACCAATGTGGCCCTTGACTGGAGTCCTTCTGCGGTGTTGACATAAGGGGGCTCTGGTGTCATCAGAAGTTTAAGACAGTAAGGGTCAGCTTCCTCAGGTAAGCAAGAGAGAAGGCATTTTGCTTCTGCAGATTACGGGTGCTCAGACTGGGCCCCCAGTGAATTGAATTTGTGTCTGGGCACATGTGCTTGTGTCTCAGGGCTTCTAAGGATACACTGAGCCCGTGGACTGGGTAGCTCCTTTACTGCCTGCAGTCCCATTTCAGGATGGACCAAGCACAGGATACAAGTGATGCTCAGAAGGCTGGCTCTGCCATTTAGTCTTTGAAATTTTATCTAGTGTTTACCGTGTTCTATGAGCCAAGCTGGCCGCAAGCGACACAATAATGGATTAAAGATGGAATCCAGAGTCACACGGAGTTGGAACCAGACAGATGTCACACAAGTAAAAAGACTAGGTGGCATTCACCCCCACATGCTGAGCCACAACCAGGTGCACTGACCAGCAGGATGCTAAAGGTGGATCTACTGAATTCAAGGAAGCATCTAGAGGAAAAAAGGTGGGTAGGCAGACTTTTTGAAAAATGACATTGGACCTAACGTCACTGAAGGGATTGAAGTGGCTTAGAATGAGCATTAGGGAAAAGTAACTTTTCATGCAGGGGAGCAAGCAAGAAAGCCTGACACATTGGGCAAGAGCAGAATCTAGTGATGGAGGACATGACTTTGAACTTAATCCCATGGGTCCTGAGTCTTGATAGGCTTACGTTCTTAGGAACGAGCAAAGGTTGTTTTTCATCATGGTGGATCAGCACGAGATCCCCGCCCCCAAGTGTTTTATTCATTTTCCATGTAGCACGCTCCAGGGTGGGAAGTGATGGGCTGGGATTAGGGAATGATTTTGGAGCACAGGATAAGTGCCTGATCACAAAGGAGCCAGATTTTATGTAACCCCTACTTACAGTTACATCTCTAAGTGTAACTTCCTCTAGTAAGTGGGCTGAACTTGCAGCAAGCGAGACTTAAGCTAGAGTGTTCATGGGTCAAGAACATGTTGAGACCCACGGCTTGCTTGGTCCGTATGCTACTAGCTATTAGAAGAAAAGTATGCCTATTTTTCTTGGCCAAGTATCTATCACATTGCTGCTGGTCAGACTAACAAGCTCGTCAATGGCTGGGACAGACTCTCTGGAGGCTTCTGGAATGGTTACTTGCCAAATGAACGAGGCATGGAAATCCCTTCAGCTGGAGTCTCGGAGAAGACATTACCAAAACCCTTGAGCATGAAGCTTGGGTCCCCTCCCCAACCCCAGAAGTGGAGAATCTTGTCCGGGACCATCTACAAAGCATCTCTGAACAGCCAGTGGTTCCAAGCCTGGGGGCCAATAGCCCCCTGAGGAAGAGGGTTGAATGAGGTGTGCATGGTGGTGAGGCTAATAAACCATGGTAGTTGTCTTTCGAACACACGCCAAGTCCGAGCTGCACAGCCCGTGATACCTGCAGCATCTCTGCCAAGTGGGTGTGATTACTTCTGTCTAAGCCAGCAGAAATGCCTCTAAGATCACACACCTCCCGGAGAGCCAGGACTCGAACCCTGGTGTGCCCAACTTCCCAAGGGTGGCATCCATCAGCAGGCCCTCTGCATGCAAGACGGCCTAACTCCAGTGGAACCAGCCAAGCGGAGTATAAATAGGAAAGAAGCCATCAGTGTTGGAGGCCACTTGAGGTGACTGTCAAGTGTCTGGGTTGATTAACTGTGAACTTGAAGGGAGACAAGTGTGCTTTTATGCCACAGATCTGTCCTGGGCCTGCTTGGACCTGTTTCCACCCTCTGAATGAGGAAGTTGGGCTTTGCAGGAGCCTGGCAGAATGAGAAGAGGCCATGAGAGGCTGAAGGAAGGGCCCAGGGGAAGTACAAAGTATTGTTGGAGACAGGAGTGGATGCCAGGCTAGGAGAGGGCCTCCTGGCAGGCATGACTGCACAAGAAGGAAGGTACTAATATTTCCTAGGCAGACAGTAGGGCTGCTCCACCAGACAGCCTTGACCTCATGCTGGACAAACACCTGGATCCAGGTCAACTGTAGAGTCCATGAATAACACGCTAGAGCCTTTGGTTCTATCCCCAACACCAAACACACAGAGAAAAGCACATACAGGGACACATTCACATAGGGACACATATATACATAGGGACACAAATGTGTACCAGGACGCACCTACAGAGGAACACATACACACACAGGGACTCACACAGATACATACATAAGGACACACATGTAGATATACACATACAGAGGGACACATAAACACAGGAACATACCACACACACAGGGACACAAACAGAAACACACAGAGGCACACACACAGGGACACATGCACACAGAGACAGACATACAGGGACAGACACAGATATACACACACAGGGATACATGTGCACAGAGAAACACACACATAGGGACATGGACACGCATGGACACACAGGGATACATACACACTCACAGAGATACACAGAGGGACAGCAACACACAGGGACGTACATAGAGACACACATACACACAGGGACACACAGGGATACATAGACACTTACAGGGATACACACATAGGACACACATGGGAACACACACACAGGGATACAAGACCCAGGGACACATACACAAGGATACGCACACACATACACATACATACTTATCCCGCCAGGACAATGACAAGATAGGTAGGTCATTATTGTACCCAGACATTATTGCACGACACCCTGTGTTAGACCCGAGGCTCCTCCTTGAGGATTCAGAAGAAGGAATCACACACACACTCCTGATGGGCCTAGGAGCCCAAACTCAACTAGAATATCACAGTCCAGCCCTGCCCATCCCAACATCTGTCTAAGGGGGCTCCTGAGTAGACTCTCATTATGCTACTCAACCCTACAGTGAAGAGATGGGGTGGGGAGAGAGCAGGGACAAGAACAAAGGTTGACTTGTGCTCACATCCGTGCCTGTGAGATCCTTTTCTCCACAGACTGGCTGTGGCTGGAAGGGAGAGAGAGGGTGAGAGAGAGTGCTCTTGAGCTAGGCTGGCCACATCTCTCAGCAGCTTGCTCAGGAACTTGCCTGCATCTTGACGGGGCTCGAGCCTAGGACCTAGACAAGGCCTGTCTACTCAAAAGCGCTCTGTCACACACAATGGCAGTTCTGAGGGCTGTGTGGCATGCCAGGTATCTTCAGTAGAAACTAGACATCTGGAGCATTTCACAAGGAGAATCTTGAGATAAAAAGAAAAGGTTGAAAGGAGGAATACCAATTGCTCTGGGTCATCCTCCGTGTATGACACTGATGTTGGCTTCCTGAATTCTTAGCATCTGTGGTTACCTTCTGGAGACTTGCATAAAATGTGGACTCCCTGAGGCTATTATAACACTTAATGGCTGCTGGGGTGGGGGCAAAGTGGGGGCGGTTCACGAGGTCCTGCCCCTCATTGCATATACGTGTAGAGATGGAGGGGGAGGGGGCTTCTGTGTGGTCATTTGGCTGTATGTAGTTTGCCCATGCTCCCCTAAGTAATCTCAGTTAGGCTCAGGGCTCACTGGGCTCTACTGGACAAGTGGTTTCTCTTGTCTCTTCTTGGTGTCTTATCCAGGGTGATGTTTGCTTATTTCCCCAGGAAAAGCTTGCACGACACCAATAGTGGAATTCAGAGTCTCACTCCTGTAGATGGAAAAGCTCAACCTCTGCTTATACACTTAAGCCGCCCCTCACTAACACACCCTATTCTCCCACTGCCCATTCACCCTGAGAAGGTGCATGAGCACTGAGTCTAAATAAGATCCACCCGGGCTCCGTTCTGCCAAGGCTTCGCAGACCACTGAGCAGCCAGCCAGCTAGCTCACTGCCTGGAAAACACCCCATCTCCAATCAAAGAAGGTGTTAAAGCTGGCAGGGCCGCCTGCTCTGTACCCAGACAGATGCCTCAATACCAGCTGGGACTTAGTGTGGGGAGAGCCTCCATCATTAAATATTTTCCTTAAAAAATGAGATTAGTCAACTACTCATTCCTTGGGTGGTCCCAGAATGGGAAGAATCTTGCTTCTCAGTAGCAAATGAGATACTTGTCTTGGGAGAGCTGCCCTTGGCAGAGTACAATTGCCATGGAGAAGCAATGGGAAAGCAAAAAGCTCCCTTCCTCTCTTCTATCTGCAGCTGCCACCAGAATCCTCCACAGCACAGCCATGCTGGGCTTCTGCTTGAGAACAATCCATAGCTCCCTACTGTCCCCAGAAAGCACTGGCAGCCTGGCCCAAAGCCTGGAGCTCACCTGCCCTGTTTCTTTTTTTTTTTTTTTTTTGGTTCCAGGTGGGAGGTTTATTAGGGGAAGGGTGGTTGGAGGGAGAGGGAGAGAGAGAGAGAGAGAGAGAGAGAGAGAGAGAGAGAGAGACCTGCCCTGTTTCATAAAGGGCGTTTTATTAAAGCGCAGCCGCACCTATCCATTTGTGTATTATTTACAGCCCCTTCTGGGCTTCCAGGGGAGAGCTGAGGAACTGCCACCAAGACTGGCTGGCTGTCAAAGCCTGTACGGTTGACTATCACATCCTATGGGTGTGCCCACGCTCCACCAGGAAAGTGTGCCACATATGTGTGTGCGGAGGCCACAGGACAACATTGGAGGTCATTCTCTAGGCACCATCCACCTTTCTGAGAAAGGGTCTTTTCCCGGCTTGGGGCTCACCATGTAGGCTAGGCTGGTGGCTGGGAGCTCCTAGGATCTGCTTGGCTCCTCCTTATCACTAGTGCCGGGATACAAGAGTATGCTACCATACTTCCTTAAAAGAAAGGAAGGAAGGAAGGAAGGAGGAAGGAAGGAGAAAGAAAGAGAGAAAGAGAGAGAGAGAGAGAGAGAGAGAGAGAGAAAGAAAGAAAGAAAGAAAGAAAGAAAGAAAGAAAGAAAGAAAAGAAAGACAGACAAACCCACCTTGGGTTCTGGGGTTCAGACTCCGGTCCTCATGCTTGTGAGACCAGCATGTAAACCACTGACTGAGCCATTTCCCAGCTGCTCTGTTTTGTTTAACGCTTTGTTTTCACTTTATGTGCATTGGTGTTTTGCATGTCTTATTTCTGCAGAAGGTGTCAGATCTCCTCGAACTGGGGTTACAGACAGTTGTGAGCTGACATGTGGGTGCTGGGAACTGAACCCCCGTCCTCTGGAAGAGCAGCCAGTGCTCTTAACAGCTGATCCACCTCTCCAGCCCTGGCTGTTGTGATTCTTACAGAAGAGGGTAATGGGTGGATTAGTTACTTTTCTGTTGCTGTGATAAAACACCATGACCAAGGCAACTTGTATGAGAAGGAGTTTATTTGGTTTATGGTTCCAGAGAGATAAGCTCATCATGGTGGCAGCCAGTGGTGGCAGGAAGAGGAAGTTGAAAGCTCATTCCTTGCATGGTCCCAGAATGACAAGAAAAGCTTCTTAACTTTTAATTATTTAATTATTAATTGTTTGACTTTTAATTATTTATTTTTGTGTATATGGGTGGTTTTGCTTACATGTTTGTCTGTGCATCATGTGCATGCCTGATGCCCAAAAAGGCCAGAGGAGACTATTGGATGCCCTGGGGCTAGAGTTACATACAGTTGTGAACCACTATGTGGGTGCAGGGAATCGAACCTGGGACCTCTGAAAAAGCACCAGTGCTCATAACTGCTGAGTCCAACTGGAACTCTAAAGCCTGTGGGGTCTTGGAGAGTTACAGATGAAAATCATGTGTTCCCAGAGAGACCTCCGGTAAGGGAAGGCCTCAGGGGTTAAACACCAGCCTCCAAATCATGCATCTGAGTCCCAGAGACGGTAAACATTTGGAAAGGAAGTTCTGAGCTGTAAGGAAGAACAGGGTCTGGGTCTGGGGACATCCTGGCATAGCAGAGGGACCCTATCTCAGGTGTCTTCATAGGATACAAACAGGAGCTAGACACTGAGAGGATGAGGAAGCCCTGCAAAGATGGCAGCTGCAGGAACCTTTGCATCCACAAGCCAATGGATGCGAACTGCAGAGAGAAGGCTCCTCGCTTAGCCTTCCAAGGGAGCAAGGTTCTGCCACCCCTCTGCCTTCGGACTCTGGCCTCTGAAGGTTTAAGCCTTTCTGGTTCATCTGTGGCAGCTTGTTACTGCAGCCACGGGAGACTAGCAGAGACCATGTGCAACACCTGGCTGCTAGGCACAGGCAGATGGAGCCTGTGGGTGAGGCGGAGCCGGGGAGGAGACACAGGTAATAATTAAGCAAACCAAAATGTTTCTAATTACAGCCGGCATAGAACTTGAAAAGACATGGGTGGGCTGGAGGGAGGAGAGGGTCTCCGGAGGGAAGAGAGGGTCTCCCGAGGAAGAGAGAAGCCATTCTTTCAGACATGTCGGCATTTGGCTGAGAGTTTCATGAACCAGAAGGGGCAGTGGGGGTAAGTCCACATTCTTAGCCTCTGCATCCTTGCCCTCAATTCCACTGGGAGAAAAATCCAAAGTCCAAGAGTGGTCACTACTGCACAGGGCCCACAGGACAGCTGCAAGATGCAGGAGGCTGGCATTAGTCTCCATCTACGGCTCAAAGCACAGAGGACTGGGGCGGTGGAGCGGCTCTTACACACTGAACTTGAGCTCTCACCTCAAAAGTCTGGGCTAAATGCACACTTGCCTCCTCCGACACTCTCAAAAGCCCCCGGCTGTGATCAGATGCCCAACCAATAAAACCCACCCCTTAGTGAGGGACCCTGAATCCAACTCTTTGATGTGCCCGTAAATTCTCTTAGAATCTAGGGCTGCATCTAATCAGGGTCTCCCAGTTTGCCCGCACTGACCTGGTCTCTCTGCAGTGCTTGCATACATTGTTGTGGCTGTATCATTAGTGATGCTATTGCTACACTGTTCCCGGTTGCCCTTGGTGCGCCCTGACATGCTGCTGCACCACTGTAGACACTTGACACGCATCATCACTTATTGCCACCTCACATGTTGGCGTCTACATTTTATAAGCAAAATTGGGAGCCCTGCCTAAGGCCTGGGGCATTGATCCAAATCCAAAGCCTTCCCTGGCACCTTTCCTGCAGCGTTCTTGTTTTATTTCTGCTAATAACTCTTGACACCCAGCTTTTATGCACCATTTATGGTTTTGCTAAGGACTTTTGTACATTTCATTTCCTAGTTCTCCCCCGTGTCTCTTTTCACCTTGCTTGGCATCAAGACCAGGCCAGGGGTTGCAGAGGGTCTGGAATACTCAACCCTGTGGGGCTGCATCTGAGTCCAATGCCACCAAAGGGGCTGGGGTGGTGGCTCAGTGGGTGCAGTACTTGCCGGGTAAGCATGAGGATCTGAGTTCCATCTACGGTACCAGGGTCAAAAGCTGGGTACAGGGGTGCACATCTGTAACCTCACATGGGAGGGAGGGTAGACACAAGAGGATCCTAGAGACTTTCTAGCTAGTCTTACCAAATCAGAAAGGCCCAGGTTCCATGAGAAAACTCTGTGCGAGTGACAGAAGATGATGATCACCAACTCTATCCTCCACATGTGTGTGAGTATGAAGCTACACACACATGAACATATACACAGACATACGCCACCACCCTCAGCCAAACACCTGGCATCTTGTGCCATAAGCTTGCTCCATATAGAACACCTCTGAGGCAGAACACTGGGGGCAGGGGCCCCACCCCTAACCTGAAATGCCATTACAGGGTCTTTCTTCTGCGCCGTTGCATTTCCTTCAAAACACAACCCACCTCTCCCATGCCTGCGGGGTCTCTGGGAATGCCCTCCGTACTTAATGATTTCTCCACATAAGCGCCTTAGATGGATCCAGGAAAGCGACCATGTCGCCTCATCCTTCTGCCAACTCTACCCCGCCTCCCAACAGCCAGAACCCCAGCAGGGGGATTTATTAGTGGAGGCAGCCACACAAACTCTTTGTCACAATCATAGCCTTGTCCAGAAACAATGTTGCCTTTCAAATTGTTTTCCGCCTTGGACGCTGGATTTCTAAACTGGGAACAGAAGCAGGATGCAAAGACTAGCAGCCTTGTTCTACCAGGGGCTGGTTTAGTGTTATCCTGATAAGATAATCGCAGATAAAAGCCCCTCTGGAGGCGAGTGTTCCCCTACACGCCTCTAAGTCTGTGTTTACATAGGCAAAGGCTGAAATTTGGGGGCAGGTTTTTCAGACAAAGGGGAGGAGAAAACGGGTATTTTCTGGGTCTTCTCTCAGAAAGGAAGTTGGATATAATTGTAGCGTGTTGGGTTTGTCTCATTAAACAGTTCAGAAGGGAATGGCAGTTTCCAAAACGGTGACTGGAATTCCCGACTGCGCTTTTCCTGTGGTGAAGTTGGTTGCCTCTGGTGGGTGTTGCACACTGTATGCTGGGTTCATTACAGGGTCTCCAGCTTTTGGTGTGTGATTACAAATCTCGGCAATAAAAAGGGGGAACCATGGGGCTTAGCTGAATAGTTGCTGGCACCGTGTGATGACCATATGGGACCTGACAGTACAGAATTCTCTCTGCCTTTGTATGTTTTAGTTTTGAAATGTTCTCTCCAAGGAGGAATGGGACAATGAACACAAATATGATTTTTTATTAAGAGACAATGGGCTATGCTGGACCTGGTGGCATATGCCTGCAATTCTAACACTTGGGAGGTGGAAGCAGAAGGTTCACAAATTTGAGGACACACAACCTAGATGCTCAAAACACAACAAACCCAACAGGAATGAAACACATCGGTTTGGAACCTCCTTCTCACTGTCTCACCAAGCCAATATCCACTTGTGCCCTGTATTCTCCTGGGCTGTGGGTAGGATAGCTGCCCTCATGCCAGCATAGATAACAGCGGTGGGAAGCTGGCTGGGGTTTCCTCTGTTGGGGAGGCATCTGGTAGGGTAGAGTTTCTCTGGAGGGGATTGAAATCACTCCTGACTATGGTGGTGGTTTGGGAGAGGACCTGCCCTGGCCCAGCCTAGGCAGTCAGTCACTCTGTAGAGTTCTGGGACAGGTTCACAATGGCCTCTGCAGTATGCTGGAGCATCAGTACACCACCAACGGGAAGGAAAACCCATAAAGCCAAAACCAGCAAAACTGACCACAGGACATCGGAGCATTCATCCATACACTATGACAAGCTTCTCCAGTCATTTGGTTGTTGCTGTACATCTCTGCCACACAGTCACGAGGGGTAGGCTGTTAGGAAGGAAAGCAGGAGGTGGAAGTCACAGCCCTGCCCCTGGCGGATGGAAGGGACACACACAAGCCATGGTGAGCCATGATAGGTATTCTCTGCTACAAAATAAGCCGATTCATGCCATATTAAAGTATATAAAGGCAGGTTTACTGGGGGCAGCTCTCTGGCGGGTTCACTGGTCCCAAGGAACAAGGCCAGGAAAGTTGTCATGCAGAGGGAGACAGAGGGGAGAGGGAAGAGAAAGAGCATGTGCAGAGAGAGAAAGAGAGAGACAGAGACAGAGACAGAGAGAGAACAAAAATGCCCAGATTATATAGTGAAGAGCCTCTGGGAAAGAGGAAGGCTAGCCCCTGGCTGGAAAGAGCGGGGTATGCCAGCCATGCCCTGTAACAGGTAAGGACTGAGAGGATGCTGGGAGAACCAGGAGGCCAGGTCTGCTTTGGTAAACCCAACAAGCAGCAAGCAGGAAAGGGGGAACAGGATACAGGGCCTACTCCAGAACTCACGTCTCAGTCTAATTCAAGGGACTGACACTCTGGAGGACCACTTCTACATTTCATCCTAGAGTAGAGTTTTAAAATCTCTGGAAGAACTGTGCTCCTTTGGCAGTTCTCATCCAGATGTCTGGCAGAGTTAGGCCATTACCTACAATGCCTCCCAGGAGGCTAAAGCCCTGGCACTTCTTTTCCAGAGAAGGAGGCCCAGAGGCAGCTTGCTGAACTACAGAAGCATAGGGAAACTGAGAGCAGCTGTTCCCCTTTCATTGTGCAGAGAGACAAGAGATAGGTTTGGGGGGCTTAGGAAGCCCCGGGCCAGACAGAACTCTTCCAAAAGACAGCGAGCAACACAGATCAAAAACACATCAGTTTTCATCCACACTTACATTCCTGCAAAACTCCAGTCTTCATGCTCACATGACTTAGCATTCTGCTCTAACTCTGTTCTAGTGTGTTCTACTGAGTGTTGTGTAGAAACCAACTGCATTTTGTTTTGTTCTGTCTTCCTTTTTCTCTTTAACCTGCACTTGGTATAGTTCTTGAAACATAGCAGGCCTTCAAACCTTGGGGCACATAGTGTGGACAGGTGCTAAGGATGTTACTGAGTGTCCTACACTACACATGACATCCTCCATGACAGGTTTATCCATCCCAAAGATGAAGCATTTACAGGCAGAGTCGTTCCTCCTGCACTAACGTAGGACGGGAGCTGTTGGGAGTGCCGCCCTCAGAGCATGACTGCCACCGCCATCTCAACAGAACAGATGTGCCTGTCCACAGAAGAGCCTCCCTAAGGTCGGGCCTGGGACATTCCCCCACAGAAAGAAGGGGCAGGAGGGTCATTAGACCTTACTTGAGATTCAGACAGTCCCCTTCACGCCTCCCTCCAGGCTGACGTAATCCCACTTAGCAGCACATGGTCTAAAAGGATGCTACAGTAGCGGGAAGCTAACTGAAGGGAGGGATGACGTCTGTACAGCTCTGAGGAACTTGTCATCCATGTTGGGGTGAGACTTCCCAGTGATGCAGCTGTTTGGGGGAGTCACCCATATTCTTGTAAGTGAGCCCAATAAATTCACTGGCTCGCCAAGCCGGGCTTGGGTAGAAATGCTCCTTTGGTCTGCTGGTGAGGCCCTATCTTGGGGTAAGTAGATGTTTATGCACATCTTCCCAGGACCCCCTCTTTTCTAAGAAAGGCTGGGAATGGATTCTACTTTTCCATGTGGATTTGGGGGTCTGGGATGAGCAAGGAAGATTTAATAACCACTGAATCCCACGAACCCCATCTCTGCCCTGTCTCAGTGGAGCAGAGAGAAGCTCTGCATGGGGCTGACTGCCTCTTCTCCCCATTGACATTTCCTTAAGATGCCTTTCCTGAACCACTAGGGGCTTTCTGTCAGGAGTGGTTCCCTTCCAGACGATAAAGGAGGGAAGAGACCCCACCATGGGCCTGCTGCTTTTACTGAGAACCTGTGTCAAAAGGGACAGAAGGCAGAATGGATGCCATGTAACCAAGTGAAATCCCCCAAGACTCAAGAAGAAAGTCTGGTGGCCAAGTGGAACCACAAAGCTGATGGGCCTTTATTTACAGTACTCGTGGGGAGGGAGAGCTGGGGAGGGGCCATGAAAACAGAGCACACATTTGAGTGCGGTGGGGAGGCCAGCACAGGAGAGTAGTGTCTTCCAGGGTTCCAAGCTGTTGATCCCTGTCCTGACAGAAGGCTCATAAAACATAAATGAAGGCCCCCCACCGTGTGTGTGTGTGTGTGTGTGTGTGTGTGTGTGTGCTCACTGTTACCTGGAACTTGCCGACTCAGCTAGACTGGCTGACTAGTGAGCCCCAGGGACCTGCCTATCTTCCCCTCCCCACCTCAGGGATTACAAGAGGATGCTGCTATGTGAGCTCTGGGGGATGGAACTCTGGTCCTTTTGCTCTCATGGGCAACACTTCACTTCCTGACCTTCTCCCCAGCCATTGCCCCCAGTTCTCCTGATGAGCTTAGACACGGTTTTAAGTTCAGATGGAGTCTGTCTATAAATAATGCAGAAAGCCAACATATAATGTTGCTAACCAAGGTCAACCCAGGGTTCTTAGAGACCCTAAGTAGCTGCAGGGAAGGTTTAGCTAGCCCCCTTGGTGAGTCTTTGGAAGAGCCTTGGGAATTCATCACTCTGTTTGACAATCACTAAACAGAAGAACCGGCATCATGACCTCTTAGAATAACAAAATATTAGTTAGCGGATATAGTACCACCCATTCATATAGATTAATTCACCCATTCATATCTTTTCCATAAGATAAATGCACAGTTGTCATTCTCTAAAACACATCATAGAATTTTCCAGTAACTTGTTCAAAATCACACAGCCATCTACAGCAGAGCCTGGACTTGAACCCAGAAAGTCTGGCTTCAGAAACCATTGTTCACAACATCATACTAGACATTAATTTGCCAATTCTTAAATCATTCAGTCTAAAGAGAGGAGGGAAAGCTGAGGCTGAAGGACCCGAAGACTAATAGCTAGAGTGAAGACTTAAGCTTGCCAAGTTCTGGGCAGTCAGCACTGCTCTCTGTCATGCTTTCTAGTAGGTCTTGTGAGGCCCTGAACTTAACAGTAGGCCTAGGTATGTAGGCAGGCAGGCAGGCAGGCAGACAGACACACACACATGCACACACACACACACACACACACACACACACACACACAAATGGATGCATATACCACTCCAGTGCATTCTGCCCAAAAGGAATTCGCATACTCAGCCATAAAGATCCCTTCTCTTGCCTTAGGGTGTCCCAGCAGGTCCCTGCAGGGAGCCTCCTCCATAGGATTCAACTCTAAGCCCCAGACTGCTGAGAGTAAAGCCATTCTGTCTCTGGTCACACTGGTTTACTTAGATGCCACAGGGGCTATCAAAAAGAGATGGCCCATTTTGTTGGGTGTGAACTGGGATGGACATGGGCCTAGAGCTGTTTCAAAGAAGCCAGGGTCCAGAGCACAGAACCTGGGGGGAAAGCCTACACTGGGAAAAAGCCTACACTAAAGAAAGTAGAACTAAGAGAGGAAAAATAAGCAGATGCCTAAGGATATAAATAAGTCCCTGAGCCAAACTGTGCCTGAAGCCAGAATCCTTGGACTCTTTTTCTCTATGAATCTACAAATTCTCACTCAGAGTTAAGGAAATGGTGAGCTATGCCTCCGTGTCTTGTAAATGAGATAAACAGAAACGAGAAGCTCATTCAAAGACTTGTGAAAGAATGCTGGAAACAGAGAAAACTAGGCTCAAAATCCTGTGGTGTGTGTCTGGGACACACCATTTATCAGATCATAAATAGGAGATGACAAGAAATTAACATGGGTTGTATTAATTGGCACAGGTAGTCACTTGTGAATATAATAACTGGCTCCTGAATCAAGAAGAATTTTTAATTATTAGTTTATGTGTATAAAATATTGTACGGATGTGTATACATAGGCACATACACACACAAGCCAGAGGAGGATGTTGGGTGTCTCCATTCTATGATCCTCTCTCTTATTCCCTTGAGACAGGGTCTCTCACTCATCCTTGACCTGAACCTAGTGGTCAGCAAATCTCATCCTCCTGTGTCCACCTCCCTGTAGCACTGATGTTAGAGGGCCACATGTGGCCACATGTGCCTTTTCCATGGGTGCAGAGATCTAAACTCAGGTTCTCATTCTTGTGTCTCGAGGCATCTCTAACCACGGATCCTGCAGGATTTGCTGAACCCATCACCTATCTGCGGATGCCCTGAACCTCTGCTCTGGCTTGCTATTTTCAGTTAAGGGTAACAGACTAGACACACAAGGGTAGAGGGATCAATTCATCTTCTCTGTGTAAGGTTCTGACATACGGAGGCTGGTACCCTAGTCAGCAGCCGGCCGGCTAACTCGTCTGCGGAGACTGAGCTCCATGCCTCACCCATGTGCACACACTGCCGACTACCTTCTTGGATCACTCGTGGATTTTATTAACTTGAAGCTCATACCTTCCAAACAGAGAGGAAGGACTGAAGAGATGGCTAAGTGGGTAAGGGCTTACACTGTTCTCCCAGAACTGTTTCCAGCACCCACATCAGATGGTTCACGATGGCTTATAATTCCGGTCTTAGAGTAGCACACATCTGACACTTCTAGCACCTGGGAGCACCTGCAGTCATATATACCCTGACCCATGCACAAACACAGAGTTTTAAAAAATAGAGGATGGATGGAGCAAGCATCCCCACTTCCCTGTACATTTTTTCTTCTGATTTCTAGCCTCTAGGGAACCTTTGGCAAGTTTTTGGTCCCCCAGATGCACAGATCCCCTCTACCACTCTTGAAGTATGAGGGACCAACTGGCCAAGTGTGTGTGAGAGAGAGCTCCCATAGCTGGCAAGGAGCTGCACCCTGACACCAAGGGACCCAGATGTGACTGTGTTTGCATTCTCACTGATTGAATTACTCATGCCTCATTTGATCAGTTCCCCAAAACAATCACTTCTGGATGCATTTAAAAACTTGCGGTTAGTCTGGGCTAGTTTCTGTTTGAGATGGAGAGTTCATTTGTCTAGGGCCAAGAGGAATGGACTGTGCCACAGTGGCAGCGTTCCTGGCCTTCTGCCCCCTTGATCCCTTCATTCTCTCCGAGAAAGGAGACTCCTGATGGAAATGCCTCGATCCCTTCAGAGGTCCTGGGTGAGGCACAGGGGCAACCCATGCTCCACACACATTCCTAATGCTTCTCAATTCTCAGAGAACTCCCTGACAGAGGGGATAGGAAATGCCTTGCCAGCTTAAAGGGCAGTGGCAAAACCAACACTTACTGAACCTGTTGGTAAACAAACCCCAAGGAGACAAGAGAGCTTGGCTTGTCCCCTCTTGCCTGTCAGACAGAATTTAATACCCTCCCGTTTCTGCTTTTCTTTCCCCTGTGACCCAAGTTGGAGCTTGCTTAATTTCTGTTTACAGTGAGGGTCTCGGAGGGAAAGAGGGAAAGAGAGGCCAGGCCGTAACAGAGGACGGACTTGCCTCCCCAGGACAATGCCTTTCACTACTATGTTTGTGACACTGTCTACTTTACAGCTGCCCAAGGAGCCTGGACCCCGGCCCAGCCCAGTTTAAAACCAAAACTGGGGATGGGGATGTAGCTCAGTTGGTAGAGTACCTGCATTGTAGCCAGGTAGCGCTGAGTGCCATCTTCAGCAGCCTAGAAACCAGGAGCGGTGTTCTTCTAATCCCAGTGGAGACAGGAGGATTAGAAGGCCATGATAATGCTTCTCTGTATAGTAAGTTGGAGGCCAGCCTAGGCTACAAGAGACCCTGTTCCAAAACAAAACAAAACAAAAAAATCCAACCAACCAAAACAAGCAACAAAATAAAAACAGGAGCAGAGAGATGCCTTAGAAGGAAAGGTGCTTGCCATTAAGACTGACGGAACACCAGAACCGATATACTGGAAGAAGAGAACCAACTCCCTCAAGTTGTCCTTTGACCTCCATTTAAAGTCTGTGGCACATGTACACACACACACACACACACACACACACACACACACACTATAATAATAAAAGTTTAGAATGGCTAAGAGCTAGGATCTCAACATAATAATTAAAAAATTTTATATGTGTGGGTGTTTTGCCTGCATATCTATAAATACCTGTATATCCATGCACCACGTGTGTGTGAAGTGCCCACAGAAGCCAGAAGAGGGCGTTAAATGCCCTGGAACTGGGCTTACAGAGGGTAGTGAGCCAGGTAAGTGCTGGGAATCAAACCCAGTGACTCTGGAGAAGAAGCCAGTGCTAAGCAATGTCTCCAGCCCTGTTCCCTGCACTTGAAAGCTCTTCAGCTGACTGCAAGGTGCAGCCAAGAGTTAGAATCCATGCTTCACCTGATATGGCAGCCATGGGCGGCTGGTAAATGCTGGGAATATGCAAATCCAAATTGAGATGCTGGGTAAATGGGAGTAGGGTTTTGGAGACTATGAAACAGAGAATGTAAGCCTTGTTATGGATGAGGCTGCCGTGTCGTTCTCAGCTGGCACGATGTGGACCTGTCCTGAGTGAGACCGGTACACATGTATGGGCAGGGCCACGTGGGTGGTGCTGCAGGGTGGGTGAGAAGTGGAAAGAATCACTCAAGGGAAAGAAAGACTGAATAATAAAAAAAAAAAAAACTAGAGAAAGCACACATGTCTTCAAG
This sequence comes from Meriones unguiculatus, assembly GCF_030254825.1. Taxonomy (NCBI): domain Eukaryota; kingdom Metazoa; phylum Chordata; class Mammalia; order Rodentia; family Muridae; genus Meriones; species Meriones unguiculatus. Next base: position 8,826,205 of record NC_083355.1, on the reverse strand, counting down.
CCACTTTAAGACATCATCATTTCCATTTATAAGGAGAACAAAGCCCCAAACATCCCCTTGACACACCCATAACCACACCCACTAGGACACACACACGCTTGTTTTGTTACAGGGCCATGAAGTCATTCTCAGTCTTCACCAAATGGCCAGGGAAGCAAAGTCCATGGCAAGGAATCATTGGTGCCAAGCAAAATGCAACGCTCAGCCATGAAGCCTCTTTCTGTCTGTCTAGTTTTCTCAAGTGTGGCAAAAAGGATCCTCTAACTACAATCACCTGGAAGGAGCAAGCTTGCCACAGGGAGAGGCAAGTCAGTAGAATTCAGGAAGACAATCAAGCTTTTGCAGAAACTACAGTGAACCTTCTTCTCCTGTGGCAGTGCAGCTGTCTGCTGACTGAGCCTACTGTCTGGGACCCGTCTCCTCTCTGAACACTGGCTGCTCTCTGTTCTTCAGCAGAGTGGCCCCACTAGGTCCTGATGGTCCATTTTATGTGCCAACTTGACTGGGCTACAGAATGCCCAGGGATTTGGTCAAGTATTCTAGATGTTTCCACAAGGGTGCCTTTAGAGGTGATGAGAATTTTATTTGTTCCGTTTTAAAGTTTTGAACAGGGTCTCACTGATGGCCTTGAACTTGCTAGTTAACAGTGACTCCAAGTGTCTGATCCTCCTGCTCCACCTCCAGAGTGCTGGGATTACACCAGTGTGCTACCACACCTGGTTTGTGCAGTGTGGGGGTCAAACCCAGGCTTTTTGCATCCTGGGTAGGCATCTACATCTCCAGCCCCACAACAAACATTTTAATTGGTGATGAACAGCAGATTACCTATCCTGATCCAGGTAGGCCTTATCCCAACAACTGAAAGCCTGGAGAGAACAAGAAGACATGATCCCAAAGTGAGAAGGGAATCCTCCAGTGGATGCCCTTTGGACTAGAACCTGCCCACACTCTGAATTTGGACTTCCTGGCCTCTGTAATCATGAGAGCCAATTCCTTCTGGTGATTTCATACACACAACCTACTGGTTACGTTTCAGATCATCTCCTAATACCAGACGTAGTATCTGACTTCCTAGGAGTGAGGGCTGGAGCAATGATGGTTTCATTGCCACATTGCCTTTGAATAGGCACACAGCAGCTTCCTGGAATAATGGGAAACGCACCCCTAAAATGTGAAGGAAGTGGGCCTGGGCCAAAGAGGCAGAGAGGAAGACAGGAGTGATTAGACCAATTGTCTTCTCTTCTCTTCTCTATTCTTTCTTCTTCCCACAGACACTCTGTGGCCTCACTCCTACATCTGAATGACCTACAGTTGAACAGATTTCTTGAGAAATCGTGGCCATTATAGTGTTAGACTTACCTTCTAGACTCCCTGTTATTCAGCTTCCCTCCTACGGCTTCTCTGGCATTCTTTTATGTGTCTCTGTTGCCCCAGGCTCCGCTTTCTAGACACCCAACTGCTCCACCTTAGCCTTTTAAAATTCATTTGCCTCACTAGGAAATTACTGCTTTCTTTTTTGATGGGGGCCCTAATAGAAGCCTGTCCCGTGTGAGCTGGTTCTCTGTTTTTCCTATTGTAATTTTGATAATTTTTGCTCCAGTTCCAATTAACCTGGCTGCTCCTTTGGGAATATGCATCCAGCTGCCAACCATGATAAACAAACATAGCCAATCATATGCAAAGTTGTGAAGCCCAGTCCCAACTAACATATCCACAATACCATCCCCCACCTGTTGCTCAGGGATCATTGTGGAAGACGGGCAGAAAGACGGTAAAAGCCAGAAGACTGGGGAGTTTGCTGTGAGACTGTGACTCCTAGAAATGTCAGAAGCTAAATTCATGAAGTCTCACCCACATGATCTAAACAGAAGCTGAACAAAACCACAACAATAGACATACTAATGTTGTCCAGGGAAAGCCCACAAAGCCCCAAACCTATACAAAGAACTACAGACAACTAAGGAATGCTGAGAGTAGGGGAAAGTCTTCCCCAGGGATGAGCCCATCAATTGGTTATCCAATACCAAATAGCTTTGAAAACTTAGAAACATATATACATGTAAACACTATATAGACTGAGCAGGATATATCTTACACTTACACACACACACACACACACACACACACACACACACACGGGGGGGGGGGGAGGTTCCAAGGACTTCCAACCTATATATTATGTATTTTAATCTCTACTGCCATTCTCTTATCACATACTTAAGCTGACAGGCCATAGGAGAACTTAGCTGGCCATGTTGAGTAATGCCAATTCTTCACTCAAAGGTGGATGCCATTCTCACTAACTCTTGAATGCTGAAGGTCAAAACAAGATCCCAAGCCAGAGTTAGGGATTATAGCTTAGTTGGCAGTATAAATGGGTATTAATGAGGCCCAGACTCTGATCTTGAGCACTGGCTAAAACAAGTATGGCGGTGCATGCCTGTAATCTCAGCTCTTGGTATACAGAGGCAGGAGGATCAGAAGTTCAAGGCCATCCTTGGCTATGTGGTAGGTTCAAGGCTAGCCTGAACTACATGAGTCATTATCTAAAAAAAAGAAAGAAAAGAAAAGATATATATTTTAAAGTTTCTAATGACTTTCAATTAAAAATCAGATTTTTAACAGAAGGTAAATTAATGAGCAACATGAGAAGACCACCTGTAGACCGTCTGCTTAGTCATGCCTGGCGCAGCTCATAGCAGCACTGTGAGCTCTGAGTGCTGGCTCTGGCTGCCCTTCCCATCACTCTATCAGGTGAGGAGAGGAACTTTCTGGAGTCCTTAGAGGTGACCCTCCCTGCTACACTTCCTTGTTTCTCCCTCAAGTCCAAGGTCAAGGGATGAGATTTTGTGTGTTTTACTAAACCGCAAAGAGAAAAAACAGAAATGCACCTTTTAATGTGAAAGTTAATACCGTGGGTCACATTGAGACATGATCCGCAGCAGGAAGGGGTAGACCAGGTGTCCCTGACCAGCACACTGACAGGTGACAGGCACTTTGACAAACCACATGAGGACCAGAGGGCAGTCTGAGTCAGGAAGGAAGGTGAGGATGCTATGTGGAAGAACAAGAGAGATACTGGAGCTGGGCGTGGTAGGATATGCCAGTCATACCAGCATCTGGAGGGGGAGGCAGGAGGATTGCAAATTTGGGGCTAACCTGGACTACTTGACAAAACCTCTTAAAAATAATAAAAATAAATTAAAAAAAACAGCTAGGTGTGACTCACACCTATAATTTCAGCACTCACAAGGCTGAGGCAGGACTGCAGGAGTTTGAAGCCAGTTTGGGATATAAAGTGTACAAAGTGAGCACCAGACTAGCCAGTGCTACGTGACAAGACAAGGAAAGCACCAAGGATGGCAGGTGAGCAGCTCAAATTTAAGCAGACCAGGCAGGCCTGGGCCAGGAAAGCAGATGGCAGCATGGAACAGGGAGGTTTAACCAGGCATCATTGTAGCATTGCAGCCTTAGAGTGATAAGCTTTGTGCCCCTTCAGCATAGGAGACTTGTATGCACTGTGTGCCTGTGCGCGTGTGAATGTGTGTGCACTGTGTGCTGTTGTGTTATATAAACATGGTTTTGCTTTAATCCTATGTGTGAGAGGGGCCTTTGCCAGCTGCAGATAGTTTAATTCTGAGGACACTGAGAGGGAATAAATGCCAGAGCCCAGACAGAGAAAGGGGGCTCCAAGAAAGAAGGCTGCTGTTTCCCCCCTGCTCCTGGTTGGTGTTGATGCAGTTGGATGAGAAGAAGTTAGAGATATCCTGAAATGAAGATTGGACTTGCCCTAAGGAACCTGACAACCCTAACCAGCTGGAAGCAGCTAAAGAGAACTACGACCCTTTTCCCCACTAATGTTCCTTCTTTTCTACCAGGGGTGTTACAAGGGATTGGGATGGAGTAGGGAGGAAGAGACATAAGAAACTAAAATAAAATAGAGTTAAAAAGCACCCTAACAGTGTGCCTATGTGGTGTGCATGTCAGTGTGTCCACTGTGTGTGTGCCTGTGTGCATGCATGCATGCATGCATGAATGTGGAGGTCAGAGGACAACCTTGACTACTGGTCATCGTCTTTGATCCTTTTGAGACATGATCTCTTTGATGTTCTGCTGTTTATGCTAGGCTAGCTGACCCATGTGCCTCCAGAAGTGTTTACCCTGTTTCTGCCTCCCATATCTCTGCAGGAGCACTGAACTGCTACATCAGGCTTTATATGGGTTCTGGGGACTTAAAGTCTGGTTGGTCCCTACACCTGAACAGTAAATCCTTGCACCCCCTGAACCATCTCCTAAGCTCAGCAGAGTAGAGATCTTCAAGGCCCCTGCCCAGGGAGGCAATTGTTACTGTCCATCCTCCTTATCCAGCTGTGCCCCAAGCCCTACTGGCTTTCCTCATGAAATGGCCAGAGGCAAAACTCCCCCAGGCCCTCATCACCACCATCATGCCATAATCTGGCTTGACATTGTGATTTCTCTCATTCTAGAGCTGGGCTAGGAATTTATAAGTACTCACCTTCCATGGCCTGGGGACAGCCGGTGTCTCTTTATACAGACTGAAAACCAAGAGACAAGTAACAACGGAGTCAGGGAACTCAAGTGCAGGGCGGGAGTCCACTATGCAGGCTGGGGTAGGTTACACTTAGCCACAGGTACCAAAGGAAGACAGAATGGGAGTGTCACCAGGTACCTTGGTGGACTGCCCACCAGAGTCTCGCTTTGCAGACAAGGAAACTGAAGCTTGGGGAGGAGGCGGGGCCGGACTCAGCCTCACTTGCGCTTTGTGTCCTGAGCACTAGACAGTAGAGAGTAAGAACTGATTGTGGTCTTAGGATGCTGAGCTGGGCAGAAAGGGCTGTACAGTCGATAGCTGCTCACCTATTGCCACTGCCTGGCTTCAGAGCAGAGTTCATGTCGCACGTCACTCACCTGGCTGAGGAGTGATGACGGCTAGTCGCGAGGCTGATGGTGGGAAGTGCAGCTGAGAGGCACGGCTGGAGTCAGAGTCCCCTGACTTTCTGTTTCTCCCACTTCCTTCCCACTCTCTCTGCTACAGGGCCAGCAACAAGGATGTGTGGCTACAGCCATCTAGGGTCACCCTCAGAACTGAGCACATCCTACAAGCCTGGTCTCTGGCTCTGAGAGTCTATGGGGCTCTCCTTCCTCCACGTTGTGTCCCTTTGCCCAGCAAAGATAACACACCCTCACAGAGTCCTCTAAAGTTACAAGTCAAGCACAGTGACTTAGCAACTATCCTAAACATACACAGAGAAGAATGGAGAGCAGGGCCTCAAAGAGATGTTTACACACCACCCCTGCAGTGCTGCTCACAAGAGCTTAAGGAGGAAAATGACCCGATTGTCCATGGACAGGTGAACAGAGAAACGCAATATGGTCCATTTGTGAGAGTGACTATGACTCAGCCTTGGAGAAGGAGGAAACTGACACAGGCTACATCACGGAGGAGCCTCAGGAAGATTATGCTATGTGACAGGGCCAGATGCAAAGGGACAAATACTTACCAAAGCCTGTAGGGTAGTCAGGTATGGAGAGAGAGAAAGCAGAAAGCTTGGGTGCCAGGAAGGGGGGAGGAGCTACATTCCCCAGCCGAATCTTGTTGGTTTTTGTTTGTTTATTTGCTTGTTTGTTTAAAGATCATTCTTGCCAGTGTGGTGGCATACACCTGTAATCCCAGCACTCTAAGCAACAGAGACAAGAGTATCTCAGGTTTGGAGCTAGTCTGGGCTACACAGTGAACTCCTACAACAAAATAACCAAGGGTTGAGGATATAGCTGAGTTAGGCAGAATGCCAGCCTGGCACGCACAGGGCCCTGGGTTCTGTCCCCAGCCTCCTTCAGTAGGACAGCCTGCAGTATCTATCAGGAAGTCCCAAGTACAGATTTAAGGCCCAGGCTAGCAACCAGAGCTAAGAGTTTTCTAGGACATGTTCTGAGGAGACTTTTGGTGGGGTGGAATGGAGTGGGGGACTTTCTGGCCGCATGGGTCAAGAGAGGCCCTTTGCCCCTAGGCCTGGGCTGCAGACATAAGCTGTGATTTGAATGCAGATTTGTGGGGTAAGGTGTTTAAAACTCAGTCCTGCTGACTCCTATTGACTGAAAATGCCAACTACAGCCCTGGCTCTTCTGAGTGCCCGTCCAGGCCTGAGGGACCTCTGTGTCCCTAACTGCAGGCCTGTGGTCATGCCTTCCAGAGCAGGGTGTAGGCCGTACAGATGGTCTGGGCAAGGGTCTCCACAGGGCTCTGGGTTCTGGATGGAATTAAAAGCCAATAACCTATCTGAGGGAATTACGGTGATGAAAGGAAATTCGTCTTTTAAGAACAGACGGGAGGCGGATGACTGAAGTTCCAAAGAATGCTGTGGTTGAACTTTTTTTCTTCTGTTATTTGTTTTCTGGCACAATCTGTCTCTGTGACTGAACTGAGGGCTGTGTCCCTGCGACAAAGGCCTCTTTCTTACGACAATTTAATAGCTCCAATACTGGACAGCCCTGACTCTCCCATAGGCCCTGCTCTGAAGGTTGCTGAAGGAGGTAGAATACGGCTGCCTTTATGCAGTCTGGTTCAAATTGAACCAAGGGAGATTTGGAATGGGAGGATTAACCCCCCAAATTTTAGCCTCCTCCTACCAAAACTGCCAAGGGTGAAGGGAAGCAGATGCGTGGCCATGGATGGGACATAGATTACAGATTACAGTGTGACCTTGAGGTTTTGTAGGAGGAAGCAATTTAGAAAGCAGGGACAGGTCAGAGAGGCCCAGCTGTGGCCTGGGGAAGCTCTCCCTTGGGTTCCTTAGGAAGTGGAATAGAGATTTCTCAGTGTTCTTGAGGCCAGAAGTCTTAAGCCAAGTTATCAGCAGGGCCAGGCTCCCTTCTGTAGCTCTAAGGAGGGCCCTTCCTGCGTATTCCAGTTCCAGGTGGCATCTGAAGATCTGAGGAAGGCTTTTGTTTATATCTGCATCACTCCAAACTCTGCCACCACTGCTCCATGGACATTCTCCCTCCGTGTGTTTGTGTAACTACATAGCCCAATTGTTTCCTTCCAGCCTCCTTCCCTCCTTCCCCTCACCCCTATCCTCTTGTCTCATATGGGATCCCAGTCATAAAGGCCCTAGGACCCATTCTAATCCAGTGTAAACTAATCTGAACTAGCCAGGACCCATTGCCAAGTCAGGGCCTCCACAGTACTGATGGTGAAGACATCACACATTTCCACCAACATCACCCCCTTTCTGGAACTTCCTAAGACAAGTGACCCCTGCTCTGTATCTCTGTCCTCCTTGGCGACCTTGGCCATCTGTTCACCTGTTCCACAAGGTGAAGCTAGGCAAGCAGTTCATGACATAAATGCCAACAGACTATTTGGGGCCTACCTCTCTGGAGCATTCCTTCCCTCCTTCCCCTTCCTGTCCTCCCTTTATCTATCCTTCCCTTCCTTCTTCCTACCTCTCTTCCTTCCTTTATCCCTTCACAATCCACCATGCAGGGCAGCCATGAAGGGCTACGGTTCTCACCTCAGCGAGAAAGCTTTCTTTAAACATTTGAAGCTTTCACTCAAAGGCCTCTTCAACATTAGTGTTCACAGACTAGACAGACAGACTAGACTGACTGTTCCTCACTGAGGCAATCTACACATGTTGTCTCCCAGTATGCACAGGGAAACAGAAGATACCCTTGACAGTGGAATCAGGATTTCTACATACACCATGTGCAATGAGCGCTGACATGCTGCACATACTGGAGCTGACACCGGCTCCCTACCACTTTGGAGTACGCTTTCTAAGCCTTTAGGTTATAACAGATGTGTGTCTTGAAAGGCAAAGAAGGGCAGTGGCTAGCAGCATAGGCTGTGGAGTTGGGCTGTTTGAGTTCAAAGCCCACTCTGCCCTGGGCAACCATATGTACATTTCATGTCTGCAAAATGAGGATGACGTGTTTTCCCACACAGAGGACTGGAAGGCACAGGCAGCAGCCTGTGTCAGGCACGACACAAGGTCTCCATGTGGAAGGAGCTCAAGGAATGTCAGCTGAATGAGTTTTGGAATCTGGTGGATGGAAGTTAAATGCCGTCACTTGCTAAAGAATGGCCACGCGCCTGGCCTGGGGCAGCAGCTTCCACCAAGCAATCATTAGAAACACTGGTGACACATGTTCTTATTCAGTACCACATGGGCACTAATGTCCCAAGGCTACCTCTCAGTTCACCAGGCAAGATGTGCGGGGATGCAGACCACCCTTCCTGGGGGAGTGCTGCTTCACTGCTCGCTGTCCTCGAAGACATGTGCTTCCTTCCCTGAGAGAGCTGCTAACAGCTGCTAGTGAAGATGGATGGGGCAGCGGAGACCAGACGGAACCGTATCACTCTGAGTGCCTGGGAAAGCCACAGAGAATGCACACTGGTTCCCAGAGGGCTCTGTGGGCCCTCCCCTCCCCCGGCTGCTCCAGGCTAACAGAGCACATGTTGTGAATCTATGGCTCCCGCTGCCAAGACGTCCGGCCCCTGTCGCCAGGGACTTGGGTGGGGGCGGTTGAAGCAGTGGAGGAGGAGGAAGGGGTGGGCATAAAGGGCCCCTTGTGCTGCTGATGGGGAGAGAAGTGGCTGCTAGCCGCTTGGGGCAACCGGGGTGGGGGCAGCTCGGTGGCCTCCTTGTTTTGAGACAGTGACGTGTGCAGTGAGATCAGAGGGGCTTGGGAGTGAGTCCAGGTAATTAGGGAAGCAAAAGAAAGACTCTGGTTAGGCACAGGGATGTGTCCTCTAAAGTCACTTGTGGGTTTCCGGGCAAGACATCGGTACCCAGCATACTGCCTGATCCTGGGCGTGGTGAAGCTTAAGGACACTAGGCAGGAACTGCCGAAGCAAGGAACAAGGATACATCAACTCTGTGCTGAGGCAGCGCTATGTACTCTGCTCGGAGGGCCACTGGGGAACACAGGAGGCAGGATGCCGAGGCCAGGAGTCAAGCCTGGTACCCAAAAGAAATACCTAGATGCCTTCTTGTACCAAGAGACACGGGCCTGAGCTCTGCACCCTGCAGAAGCTGCTTCCACACCGATCCTCTGGTGAGCAGGGTGGAGCACTTGCTTTGGGGCTTGGATTCGCACGGGGATGAGGGGTGGGGAGACAGGGAGCCTGTATATCTCCTACAGCATATAAAGCCCAGGGAATGCCCGCCTCACACCATTGTAGGTGTTTTTGTATACAAACGTGGGTAATTGCTGGAATGCTCCCCATTGCGGTAGCTACTGTTCCCCATGCTTTAGAGAGGTGACCTCCCCCCCCACCAACACACACACATCACCTCAGACAGCCAGGCTCTGAACCCACTCCCTTGGATATTCTCCCTTTCACACCACCCTTCCAGGGATCTGCAACAGGGAGAGTCTTTAGGAAGCCAGACCTGTCTTTCTTTCTGCCAGACCCATGATTCTCTCTCCAGGACAGAGGCAGGGGTAAGGGCTTGGCTGGTGCTGGGTTGTGAATAGGGCACTCCTGAGGGCCTCAGTTATCGAGGTCCGTAAAATGTGGTTACTTGCAGATCCTGCTGGCAGCGTGACACTTCAGAGAGAGAGGAAAGGACAGCTCAGTCCTGAGCCCCTGGCAGGCACTAAGCAGAGACACCTCTCACCATCACGACTGTGGTGCAAAGTTTACCACACAGAGCATCATGGGCTCTTGGGATGAGCATGCATTTGTGTTTGAGAAATAGTCCTTTAAAGCAATCATGGCCTAACCTGCTTCCTGTTCTCTTGACCCTGAAGGTGGGTTTTAAAACTCTACAGAAAGTTAAACACAGAATGCCTGTGGAGACCAGCAATCCCACTCCTGGGCATGTGCCCAAGAGAAATGAAGATGTGTGTCTACTCACAAGACATCTGGGGGTAGGTCACAGCAGTACAGAGGTTGGGAGGCTCAGTTCTACACTGTGCCCCTTTCCCTGGCCACATTCTCATTAGCACCCCCCTCCTCTGGCCCTGTTTTGAAGAGGGCAGAATGGTCTGGGGTCCCCCAAGTGGCATGGATGCTGGAGATGGGTTCCAAGGTGATTTGCACATCGCTATTTTCTTTCAAGCTCCAGGGTATCCTTATCCTTTGCTGGTTTTCTACAGCACAAACGGAGCACTCCCGGGAAGCTCACTTGGGCTTTGAGATTTACCCCTTAGAGTGGGAAAGGAGTTCAAGTAGAGAGAAACACAGCCAAGATAGAAAAGCGGGGGGCAACCTGGAGTGGAAAGCCAGGTCTGAGATCCTTAGAGGTGTGTCTATTGTCTCAGGTGGAGGCAGGGACAGCTAGGGTCAGAGAAGCCTTTCTTGGGGCAGAGGAAGAGCTTCAGGACCCAGGATGGAGACAGGTGCAGGCCTCTCTCCCTGCGGACAAGCAGCTCCTCATACATGGTTTGCTGTTGCTTCAACTGAGCTTAATCAAGGTCTTCACCCCAAACGCAGGGGAGCACTGTGTGTTAGGAGTGGGTATCTATTCTACCGAGCATCTTGCTTGAAAGCATCAGTTGGAAAACCAAAACAAAACTTCAGAAGCAAGCTTATCTCTGAAGACCACTTAGAGCCTGTCAGTCCTTGACTACGAGTGTTTGTTTTTGTTTTTGTTTTTCCCCCACTAGAAACAGCTAAGGCAGTGGCTCATACTATCATTCTCCAAAAAAGATGGAGCCTAGGGATCAAAGGGATGCCATGCAGATTCATGAGTAAGCTGATGCCTTTTTATCTGAAATGGTCCATGAGGACCCTCTTAACTGTGGTCAAATCAGCTCAGACCCACTTCTTTCACTATCCAAGACTGATGAACCAAGTCACAGAATCTGTGAGTGTGTGTGTGTGTGAGAGAGAGAGAGGGAGAGAGAGAGAGAGAGAGAGAGAGAGAGAGAGAAAGAGAAAGTTGTGTGTGTATAGATGGTTCAGTAGCTAAAAGTACTGACTGCCCTGGTAGAGGACCTGGGTTCAATTCCTAGCAATCACATGCTCACAAACATCCACGATTCCAGTTCCACAGGATCTGAAACCCTGTTCTGACCTCTGTGGGCATGGTGCACACGCACACACATAGGCGAAACACTCATACATATAAAATAAAAATAAATAAATCTTATTAAAGTTACTACAGTACAAATGGGCCATACCTCCAGTAACAAACAGAAAAACTGAATTGGCTTTTGGGGGTTCTGAGGTTGGGCTTCCTACACCTCTGCTTCCCTTGATTATTGTAGCTTCCTGCTCTATTGGTTTCTTTGAAGAGCGTCACAAAAAAAGCTCTATTTTAATTCTTGGACAGAAGGAATAAGGATGATGAATCTATTCTGTGATGAACTAAATAAAGTGTGAAATGCTGAAAGCCAGATAGCAGGGATATAGAAAATACTATTTTACAAAACATCTAGGGAATGTTTACCAACTCCTACAGACATGGATGACAGAAAGACAGATAAGTAGATAGAGGATAAAGATAGAAAGATTAAAAGAGAGAGAGGGTATAGTTTTACAGAGAGAGTTAAATAGGTGTAAGTTCTATTTAAGCCCAACACCAATTCAGAGACTCATCCCAGCTGCCTTTGGAAGGCTTTCTTCCCTAGTACCTCACCTAGTGCGCTATGACGCCAGGCTACCACACGGTGGTGCTGTGGGCCATTTCCAAGTGCCCACTGTGGCCTGGAAAAGAAAGGTGAAGGAAAGGGACCCTGGACCCCTCTTGAAATTCAGAGATGAGTTAGATGGGCTCAAGAGAAAGGCTTTCTCACTTAGGTGAGACTGAGAGAAAGACCTTACATGCAGGGGAAGTGAGTGAAGGCCTGACATGAGGAGAGGGGCTGACGCGGTGAAAGGCGTTACCTTGCCCAGGTGCCTGCACACCCTCGTGCTAGCTCATCCACCCAGGGAAAACTTCCAGGGAGGCCTAAGTCAGAGGGCAGGGAGAACTCAAGGTCAACAGCTCAGAGGAATAGACAGTCTCCCTGGGAAGTCCCTAAAGGCAGGTGGGCTTGGTGCATGTAGGGGCAATCACACATACAATGCTACATGGATTCTTGCTGGGAGGCAGCTCTCAAGGGTTGTTCCTTAAAAGATGCTCAGTGAATGAGGAAAATATAGCCATCACTACTTTGTGGGTGTATTTTGACCCCTGTCTTACATGACCATATAGCAATGTTTGCATGTTATAAGCCAAAAGAAAAAGATTTATGTCATGTATGATCTCTGCTCTTTTTGCTGCTTTCAGGGTGAAACTTGAAGCAGACACAAACTTGGACTTAACTTAGCAAGTAGTTCTGAATGCAGCTTAACCTTCCAGACATCCTTAAGAGTTTGGACACTGGGTAGCAGCAGCTGGCCAGGGCGTGTGGCATGAAATCCATGTAGTATCATGAAATGCATGCAACCAGCCCTCATAGGTGCACCTTTGCAGGTTGTCCAAGGTCTGGTCAATCTACAACTAACACTATGCGCAGCCGGTACCGGGCCACCTGCTGAACCCATCAGTCCTGGAATTCACAGACTGTAAACACCCCTAGCCAAAGCTGGAGACGGCGAGCAAAGTACAATGTTTAAGGGTAAGATCCTTTGCTCTCCCTGCTGGTACGAATTATGTTCACCATGAAATGAGGGCTAAGGGTGTGGTCTCCTCTTAATGACACTTACGGAAAGGAAAATCACTTTAATCATCAAACTCCCCAAGGACATATGGTCTTCAGAATTTCTTTGTGGTTGAAGCCAAAAGAAACCACCAAGGGACCAGATCAGAAAGCAAAGCAAGGTCAGCAGTGTTTCCCTTGGCCCACAGGCTGCTCATGCCTGGCTGAGTCTTCTTGACTCCAAAGGCACTGTGTGTGTGTGTGTGTGTGTGTGTGTGTGTGTGTGTAAAGACAGTGTCTCATGTCTCAGGCTAGCTTCTAATTCACTATATAGCTGAGGATGACCATGAACTTCTCATCTTTCTCTTCACTTCCCAAGTGCTGGGATTTACACACATGTCCCATCACAGCTAGTTTATTCCATCCTGGAGACTGATCCCAGGACCCTGTGCATGCTAGACACACACTCTACCCCACCCCCCCTTTTGAGACACAGTTTTGCTAGGTAGCTACCTCACCTGATAATTTCTATGTGGCCCAAGTGGCTTTGAACTTAAGTAATTCCTCCTACCTTGGTTTCCCACATGGCAGGATTATAGGTCTATGCCACTATATCCATCCAAGACACTGATTTGAGAAAGAAAAGCTCCCCTGCTCCCCTGCTCCACTGAGGACTGAGTGACACGAGAACAATAACAGCGTTTAGGCACCTGGTGGCAGTAGCAACACACCAATTGTAGGCTCGTTGCCTCTTGCCTGCCTGTCTCTTGCCTCACCAAGTCAGAGCAAAATGCTGGGAGTAGAAGAAAGTACCTTATTGTAATATTTACTTTGTACCGTTCTCTTCTCTCTTGGTGGTGATGGTTGACATCACAGGCCAGAAGTGACACTCTCTCCCTCTAAGATGCCTTACAAAATAGCCCCCTTGATGTCATGAAGAGACAGGGCTCAAGGATGAACTTGGGTCAAAGCTATGGTCTGTGTCCACTATATCTAAGTCCACGAACTTTATGTAAAAAGTCGGAAACTATTTTCAGCCTTAATAAGTCTATGAGAACTATTCACTCAGTCAATGGAGCCAAGAGGCCAGTGATTGCACATAGAGAAATTGATGAATCCGTGTTTCAAGAACACTTCATTTACAGAAACAGGTGTTAAGCCCAACTTGGTTGGCTGTGTCTACATGCACATCCCCCTGGATATGGTGAACCCACTGGAAGTCAGAATTAAGTAAAAAATGCTTTGAGGGATGGTGAGATGGCTCAGTGGGTAAGGAGACTTGCTGACAAGCCTGGTGATCTGAGCTTGATCTCCTGGACTCAAATAGTTTAAGGAAAGAACTGACTCTTGTAAGTCCCTTTGTGCCACCCCCATTCCCAACACACACACACACACACACACACACACTGCTGGGACAATACATCTACTGTCACTGGCATCTGGCCAGTGACATCTAGCATCTAGCTCAGCAACACAAAAGTCTGTAGAACATCGGTTGCTTCCTGCAGTGGATGGCTGGGACCTGCCAGCATCCTCAGAGACTTTACTGTGGGACCGCTGTCTGTATGTGCTGAGTAACTCCCTGATTCACACCAGCCCTCCTTTTCTCCCGTCACTGTCACACGATTCACCCATGGCTTCTTGACACCTGGTCTTCCAGTGTCCCTCCTAAACTAAGAACCTTTGTGGTCAGCATTAAACTTTTCCTCTGGTGGGTTTTCCTCTATCCTTTCCTGAGGAATGTAGCCCCTCCTTTCCTTGGGGTTACTGATGTTTATACTTCGAGGTCAGCAAACATTTTGTTCTATGGTTGAGTCCTTGCCATAGCTCCAGCATCCCCTTGCTACCTCCTCAAGCCATGCCAGGTTAGCCAGGTGGCAGCTTCCAGCACCTCCAGGGCTCTGTCCTGAGTCTGCTAAGGCTGGGTAGGGTTCAGGCCCCTGGGTGAGGGGTGTGCTCTGTCTTCAACCCACCTCCCTGGAATCCCATGAGCTTCCCTTCTGTGAGCCCCAAGGGATTCTATCTTGGTAGAATCCTCCCATCTCCCCTGAGAACACACTGGGGGCTTCCTGGGCATTTACTTACTGCATTCTCTAGCACCATCATCCCCACTTCTCCCAGCTGACTTGCCCTTATGCTTGGCTGAAATTCACACTACAACTGTAAAAGGCTTGCCCCGTTCTGAGTTTCTTAAATGGTCTGGTTTCCATCACTCCCCTGCAGATCTTAATGCTGGTTCTGATTTTAAATGCCCACTCACAAATTATGCTGTCTGCTGTTTCTGCTAATGATGATCAGCTCTATCACACTGAAGCCTGATGATGTGGCCTGGATGATAATGGCTCTGTGGTACGGCACCAATCAATGTTGGAAAACAAGCATGTGTGCTTAAAAATGACATGGTTTCAGGCTCAGTGGGAAAAGGGCTTGCTGTGCAAGCACTGAGGACATGCATTTGAATCCTCAAAACGCACATAAAGCCAGACTTGGTAGCACATCCACAACCCCCAGCTTGACTCTAGCAGGTCAGGAGGTGGAGACCACAGAATCCTGGAAGCTCATGGGCAGGCTGGCTTAGCATATGTAGTCACAAACGAGACCGTTTCAAGGTTGAAGGAAGGGACTTTAACAGATTTCTCAGAGACTGAACACTTCATCCTACAGGGAAGCTCCTTAAGCAAAAAGCAAGCAACTCAAAATAGCTGCAGGAAGTCCCTGAAACTGACCAGATTCACTAAGCCTCTTTAAGCAATGAAAGTGGAGTCCCCCTCAGACCAAAAAAAGCCAAGTTGCAAAGGTGACTCAGACAAAGCAACAAAGAAGATTCAAGTCCAGGCCAGCTGGAAGAAGCAGAAGAGACTAACCCTGAGCTGCCTGAAGAGGGTTAGCCCAGAGTCACTCTCCAACCTGGTGAGCTGCCTGTGGATTGTGCAGTGTGCTCCAGGTTTCCAGCTTCTGTGAGCTGTTACCCATGCTGGGATGGGACTTGGTGACACAGTTGTGCATGAGCCATTTCTGCTCCTGTAAGTAACCCCTCACCCATATTCCTGTAACTCACTCCAGTAAAGTTCATTGGGTTGCCAAGTTGGACTTTGGTGGTATACGTGTGGTCTATTGTGGGCTTCCTTGCTGAGCTGAGTTGACATGTGTTATGTCTCTTCAGGAAAAGTTTTGTCACACAAGGACTGATCCCAAGGTTGTCCTCTGACTTCCAGAGACATGCTATGTCATCCACGTAACCTCATTCACTCACACACACAAATACTCAGATTTTTTAAAAAGGAATTTAAAAGTCTACGATGTGTACTCTCCATTCCATTCACTTTCCTGCCATGTTTTTAAAATTATGTTTATTTTTATTAATTACAGTTTATTCACTTTGTATCCCCCCTGTACCTCCCCCTTTCTCCCCTCCCAATCCCACCCTCCCTCTTCCCCACCTGTGTCCCTCTCCCAGTCCACTGATAAGGGAGGTCCTCCACCCCTTCCCTCTGATCCTAGTCTACCAGGTCTCATCAGGAGTGGCTGCATTGTCTTCTTCTGTGGCCTG
Source organism: Meriones unguiculatus (assembly GCF_030254825.1). NCBI lineage: Eukaryota > Metazoa > Chordata > Mammalia > Rodentia > Muridae > Meriones > Meriones unguiculatus. Next base: position 8,810,061 of record NC_083355.1, on the reverse strand, counting down.
GTAAGGCTGCTCCCCCCTCAGAGGGAGGTGATCAAAGAGCAGGCCAATCAAATTTTGTCAGAGACAGTCCCTGTCCCCATTACTGTGGAGGCCACTTGGACACAGAACTGCCATAGTCTACCTCTGTGCAGGGGTTCCAGGCCATCTTTATGAGTGGTCCTTGGCTGGAGTATCAGTTTCAGAAAAGACCCCTGTGCCCAGACTTTTTGGATCTGTTGCTGTCCTTGTGGAGCTCCTGTCCTCTCCAGGTCTTACTATTTCCCACTTCTTTCATAAGATTTCCTGCACTCTGCCTAAAGTTTGGCTATGAGTCTCAGCATCTACCTCAATACTCTGCAGGGTAGAGCCTTTCAGAGGCCTTCTGTGGTAAGCTCCTGTTCTGTTCCTTGTTTTCTCCCTCCTCTGATGTCCATCCTCTTTGCCTTTTCTTGAATTCATTGGCACAGTAGACAACTTCCTGAACAGAACACCAACAGCACAGGCTCTAAGAGCAACAATCAATAAATGGGACCTCATGAAACTGAAAAGCTTCTGTAAAGCAAAAGCAAAGGACACTGTTGTCCAAATACATATATATATGTATATATCAAGAAGTTAAACAGCAACAAATCAAGTAATCTAATTAAAAAATGGGGTACAGAGCTAAACAGAGAATTCTCAATAGAGGAATATCAAATGGCAAAGAAACACTTATGTCCTTAGTCATCAGGGAAATGCAAATCAAAAGGACCCTGAGATTTCACCTTACACCCATCAGAATAGCTAAGATGAATAACTCAAGTGACAACACATGCTGGAGAGGATGTGGAGGAAGGGGAACCCTCCTCCACTGCTGGTGGGAATGTAAACCTTGTACAAACTTGTACAACCACTTTGGAAATTCAATCTGGTGCTTTCTCAGACAATTAGAAATAGCACTTCCTCAAGATCCAGCTATACCACTCCTAGGCATATATCCAAAAGACGCTCAAGTATACAACAAGGACATCTGCTCAACCATGTTTATATCAGCTTTATTTGTAATAGCCAGTAGCTGGAAACAGCCCAGATGCCCCTCAGTTGAGGAATGGATACAGAAATTGTGGTACATCTACACAATGGAATATTACTCAGCAATAGAAAAACAAGGAAATCGTGAAATTTGCAGGTAAATGGTGGGAACTGGAAAAGATCATCCTGAGTGAGGTATCCCAGAAGGAGAAAGACACACAGGGTATATATTCACTCATAAGTGGATATTAGACATATAATATATAGACTAAACATACTAAAATCTGTACACCTAAGGAAGCTAATCAAGAAGGAGGACTCTGGCTAAGATGCTCAATCCTGCCATGCTAACAAGCCTCAAAAAGAGACACTGCTCCCAGCAGGATTGTGGCTGTAGCTTTCTCACCCCACAGTTTGGACCTGTTTTGCTTTTAAACCATCTGAGCTGGTGCTGCCAGGTACATAGAAACACATGCCTACCCATCACCCTGGAGTTTGCGCCCCTTTTCATAAAATATTCCTCTAGTCTTTCCTTGGTTCCCCGCCTCAAGGCTCACTCTGCTGCTGTAACTGCAGCATCCGCTCTCTCTCTATTAGTATTTGCATTGGGTCCTTTCAGATCTTCCTGTTTGGCTGCAAAACTACTGTCTTGTGTTGTATTTCTATTTTTCACTAAATGTTAAAAGGCATCCTCCTTTTTGCAAGCTTGAAATAAATCATTTTCTTTAGTTTATCTCCAGCTACGTGGAGACGTTCCAAGACCAGACAGACATGTGCTGCAAGCCTCCTACCCAGCTGCCGGGTTCTTTTTGTGAGTACATGCATAGAGCTGCGAAGTGGATTCCAGGTACTTTCCTCAGTTGCTCGCCACCTTATTCTTATTTTTGTTTTGTTCTGTTTTTAAAGGCAGGGCCTCTCAGTGAGCCTCCAGCTCACACTGTCTGCTACACTGGCTGGTGCAATCCGGTGCAATCCAGGATCCACCTGTCTCCAGCCCCCACTCTAGGACTGTGGGCGTGCATGCCGCCCTGCCCTGCTTCTCATGCGGGTGCCTGGGATCTAACTCAGGTTGGGATGCTTTCAACACTGAGCCCACTCTTCAGGCCCCAGTCCATAATGTCTCCATAAAAGGGTACTCGACGAAGCAGTACTGTTAACTATACAGCATGGCGGATTTAGCCTCAACAACTTCCCCTGGTGTCGCTGGGATCCCAACCAGGACAGCCAGCACTTTCTACCTGATATAGGTGGTGGTAACCGAAATGAACTCTGGTACTCTAGAAGAGCAGGGAGTGTGCTGTTAACCACTGAGCCATCTCTCCAGTCCCTTCATTTTGTTCTAATCTATACATAAGTGTCTGCCTCGAGGCTTCCTGGATTTGTGGGTTCTTTATCCATGGCTTTCAGGACAAGATAGAGTATGTAATTTATATTCTACAGCCTCAGTGGGGCATGTCTGAGGTTTTGATGTCTTATACATAATGTACTCTGCTTTATCCCCCCTCCCCTCCAGTGCAGGCCCTGATCTCTCTACCTGGACTGTCTCAGCATCCTAAACCCCATGAGAAAGGCCATGTCTACAAGCACTGAGACCTCTCCTGGGCTCGGAGGCCACTCACCCTTTCCATGTGGTGTTTCTCTTCTCTAGGCCATGGGCACTGTTGGTGCTGCTTGGTTCCTTTGAGAAGGACCATCCATGCCAGCTGAGTTTACCCTGTTACTGGAAGGACTGGAGCACTGGTCATGCTTCTTGGAAGAGTTTTATACAAACTGTGTTTTTCCTGGTGGACAGGATGCACTGGTCCACACTGAAGTACACACAGATGAACAATGAGTGAGTGAGTGAGTGAGTGAGTGAGTGAGTGAGCGAGTGAGCGAGTGAAGAGAGCTCAGAAGATTCAGCACCTGCAGCTTCCATGGGGTTCTAAACGAAGCACCGGGTGAGATCAGGAGACTCGGAACAGACAAGGAGCAAATGCAGAGCTCCCTACTCAGTGCTGTTCCCCACGGCCACCCCACTGCACCACCTGCTGCAGGTCCCCTATTCAACACTGGGGACAGCAGATTGATTTCACCAGAGGCCCCTCTCAGAACCATGGCTGTTTATTGTCTTACAGTTGACTACAATCTGCTTTCTTTACTAAAAGAGAACTAACAAGTGGGGGTGGACCTCCCATAATGTATCATGTAAAGGTTACAGGTGGTACCCCAAGACAGGACCTTGGAGGTTCTCATGGCATACAGGTGCTCCTGCGGCTCTCTCTTCTAGACTGCACATACAGCACTGGCTCAACAGCCCCAGCATGAGGAGATAGAAGTTACCTCCCTTGAGCTCACTGCGTAGATAAGTACCCCCACAGGCCTGACCATGGCTTGGTTTGGCCTTGCGAGCGTGGAAGATCATGGGCATTGCCTCCCCCATTTGCAGTTCCTCAAGCTCTCCTCCTCCCCCCTGTGGCTGCCACAGGGACAGATTTTCATTTGCCACTACCTTTCTTCTCGGGAGAGGGATATCAGAGTTGATATCAAGATGCCATAAGGGCATGATGCCACCAGACAGAGCCTGGCCTATGAGTATGGTGCCCAGGGCATGGCTGTCACTTGCAGGCACTGACCTCATAGAGCACATGTGATCTCCCATGTTGTTGGAGAGCTTGGCCTTTGAATGCTCATAAGGTCAGCTCCCTGGGGCTCTCAGACCCAGGGACACTGTCTGACCCTGAAGGTTCTCATGGTCTGATGAAGTCAAGTCCAATTTGGCTACTCCAAGAAGGCAGAGAGCTAAGCCTGCCATCTCCCAGGACACGGGGGCAGAGCAGTGTGTGGGCTGTCCTGAGTCATCATTAGCCCTTGGCTCTTTCTTTCCTTTTTCTCTCTTTGGTGATAATCCTTACATCCTAAAGGCCCTTCTTTCCTTCCTTCCTTCCTTCCTTCCTTCCTTCCTTCCTTCCTTCCTTCCTTCCTTCCTTCCTTCCTTCCTCTATCCACTTTATCACTTGACTTTTACAAAAGGCAGCATTTTTACCATGATGCTAAAGTGAAAATAGCTTGGTCCAAGAGCCCAAGAGGCAGGAAGAATGAGCTAAGACTAGGACATACTTCAACCTAGAGCCTGCCAGTGCCCCTTGCACGTTTGGGGCTTCATGGAACAGACACACATTTTTTAACATATGGGTTCCTGATGTGGTGTTGGACAGGGAGGGCATTTAACCCACAGGCTTCTGCTGCATCTGGGGACACAGATGCATGGTGGGTGAAGTCTCAGTCCTCCAGCTGTGTATAAAGACCTAGCACAAAGGTGGAAAAGGGGTAACGACGAGAAAGTTCCTCCTGACAGTCCTGGCCAGTAGACATACGGCTGGTCCACACAGGAGGGGTTCAGTGTGTGGGGTGAGGAGCAGAATAGCTTTGTGCTGGACTGTCTGAAGCCAGCGCTCTGACCCATCTGATTTGAGTTGCGCATGTATGCGTGCGTGCATGTGTGTTTATGTGTGTTAGTGTTGGGGGTACTGTGTCTGTGCATATGGAGGTCTGGAGACAAGCTCAGAGTGTTGTTCCCCTGGCACTGCCCACCGTTTTGTTTTTGAGACAGGCTGTCTTCTTGGCCTTAGGCTGGCTGGTCAGCTAGCCCCAGGGAAACACCTGTCTCACCTCCTCAGGGCTGGGATTATCAGTATGCACCATGTGGCCTAGCTTCTCTGCTCCACAGGTTCTGGAAATGCAGATTTTTAATCTTGTACAGGAGGTATGTTACAAGCTACCTCTCCAGGCCTGAAATTATGTGTTCAACCCCTTGTAAATCCCTGTGCGTTTACAGTGAGCGTGATACATTCCGTCAGCGCTCACCGTTCCCAGCTGCCCCCATCCTATTGTGTCCACTTGTCCTTGTACCCCTAGTCCTCTGGAGGGGGCTGGGATTGTGGCCCTTGAATGAGAGGCTCCATCCTGGTGTCCTCCGGCCTGGAAGATTGAGTGGCCATTGCTTTGTGAGTGTGGGTAGGCCCTGTAGAGCTTATCACACGAGGTCTAAATGGCACCAGGTGGGTGGAATTAGGTGAGAGGAAGAAGGCTGATGGGCTGGAGAAGAAGAGGGAAAATCAGATGGGGAAGATGATCGTGGGCATGGCTTGGCCAGACTGCAACCCTGAAGGAAAGACAGAACCCATGGGATAGAGACGGTGACAGTAAAGCTCAACTTGGAAGGGCTGAGCAGGGGGATGCTACAAAACCCCAGTGCAGAAGTCTGAAGGTAGCTGGCCCCATTGGAAGGAGCTCAAGTTTAGGCCAGAGCTCGAGGCAGGTGACACTTGCAAGTAGATGGCAAATAGGTCACACAGGAATGGAGGAGGTAGCCTGGGGAGTGTACATGAAATAAAAAGAGATGATGCTCCAGGGACTGAGTTCTGGACACTGACATTTAAGAATGGGTCACTGTGTGAGGACCAAGCAAAGGAGCCTTCTGGGAAGATGTCCTACAAGTGGCGGGAAAGTCCAACAACGAGAGAGGGAGACTGGCAAGGGGAAGGAGCCACTCAGAACACTGATCGCTGCCCCTGCTAAGCCTTCTCCTTAGCTGTCACACACTCCACTCTTAGGTACAGCACGCAGTCATATCTTGGTTGCATTTACAAAGTGGTTACCTGTGAGCCGCCTCCTGTGAGAACGACTGTCCAAGCCCGCTCGTCTGGCTGAGTACTTCACTCAAATGAACTTCCTCTAACCTCGTCACTCCTTCCATGATGGGATGAGGTTACTTAGCAACCCTGTGCCAGCAGCTGACCCCGGTATCAAGCACAGAGAAATGAGGGGTGCGGCCCACACTCCAGGCCCCATGAGTCGGCTTACCTGGCACTCTCGAAGGTGGCAGATGCAGTCTTTTCTATGGCTCCAAATCCTACACCAACAGCAAGACCCTCTGAAATAGACACAAGACACGGAGGTTAGGAGTCACTCCCAATGAGGAAAGTAGCTTGCCATCCTTTTATCAGGCAGGACTGCTTCAGGCTGCAACTAACAGAAAATCAATGTAATAGGGGCATTTTTAACCTAGGCTCATAAACACCAGTCTGTTGAGACAAACACACACACACAGACACACACACACACACACAGAGAGAGAGAGAGAGAGAGAGAGAGAGAGAGAGAGAGAGAGAGAGAAAGACAGAGAGAGAGAGAACACTAATGAAGACTGTCAAAATAATGGGATTTAGAATCACCATGGAAACAAATCTCTGGGCATATCTTTGAGGCATTATTTCTTTTCTTCTTTTCTCTTTCTCTTTCTTTTTGTTATGTTTTCTTTTTTTGAGATGAAGTCTCTTTATGTAGTCCTGGAACTCACTATGTAAACCAGGCTGGCCTGGAACTCACAGAGAGCCACCTGAGCCATCACACCCAAGCATTATTTCAATTAAGTTAATTGAGGAAGAAAGAATCACCCTAAATCTGGGCAGCACATTTCCACAGGACCCATAACAGAAAAAGGAGAAAGTAACCTGGGCACAGGCAATGACTTCCCGCTGCTTCCTGACTGTGGATGCCATGTGACTGGCTGCCTCAGGCTCGGCCACCATGCCTCCTCACCACGACAAACTGTGCCTTTCTGCACTGCATCCATACAAGGAAAAGCAGAAAGCCGGGGCCCTTTCTTTATTAGGCATCTGTCTCACTCCCTGGGGAGAGAAACCTCCTCATGTAACTCCACTTGCATCTCCTGGGCCAGAGCAAGAACCAGTCCCCAGTGGAGGAGGTGATACTCCTGTGATCCAGGCAGGAAAAATTCCCAGCATTTCTCTAGGTCAAGACTCAGGGCTTTTTGAGCCACACTGGAGTGTTTTTTTATGAGAAAGGCATTTCTATTGAATGAGAGGTGCCAGTGTTTTTTCAGGATTCACTGTCCCTTTGAATGGCTTGTTTCTTTCTCTGAGCTCTGTTCAGTTGAGGGTGGTCAAAGACACAGGGACATAACAATGGAGTCCTAGAGGCACAGAGAATAAGTATGCCTGGCTGTCCCCTGTGAGGGACAGAGATCACTCAAGACCCAGTACGGTTCAGCAAGGTGCTGTCATGGGAGGGTTGGAGCCCAACAGCCCTGCTAAGATATCAGTGACTCCTTGGGACCCATTTTTCCCTTTGTGCCCCCTCTCCTGTGTGGGTCTCTTAATGTGGTACCTGGTTGCAGGCTGCTAGGTAGCGAATTTGAAATTGTGGTTTCTCACTGAATGTCTTAGTCTTTCTAGGTCCTCCCAAGGCAGAGGAGATCCCCGGCTGGAGTTTTGCTTGGGTCATCCCCAGCTTCCGAGGTTACGTGTTTGGAGGGGAGGGTTTCTTCCTAAGACCACACAGCAGCATGGGGGCTCCTCCGCCTTGTGTCCCCAGAGCACGTGCTACACACAACAGCAGGCCACAGAAGTCACCAAGCCACCCCTTTCCTCACACTCTGGGGTGGAAGGAAGCAGCTAAGACAAGGCCAGGGCCACCATATTGATTCTTTTTTCTTTTTTTGCACTGTTAAGGATGGAATCCAGGGTCTTCCTAAGTCCAGGCAAGTCCTCTACCAGTGAGCAACATACCTAGCCCTCAAAACCAAGTTTATTAAAACTTCAATGCAAGGGGCTAGAGAGATGGCTCAGGAGTTTAGAGAATTTGTTGCTCTTGGAAAGGACCCAGGTTTGATTCCCAGAACCAGCAGGATGGCCCATAACAGTCTATAACTCCACTTCCAGGAGATCTAATGTCCTCTTCAGATCATATGCAGGCACCAGGTATGCATATGGTGCACAAACCTATATGCAGGCAAAACTCCCATGTGTATAAAATAAGATAAATAGATTTTATTTTTATTTCCTTCACTTCACTTTGTCTCTGAGGTTCCTGCCCATCTCTTTGGTCCCCACTTTTACAGTGTTTTCTCCATTAGGATTATGTCTTCCTACTGAGGCCCTGTTTCAAAATCCTCATCCTCTAGAGCTTTTTTCCTTAGAAAGCAGGGGGCTGATGACCCTCAGGATGCGAGGCTTATTGGTGACTTATAGGTAGGGACTGTCATCTCCAGGCTCTGAAGCAGAGGGCAAAGATGACAGGGTGTGGTCTCAGCTAAGTTCTGGTTCTGAGAACCTGAATGTTTTGCCCCCACATCTGTCTGTTCTACCTCTGTTCCTCTGGATGTCCCCCCAGGAGCAGAAGCCATAAGCCCAGGCAACGGGCTAGATGCCCAGGATATTAATATCTGCCTGATGTGTCTGAAGCTTCCCCCATGGGGCTGGCAGGGATGGACTTACTACCTGAGTGTCAGATGCTGGTCAGGCAGGCTGCAGTGGGGATGGCCAAGGGTCTGGGCAGGCTCTTTCTACGGAGGTGCCCACGCCATACCCATGAGAAAACAAAGTTGAGGGGGCATCTCAGTTGCTGTCCCCAGCCAGCCTCCAACTTCAGCCATCCAGAGCTTACCAAGCTGCTGTCCTCTGCTATGAGATACACCAGCCCAGCTGAGCACCACCCCCTCTACAACCCACTCCCATGGGTAACAATGGACTGTCAGGACAAGGCTCTGCCCCAGGACCTCTGGCCAGCTGGGGACAGATGTCAAAAGCTGGGAGGCAACTAGGGCTTTTATTGGCCCCAGACTTGCATATTTCCCTTTGGGGGAAAAATTGCTCTGTAAAGCCATAAACAACAGCTGCTTGGTTCCTCTGTTAATGGCTTTTTTTCCTAATTAGTCATTTTAATGTAAATCACAGAGCAGCCTAAAGCAATGGTACATAAGTTAATCAGCAAAATACCCACCCTAGAGAGTGGCTCAGCACACAGCCCCAGCACTTAGACATATGCACACTCGCTGATGCTTTGGGATGGGACAAAGGATGAGCAAAGTGACCTAGCTATGGATGGGTGAGGACCGGCCTTGAACCTATGTTACCATCTGTCATGATTCCCAAAATGCCATTTGATATCCAGTTTGCTGCTTGGGCTCCTGGCTTTTTCCATGGATGTGGTGTGGCTCTGTGGGCATCAAACACCAATTTCTGCAGTTCCATCTCCTGCACAATGAATGCTCCCTCTCGCAGCATGCCAGGCACCTAAGGCAGACTACCAGCAGGGGGCCATCCACTAGGGAACTTTCTGTGATGGTTTCCAAAGTGGCAGGTCCTTCCTTCCTACAGCCATGGCTAGCTCAGGTTCCCAAAGGATTGAGCAAGGGACAGAGGTAATAGAGGGAGAGAAGGTTTTTCTTACTGTGCTCAAAGATGGCAGGTTATCCGCAGGAGTTAAATGAACGAGAAGCTAAGATAAATTACACACACAGAAAGAACATAAATTAGAGAATCAACAGATGGAAGAAGGAACTGCTGGTGAGAAAGGGAGGGAGTTCAAATGTGAACTCTTACCCCAGGTATTCCACCAAAAATGCAAATGAGGAAAGTAATTGAGACAAGATGCCCATGTGCCTGGAATATCATTAGGAAACATCTGCCTTTAGACCTGTAAGAAGAGAGGAGATGAACTGCCTGGACCAGTGAGGATGGCTGACTGCAGGGGAGGCCACTTGGAGGACAAGCTGAGCACCAAGGCTGCTGTAGCCACCACAGTCTTCCCTGGGACTGGGATGGGGGCACCTGTCCCCTGCCACTACCCTATCCTTACTGAGGCTCAGGGATCACTGTTGAAGGGGGGACAGAAAGACTGATGTAGAATCACAGGTGATGGGTGACTATAAGGGAACAGCAGGGGAGTTGCATAAATGAATTCACAGTAACTGAGCATGCCCAAGAGCTTTAGAATCCCAGCATGTGTGTGGGGGGGTAGGTGTGAAGTCCCACCCCTAGCTGAAGAGCTACTGGCAGTTGATAGCTGATGGGAGAGGGGGAGTCAGTTTTCTTTAAGGGCGTGGTCCCAGGTGGGTAGACTACCCTCTAGTGAAGACCACACATCCAAGAGTATAGGGGTGGCACAAACTTCACTTGATGGATTCTGAAAGGGGGAAAGGGGGACACAAAGTTTGGTGGGTAGGGAAGTCAGGACCAATCTAAGAAGAGTAGGGAGAGAGGTGACTATGATAAAAATGCACTGTAGAAAATTCTCATGGAACTTTTTTAAGACGGTGAGAAGTGAGAGAATAATGTAGGACCTTTGACTGAGACAGAACCAACCTCGGATCCTACTCCATTACTTAAGGTTCCTGTAAAATTGAAAAGAGGGTGAGGTGGTTTTTACAGTGAGGTCTTGTTAATGGCAACTGGCCTGGACATGGTTAGAATCAGCTAAAATTCACTAGGGCTCATAAGCTGTGCTTGCAGCGTTGTAGAAATTCCACCTTTCTTATTCCCAGTGATCAGCATGTCCAACAAGAGTTCAGAGTATTCCATAACACCCAAGGCATCTAAGATGGTAGGAAAGTCAGGGAAAAAGGAAAAGCATTTTTTCTTCCTGCTCTAGGCTCCACTGACTCTTGGTTTTAAGGGCATGGGATAGAGTCCGATAGAGTCTTACAGACACTGACATCTATGTGACTCAGCTTTGACAGATGTCTTAGTTGCAGTGGGCTGCTATAACAAAACAGCACAGACTGAGTGGTGCATAGACAAAAGAAGTTTCCATCCCACGCTTCGGAAGAGTGGACGGACCACAATCATGACACCAGCAGATGTCACATCAGAGGAGGGACAGTTGCTGATTTGTAAGTGGAGACTCCTCTGAGGCTTCTGAAATACAGCATGGTCATCCCAGTGTGGCAGGACTAGAGATGAGGACTGGAGTGCTATCATATTTCCCCTCTGTACTCAACGCAGGGCTCATACTGCTCCAGTGGCTTCCCCCAGGGACACCTCCAGGGCCCACGCTCACCGAGGGCTCAGTGTCTCCCGTGTGTTGCTGTGAGGCCACAGCCCAGCTCCCGCACCTGAGTCTCCTCACTGCATGCCATTCATTCTCCAGCTGGGCCTCTGGTCTAAGTGTGCATGTTGCTAGATCTAGAAGCTATGGCTGGAAAATGTCAACACAAAGGCCACACAGGAAATCAGGGGAGCCGCGGCAGCTTATCCTCCTCAATTTGAAGCCCATTAAAATTATGGCATTGACTAACATTTCCTGGGGAGGTTTCATAAATATTAAACATGGACACCACCAGCAAACACTCGCACCACCAGCAACGACAGCAGGCCCCGGGGGTAGGGGAGTGACTTGGAATAGACAGGCTGAGTCATACCCAAGTCCACTGAGGGTGTAGAAGGGAGAAATTAGTTAAACCATGGCCAGAAATTGTGGGGCAAGAAAAAAGAATTATCTTGAAGAATGAAAGCCAAGGTTGTCTTCTGGTCTATTCCACATACATATACACATGCATCAAAGCACACATGTACACACATGTACATGTATTCTCCCCCTCACGAATGAACACAGCAGCCTAAGGCCAAAGCCTCGGGATTGCACACACAGCCCCTCTTGGTGGCAGTGTGAGGAGTCACTAAATGGACATGTTGGAACAGGGGAGCTTATTTATGTTTTTATAATTTCTATAGCCCTGACCTGAAGAAAATGAGAAGAAAGGATTTGTTTTAGCCTCCTTGGAGGACTCTTGAATAAAATTAGACCCTGGCAGTTCCTCCAGGATGATGAATAACCTAAGATTTGGGTTCATTTATCATGCCCTGGATTTGACTTGCACCACAGCATGTAAAAAATCCAGGCTGGAAAACAGTCTAAAGCCTCCATCACTAGTCTGCCTTGCTACCCCAAGGTCAGGAAGTGACCCAAATGTATTTGGGGGTAAGGGTATTTTTTTTTTTACAAGTATCAGTATTTCACCAGGATATTAACAGTAAGAAGAAAGTAACCTCCTACCGACCTACCACAGCTCAGCTCAGCAGTTTGTGGGTGCCAGGGAGACAGGAGCAACCATCCTTCTCTCTCCTCAAGGTGGCCCCATGTGGACATGGTCATGTTGGTCATGCCAAGATGAAGTCTGGGAGACTTGCACAGCGGCATCAACTCAGGATTTAAAGGGAACTAACGGGCACAAAAAAAGGTGAGGGTAGTTTCTGGTCCCCTGTGTTCCAGTTGACAGGGCATTTAATGGGAAGCTGTCCAGAGAGCTCCCAACACTCGGAGGAACTGCGAGAAAGGGGCCAGAACTCAAGAGAGCTATCCTGATCCCACAGATATCAAGCTGCCAGCAATTCTAGGGACTCAGGTGAGCCCTGGAGGCACAGGGAGCCGGAGGATGCTGTCTTGTTCTCTCTGCCATGCCCAGCTCCAGCCTGGGATTGTTTTTTTCTGCTCAGACCCTCATTTGTATTCCTGCTGTATCTGCTGATACCATCCCAATATATCTGAACCCCATTTCTCAGGGTTATTTCTGAGACTCAAGGAACATAAAAATGCTCATTGGAAACTAACCAAAAGTCACACAATAGTTACACAAGCTACTATTTTTTAAGGGTGAGATACGAAACTAATGGTATATAAAAGGAGAAGATGAAACCCGGAATATTATTTTTCCCTTTTGAAAATGGTATTTTATTAATCCTTTGCGAATTTCAAACAATGTATATATTTTGATTATATTTATTCTCGCTCCCCCAATGCCTCCCAGACCTACCTCTACATTTGCTGAAGCTAGCCTGCACTTGAATCATAGAACATAGAGAAATCAAAGTGGTGCTGGCCTGAAGGCTCCATCCTTACTGGCTGGTTTTCATAGTGCTGGAAGGTGCTGTGCATGCTATTGGAGGAGACGGGTTATTATCAACTAGACTCAGACGTGAGCCCTGTGAGCTACAGCAGTGACTGGCCTGGCAAGATACGCCTACTGGTACAGCAATGGCACTAATGTTACAGGAGTAAACAGCTACTTTCACATAGGAGTTAAGGGGCTGGAAAGATGGCTCAGAGGTTAAGAGCACTGACAGTTCTTCCAAAGGTGCTGAATTCAATTCCCAGCAACCACATGGTGGCTCACAACCATCTATAATGAGATCTGGTGCCCTCTTCTGGCCTGTAGGCACACATGCAGGCAGAATGCTATATAAATAATAAGCAAATAAATCTTACAAAAAAAAAAAAAAGAGATAGGAATTAAGGCCTGCACCAAGAGATGGAACTTATATCTAGGATCATTAGCAGGACCATCATTTAGTCTCCTTAAGAATTCCCAGCCTGACCATTGCCTGGCCTTCACACTGTGTGAGAGACACACTTCCCCACATATTTAAAAGGTGCTGTTGTCTAGATTCATCGTTGCTTTCTCCTACTTTATACTCACTAAGTGAGTCATCTTATAAAGGCCTGAAATAAATTATGGAGGCCACCAATAATAAAATAATCTTGGAGAAATTACAGTAAGTACTAGAGACTCAAGAAGAAAAATGGCCAGATGTTAAAGATGTAGGTGTCATATAGGGTACACAGGCTAAAGAAACTGTTGTGTTAGGGAGATGGCTCAGTCAGTGAGCGCTTGCAGCTCTAACCTGAGTCTGATTCCTACATAAAAAGCCAGGTACAGTGACATGCATGTGTAATTCTTGTTCTGGGTAGCCAGAGACAGACTGATGACTGGGGTTCTCTGGCCAGGCAGGCAGCTTAATGGGTGAGCTCCATATCCAACTAAGAGAACCAAGTTCATCATGTCTCAAAACAAAACAAAACAAAACAAAAAGCAAACAACCAAAAATCAGTTTGAGCAGCACCTGAGGAACAAGACCTGAGGTTGGCCTCTGGCCTGAACACACACGTATACTTCCTCACAATAAATGTTCACCTCTCTTTACACAACAGATTGCTGGTGGCCACCATATGCAAAACAGAAAAAATATACATCAAGAATTAAGAGTTGGGCATGATGGTGCACGACTGTAATCCCAGAACTTGGGGAGGCAGAGGCAGGAGGATCTCTGTTAGTTTGAGGCCAGCCTGGTCTACAAAGTTAGTCCAGGACAGCCAAGACTACACAGAGAAATCCTGTCTTGGAAAAAAAAAATCTCTAAAATAAACGAATGCAAGTGAAGATGAAGAAAGACCTGTATGGCTTCATTCTCAGCAACATTTCAAAGGAATGACAACATCCTTTTGATTGGATTTTATCTGGGAGGGGAATAGGAAAGAAGAAAAATAAAGTTCCATGTGTCGGGCATGCTTTCTGGCTTTTAATTCTCACAGCACCACACAAACATGCTTCTTAGAAGTAGTGACATGAATTAAGGTGCAGTGAAATGAATTCAGAACTGCCCAAGCGACAGCTCTTAGTAGGTGCATTATAAGGGGTTTGTTCATCCTGGGAGGAGACGGGCAGAACTTGGCCAGCAACGCTGCCGCTGTTCGCTTGTTATTAACATCAACAGCTCCAGCGGCGGCATGGGGAAAATCAGGGGAGAGCACAAAGGCCTGAACAGAGGCAGCACACTAAAATCACCAAGTGGAGAAGCTACATCACGCCCACGTGTGGCAATTCAGGAAGGGAAGTTGTGTGAGCTGACGGACAAGACGGCTCAGCAGGTCAAGGCATCTGCCTCTGAGCCCGATGACCTGAGTTGGATCCTCAGGACTGATACAGTAGGAGGGAACCAGCTCCTGAAAGCTGTGCTCTGACTGCCATATGTGCACCACTCCCCTGCCAACAAAACCAATAAACAGCTGTAAAATAAATCAAGGAAACGTAAATGTGATGTTCTATATTTGGAATCAATCAAGAAAAGGCTGGTGGGCAGTTGGGGGTGTCATATGAGAAGCCCTTGTTCACCGTGAGCTACCTGTACAAATCATGTGGTGAGGACAATATTGGCATAGGCAGAAACAAGATCTCAAAACCAAACCAGACCATCAAGACAGAGAAAGGGAGATGGCAGGGCATGTCAGCTCCGTGATAAGCATTTGATGAGAAGGATCTTTCAAATACATATGACAAAAAATGAGTATCTACATTGATATTCATGCTTATATGCCTTCTGGTATATATATATAAATGTGTGTGTATTATACATATATGTATGTATATATATGTGTGTGTGCATATTTGCATGTGCATATCTCTATAGTATTTATGTATACTTACATAGATAGGCAAATACATATGTATCCACATGTGTATATAGCACATTATGTGTGCGCGCATGCACACACACACACACACACATATATATGATAGATAATCTATAGTTGCATTGAGTGAATCTATCAGTGGTACATGAGGAACGTTAGCCTACGATTTCTTTGGTTAAGGGGTTCTGCTTAGCCAAGTCTCACAACCTATGGGTTTTGTGTGGCACTTGAGCGTGTGCTGATTAGGAAAGATATCAGAGGAACCATCTGCACTGTGCAGAGAGCCCTTCCAATATGTCCAAGCCCGCTGCTCCTGCTGCTTTAGAAATGGGCTTGGGGCATGAGGACAAAGGCAATTTTGGTCTCTGTGGGGATCGGGCAGCTAAGCACAGCCAGTGTCTAATCTCAGCCACCTACACATCCCAGGAGCACCCTTCCTGTGCTAAAGAAATGTGAGTAATTCAGACGAAGTCTCCCTCGCAGTGTGAGATCACTTAAAGGATGCCTGGGATTCCAGCAGGCCCCACTCCATCAACACCGGGCGCATCCTCTCCACCGAGGACAGACATTCCTGATCAAGGAAGCCAACCACACGGCACCCACTTTCACTGCTATCTCAGACCCAGATTTCAAATCACCATGCTCCCCAGGGAGGATGCAACCCCACACCTACCAGGAAACTAGAGCACTATCCAATCCACATCTAGCCTTCCCACTGGGAACATCCCAACACAGAACCATCTGGAAAGGCACCTGCCCAATTCCTATTACCTTGGAGCTGTTTCCCAATAGCACAGACTGTGAGCCCATGACCCAGGTAAGCCAATGCAATCAAGGAAAATAAAACTATTTTCCTTTTCTATTTTCTATCCCGTGGTTCCAATTTTCAGTCCCTGTTGAAGGAAATGGCAGACAAGGGGGGAAATGAGAGGGATGCGGGCATGGCTTTCCTTGCTATCTTTTAGCTACCATAGTTCATATTTTCAATTATGAACCTTCCAACCACCATGGGGTGGAGAAATGATCAATCTGCATTTTGAAGATAAGAAGCTAGAACGACATAAAAGTTACATGACGTTTTGGGGAACACACGATGTCTGGCAGCCACGTCTGTAGAACAATAATTTTCTACTCCTCTCACTTGCCTAAGATTGACAATAGATCAATAATGAGCTTGGTCCAAGAGTTTCAACCCTCACTCTGCATCTGTAGGGAAGAGGAACTGAATTTGGCTGCAATTCTTTTGCATCCTACATGCAAAGCTCAGGCCAATATGCAATCAAAGAACAGAAGGAAGCAAAAGAAAGGAGGGCAGGGTGGTGCAACTTCTATCATGAGGAGGTGAAAACACAGGGTCAACCATTCACCAGGGTTCAGGCCTCCATATTCCTCCTGTGAGGACAGAGGGGGCCCTGGATGCTGAGTTTCCCCTTGTAGGAGCTGAGTGTCACTTTGATCTTGACTCCCTGACCAGTCTGCAGACCTGTCCAACAAACACCACCGCAGAAGAATGGCTAGGATTCAGAGGCAGTCCCAGCTTCACCCGAGTGACTCATGGCTTTCCTACTCAATCCTAATCACCATAGCTCTTCAGACCTTTGAGTCTCAACTAGACTACAGTTCATTTGGGATGATGAACACTTTGTCTTCACAGATAACTTATGACCCCAAACCTCAGTGCAGATGCTCCTAGACTGGGGTGAGCCTCCCAGTGTGGCAGAGAGTCATGCTCAGGAACACTTCTCCTTCCTCCTCCTCCTCCAGCATCTTCTAGATGAAATCCCATGTTCTAGTGTGACATTTAAGCTTGATGTCAGGTTGCCAGGATTTAGAGTCACCATGGAAACAAACCTCTGGGCATGCCTATGAGCAAGTTTCTAGATTAGGCTGGGATGGGAATATCCACCCTAAATGACCCAAACACCACTCCATGGACTAAGGTACTAGACTCTCTCTCTCTCTCTCTCTCTCTCTCTCTCTCTCTCTCTCTCTCTCTCTCTCTCTCTCTCCCTCTGTGTGTCTCTCTCTCCCTCTGTCATCTCTGTCTCACAGTCTGTGTTTCTGTCTCAGTCTCTCTCTGTGTGTTTCTGCTCTCTCTGTCTCTCTGCCTCAGTGTCTCTCTGTATCTCTCTGTCTCTCCTTCCTATCAGCATTCATCTTTCTCTGCTTCCCAACCTGACTAGCTGTTACAAGTTTCGTGCCTTCCTCATTGATGGACTGTAGTCCTTCAAACTGTGAGCCAAGATAAACCCTTCCCTCCCTCCCTCTGTCCTTCCTTCCTTCCTTAAATCACTTTAATCTGGTGTTTTGTCACAGCAGTGAGACAAGAAACTAACACTAGAGATCCCTGGAAACATGTCCGTGGGTACTAGAAACATTTGGAAGGTTTTAGTGCAAACATTAAGTTTAATCATATGAAATTATTTCTGATTGACCACTTTTTAAAAATGATGCTGTGGATTCAACTTGGGGCTCACATATCCTGAGAACATGCTTTGCTCCACCTCTATTCCAGAACCCTTTTTTGTAGGGGTTGGTGATTGAGCACAGACCCTCAGACATGCTGGGCAAAAGTTCCAACTCTGAGCTTCATCCGTAGACTGCACGACCATTATTTTTAAATCATAAGAGAAAAATCTCACGTAGCACAACCTAATGACTATATAAACCTCAACTGTGCTCTTGAAGGGTCGGAGCCTACCAGAACATTCCACAGTCTCAGATCCCTGGCAGTGAAGAAAAGAAACCTGCAGAGCTCTGCTTCCCCAGTGTGTTTGACAAGACAACTCTTGTACAAAACAGCACCTGTTAACACCTCACAAAACCTGTTCTTTGTTGGGCCTGGTTTTGGGAAATACTCTTTGGGAGAACTCAGATAATTCAGAGTTTTCTGGGCCGTTCAGAGCCCTCCACCTTGAAGCTATACCTGCATATACTGCATAAAATAAAATCCATTTGTCCTGGTGTCGTGTTTGTTCATTTATTCAACTCACAAATAATTATCAAGAGACTCCTTGGTAGCAGATATTGGCTCAGAACTGGGGATGCCCTGAAGCATGGGGATTCTGAAGAAAGAGACAGGAAGGATGGAGAGGCCAGCTTAGTGTGAAAGGCAGAGGGTCTGGCTCAGTATAAGTATAAAGTATAAAGGAGCAACCAAGGGCTTTCTGTAAGAACTCCATTTTGAACCAGGGCTTAAAGGAATGTTTCCAGACAGAGGTTAATGATTAGTGTGCCATCCATCAAGGCAAACACTGGTGCCTATACTCAGTTCCACTTTCAAAGTGTTCATCCCCGGAAGCTCTTGCAAGCCTCTGGCAAATGTGATTATCATCTGCTGCCTGTATCATCATCTTCTACTTTAATAAAGGAGTACTTGGTTTATTCAACATTTCGTGGGTCCAGGGCTTGTTTCCCTCAAGCCAGTACTTCTGTGGTACTTCTGTGGTACTTCCATGATAGTGCCATCCTCTCGAATTTTCAAACCTCAGGCTTCCTACTGGTAAAGTGGGGAATAGAGGCAGAGGCAAAGACCTTGAGTGCTTGCCATGGTCAAGGACATCTCAAGAATAAGGCCTCCTGTCCTGAGATTCACTTGGTTTATCTGTAGCTGTCACAGAAGAGGATCCTGGCGTGGGGGATGGCAGGCTTCCTCCCATAGTTCTCTGACTTGGGCAGGTCCACCCCCTGCTGAGGCAATCTGATGGTCTCCCTATACCTAGGAGATTATACTGATACTTCACACAGCATGGACGCCTGATAGCTTACCTCATTACCCCAGATCTGCTGGTCTCCAGTGGTCCTTCTGCTTGCCTCTAGAGCAGCTGGGCCCACAGGTGAGCACCACTGCACCTGGCATTCTCTCCCACAGTTCTCAGCTCTCATGCACCCCTTCACTGGCCCTCTTTCTCCCAAGGAGGCCCCAGGGACCTTTGTCTCATGCTATAAGAAGAACTTCCACAAGCAGTGAAGACAACTTCATGGACAACTTTGCTGGACAGAGTGATGGGTGGGACAGGTATAAATGCTACAGATACTGGATGGGGTCCTGTGTACCAGGCTCCGGAGTTGATGTCTGGTCCTATGCCTGACAGAAGAGTTACATACCTATAATTTGCAGTGTGACAATGAGAGAGAGAGAGAGAGAGAGAGAGAGAGAGAGAGAGAGAGAGAGATTTGCTGGGTGTGGTGGCACATGCCTGTAATTCCAGCTCTCAGGGAGGCAGAGGCAGGCGGATCTCTGTGAGTTGAGGCCAGCCTGGACTACAAGTCGAGTCCAGGGCAGCCAAGGCTACACAGAGAAACCCTGCCTCGGAAAAAAAAAAAAAAAAAAAAAAAAAAAAAAAAAAAAAAACCAAACAAAAAAAAAAATCCTTAACAAAACCTCAGGATTTATTGGTGGGGAAGGAAGCTTTACTCACTGTCTCTAGATATAAGCCAGGGAGGGCCATGTGACGAAGGATAATGAAATCAGCTCAGTCCGGCAGGGGTTCCCATCAGTGGCACAGTGAGAACCATAGCTAGAAGGTCCTGAGAGCTCTCCTCATCAGAGCTAGGGTGCTTTCTTTCCTTCTAGAATCTAGATGAGGTCACCAACACCAATCCCTGAAGCCACAAATGTGAAATCAGGTCGACCACAAGGCAGTTTAACAACGTTTGTCATTTTTATCTCTGTATTTTAAGGTACCCCAAAGACAGACTTATCTTCCCCATATCCAACACAGGCCACTTGATTCATAATTAACACAATGCTGGGAGAGCAAGATAATGGGAAGTTTGGTTTTTTTTTTTTTTTTTTTGCAAACCTTGAAAGCCTATCCTGCACTCAAATGACCAGCCTGTCTCAGCTCCTC
This sequence comes from Meriones unguiculatus, assembly GCF_030254825.1. Classification (NCBI taxonomy): domain Eukaryota; kingdom Metazoa; phylum Chordata; class Mammalia; order Rodentia; family Muridae; genus Meriones; species Meriones unguiculatus. Next base: position 8,790,187 of record NC_083355.1, on the reverse strand, counting down.
CAGGGGCCAGCACAGCAGTGATTTGCAAACACAGGCAGAATAGGGGTAGAGATCACCAGGTCTCTAGGAACTGTTGACCAACTGGACCACGAGCTTTTGTGTAGAAGCAACGCAATCCTTATGATGCAAATAAGGAAGATGGTGCCTGGTGACTTCATCTCTCTCACCTTAGGAATCACTAAGGGTCAAAGGTTCCCAGAATGCTTCCACTCTAGAAAAGGGAGGGAGGGAGGCAAGCAAGTGAGGTGATATCTAACAAAGTTCCCTCAGGTTGGTGAGAGGGCTCAGCTGGTTAACCCTGCTGTCCAAGCATAAAGACCCAAGTTTGGATCCCAGCGTCTGTATAAAACCCACGTGCTGTGGTACACATCTGTAAGCCCAGTGCTGGGGGTGGTGGAGACAGGAGGCTCCCTGACGCTCACTGCTAAGCAGCCTTGCTGAATCAGTGAGTTCCAGGTGCACAGAGAGACTATGTCTCAAAAAATATAGATATGTAAGTATGGATAAAGTCTAAAGTTCTAGAAAGGAGGCCGAGAGATTATAATACTAGGTGTCAAGGCAGAGTGTAGGCAAGATGACAATAGTTCTGTTTGGGGGGAATAGATAGACATCATCCAGACTTGCAGCTTTGGTCTCCTTGTTTGCCCACGGGGAAGCAGCTAATGCATTCAGGTTGCTTCAGGATTCTATGCCTACAGGCAAACAGCTAATTTTGCACATAACAAGTAGTCTTTCTGGTGATGCTGTCTTGACCTCTTCAGCATATCCTACCATGGCGTGCAAGAAGAAGCCGGTACTTAGGCTGCAGGGACAGCAGCTTGTGACTGATGTGTGATGAACCTTCACCTTTCTTATAACCCTGAACCACACTCAAAGCACAACACACACTGTCCCAGGCACTCCAGCCTCTAGTGGCCCCAGGCGTAGTCTCGCAGCACCCAGCACCGCACCTCACAACCCAGCGGCCAGTGAGCAAGCATGGCAGGACCAGCACAGGTTCAAACAGAAGGTGGGTCTCCTCTGAAAGGATCCAGCTCATTGGGCCTGATGGAAACACACTGGGAGCTTTTCAGTGGTCCAGGTGTTCCCTCCCCACACTTCTCTACTTATTTGCCCTCCTTCTACAGCTCACCTCCCTGCTCCCTCCCTGTGTCCCGCAGGAACCCCCCTCACAAGTCTAAGCCCTCGTTGGCACCTGCTGAGATGGTAACCTCCATGCTGGCCAACCAAACAACACACCCAGTAACTGCTCTGCAGGGTGAAGCACACAATAAAAGCCTTGAGTTCTTTTAGACCTTCCTTTTCAGCCTGTGCTATTTAACACATGCATGTGTATATGTTTTGCTGGTGGTGAACTTGGGAGCTGCCTGTACTTAAGTGGCGGGCAGATTGCCACTTGCCCATATTCTGCCCGTGACTGAACTATAAGGGGTTATTAGTCATAGATAATTTGGCTATAATTGATCTTAATGGTGTTAGAAATGACAGGCAACATCACTTAGTCCTTAACACATACCAGCTTTGGCTCTATATTTTAAAAACTTACTCCACCACAGCTTTTATGGAGCAAGAGGAACCAGAAGCCCAGGTGCACAGAGGGTGAATCATTCAAGCTGTTACAAGAATGAGCCGGAAGAGGAAGTGGGAGTTAGAGCCATCCTGGTTCTCTGGTTCTCCAGGCCCACCTTGTAGGAGGGAGCCCCATGGTCTGCCGGAGGGAGACCATCTCTGTTTACATGCCAGGCGCCCTCAACAAGTCCTGGGCATGAGCCACGACTGAGGCCAGCTGCCTCAGAAAGGAGGGGAAAAATCAATGTGTTGTTTATAGACAGTGATTTTATGATTTTATCTTTCAGGTGTCAAACAGTCAAGAAGTAACAACTGACACCATGTTCATTTTTTAAAAAATGACAAACTAGTCATCTGAGACAGAGATGGAGAGGATGTGAAGAGTCACGTGACCCAGAGCCAGTCCACATTCTCCTCCCTGGGGAATGATCTCTCTCTGCGTCACATCACACCCTCCTTCCTGCAGGGAGTGGATGGGGCCTCTGCTCTTCACCCCACCATGCCCTTCTCTAGCTAAAACAAGGAAGTAGGTTCCTTTTCATACTGTCTTATAGGCCCGGCATGCCTAGAGGAAAAGCTGTTGCCAGGGCTCTTCTGGCACCCTTGAGCCCTTGCCAACAGAGTGGGCACTGGGAAGGCTGGTGACAAGCCTTCAGCCAAGGTCCACATTCAGAAGTTGGCTAGCTTTGGTCATTATGAAAATGATTCCCCTTGACTGATACTAGCCTTCCAGCCATGGGAGGAGACTTTCATCCATGGAGGTCCCATCATTCACATTACACTTATTTTTTTTCTTATAACAGAATAGTTCCACAACTATTCCACAAGTTACAGACGCGCCCATGCTTCCTGGGATTCTTCAAGCCCCAGAAGCTCCATGCCTAGCACGGTAACAGACATCATCACCTCATCATCTCTATTTTTTTCTCTTGAGGCTTTGCTTTTGAGGCAGGATTAACAGAAACTATTTATACTTAAAAGTGTAAAACGTCTAAGAAAGGCAAATATTGCATATTATCTCATGTGTGGTTCCTGGATTTTATACAAGTGTGCAAAATCATGTATGTATATTTATGAAGCATGAAAGCACTGACGATATGAAATAGGGGTGTGCCCAACATACAATATATACATATAAGAAAACGTCAAAGAAAACCCCATAAATAATTCCCTGAATATTTTATGTTTTGTTTCCAAATTGCTTGAGGCTAGGGACCCTGATCCTGCCTTGGGAAGTGTCTGTGTTTCCAGAGCACAGAAAGCAATACAAAGGATGTCCAGGCACCCCACATGGAGAATGGCCAACCCTGTCAGAGAGAATGCTGTCTAATATTCTAGTGGAGCAAGGACAGGACGGAGGAGACCATTCCCCACTCGGCAGGGCAGAGCTGAGGAAGAGGGGGCATGAGAAGGCAAGTGTGCAGGAGCCACGGGCTGCCTGCCAATTGGGCTGGTGTTTAACACACTGGCTGCCCACACCCCACGGCTTAGCTGATGGTGTGACAGACCTACTGCCAGAGTGTAGGGCTTAGCTCTCAGCAGGTGTATAAGGAACAAGGGTTGAAGGAGTGACATGAACATGTGTAATAAAGGCAAGGCAAGGAGGAAGAACAGGGGAGAAGGGGAAGATAACACAGAAAGAAATATTAAAGGTGTGCCTGGACCTGAAAGAGCTGGGTGGAGGCGATATCTCGGTTACAGGACTGTCCTGAAATTCCCCTTGGGAGAGACATGCTTAGGCAGTTCCTGGATTCAAAGATACATCCACCACTTTGAATGCTTCTTCCATACTGAGAGACCAGCTTCCTCCAGCACGAGGACATATGCAGGCAGTTACACACATGAATATCACAGGGTACCTGTCTTCTGCAGCATGGTCAAAAGCATGGGTTGGTCTTGACTACCACCCTAACCTCTGAAATAGCATTTGAGTATTTTGACTCTCACCAGTCTGTAAAGCTGAAAAGAAGGTCTGAGCTTGACTTTGGGCAGGTGTGCATGTCAAGAAGGGGCATGGGCTGGAGACTCAAACATTGACCTTTCCGAGGAGCTTACGAAAGGTGGGAGCTGCTGGGGCCACAGCGGGCATCTGGAAGAGGAAGTGTTTTCTACTTTCTGTAAACCAGAACATGTGGTTCAAAGGCCAAAGAACTCAGGAAGGGATTACCAAGCCCAGAGAATTGGCAGGGACAATATGGAAGCCAGAGCTGCTTAGGTTCTCATGTTATTCAGACTTGGGCATCACTGTGAACTAAAGGGAGGATATACCCTGGCCATTGGCTTCAGAGGTGTCAGTCTATCATGGCTGGGTGGCAAAACCTCAGATCATGCTGGCCAGTGAGCAGAAATGCCTGTGCTGCAGGCTTCCTTCCCCAAACTGGATGGTGCTCCAACACTCAGGTCATGTCTTTCCTTCCTGAGACCAGTCCTCTCTGGAAACATGCTCACAGCTGCTCTTGGAGGTATACTTTATTATTCCCCTGAAACTCTTGCCCCTGGCTCCTTTTCTTCCTCCTCCTTTTCCTCCCCCGACTCTTCCTCTTCCTCTACTCCTTACACGGGAAGTTAATATACAGACCTGGCTGTCTTGGAGCTATGTCAGCCAGTCTAGCCTCAAGCTCACAGATTTAAGGAACAGGCTGTTTGCAGTGGAGGATCCTCAAACGTCAGCACACAGGAACCGTATCACTGTCCTGTGCCCTTTATGGCCAGTCTTGGAGAACAAGCCAGTTCCCTTCTAAGTCCAGAAACTGGGTTAAACCCATCGCAGAGCCACACTGGATCTGCATGGGACCCTGGGCTCTTTCTCTCCTGCTATGGAGGACTTGGTGATGGCCTGATTTTCTGTCTTGTGGATATTTCTGAGCCACAATAGGCTGCATACAACTCCTCTCCTGGGTCTGCCCCAAGGTTCCCCAGATGCCTCCATGATATTTATGAACCTGTCCTTCCCAGGCAGATCTCATGGACCTGCCCCGTCCCTAGTTTAGTCTCATATGGCAAGAAAGGGGACCTGCAGATCTGCCAGACCCCCTGCTGGAGGGAGATGTGACGACAGACAGCTGGCCAGGACAGGGGCTGGAAAGTACCAGATGGTAGAGTCGAGGCACTACCATAGGGGATCCACCGGGAGCCCACCCCTGACAGATGCTCCGATTCCGTGGCGGACCCTCAGCTTGCTGCTTCCATTCCTGTTTCATCCCTCACCCTCTCCCCGTATTCTTTACACTTCCCAAATGTAAACTATCCAAAACCCACACAGGAAGGATACTGAGCAAAACCAGGAAGCAAGCTGTGAAACACACAGAAGAGGAGATTCCGGGCAATCCCTAACACCAGTACCCATGGTCTAATTCTGTTTCACAGTGGCATCCCAAAGAAGTTCTCATCTGCTCCATTTTACCAGTAGAAAATGAGTGTTGTGGAACAGCTGAAGCTGTGGTTCCTAGTATCGTCTTGTCTGTGGTAAAGTGAGGTGTCTATCTACTGACCATCTGCTTCAGTGCAAGGACTCCGGGGTGCAGGCTTTGGGGTTTTCCTGAGCAGCTGATTGACATGCAACTTCTCTCAACTTCAAGTTTGTGGGGTGTGTGTGTGTGTGTGTGTGTGTGTGTGTGTGTGTGTTGGAATCGAGACAGGGGGCGAGGGTACACAACAGATTAGAGGCCAAACAGAGATGTCATTGTTCAGGAGCTGTCCACTTTTTCTCCCATGTTTGTTTATAATGGGCTCTCTTGCTGGCTGGAAACAAGCAGAACTGGCAAGGCTAGCCAGCCAAACAGCCCCAGACCCCAGCCTGTCTCCACCTCCCCAAAGCTGTGAGCAAACATTTACTACCACACCCAGCTTTTTCTTTTGTAAACATGGAATTAAACTCAGGTCTTCCTGCTGGCACAACAGGCACTTTTCAGACTCAACCATCTCTCCAGCCTCCAACCTCACCTCTCTCCTCCATAAGCTGACCTGGGTACTCTGAGATGAACAAGGTCCTGGGGAGCTACAGTCTAAGGCACATGTCATGATCATGGTTTGGGAGCTTCTGTGAATGAACACAGCCACACTGAGGCTTTAGTGTGTGACAATAAGAGCTAACAAAAGTAGTGTATCCCGGGCCTCAGAGGGCCAGAGCTCTAACCCGAAGGATGGATCCCAGTTGGATGCTTCAGGCTTCTTTTGTCCATCAAAGTGTGAGGGGTGAGGTGGGTGTGGCCTACTTGGCAAGGATCTGTCTCAAAAAATTGTGCATAAGTTGGGCATGGTGGCATATGGCTTTCATCTCAGCACTTGGGAGGCAGATGCAGGTAGATCTCTGAAGTCTAGGCCAGCCTGGTCTATAGAGTGAGTTCTAGGACAGCCAAGGCTACACCTTGTGAAACCCCATCTTGGAAAAAAAAGAAAAAAGAAAAAAATTGTACATCCACACCAGGGAGATTGAATAGTGTCTCCCCTCAAATTTGTGTCTGCACCAGTGATCCATTTGTCTCTACCTCTTTAGAGCTAGGGTTACTAGTATGGCTACCATGCCCAGCTTTTAAAATGTGGGTTCTGGGGATCAAACTCAGAGCCTTGTGCTCGAAAGCTATCTTCCCTAGAAATATTCTTGGTAGATGAAATTCATTAAGAGGAAGCTTAGCTGGAGTGAGGTGGGTCTTAACTCCAACACCAGAATCCTCATGAGAGAAGGTGGAGCACCAAGAGGCACACCGTGGAAGGTCTGAGGAAGATGTGTGGGTGGGTGGGGGGAGTGCCATGAGTTGTTCACGAGTATGCCAGGAACTGATGACAGCCACCAAGAACTGAGAGGGTCATGGATGAGGCCTTCAGAGGCAGCCTGGTCCTGTTGACACCTTTGTCTCAGAATCTGAGAACAAGGTGTTTCTGTTGTTTTCAAATCACCCAGCTGGCAGTCCTTAGCTGTGGAAGCCCTGGGGAACTAACACAATGGCCACAGAGGATTCTGAGACACCACACTGTGTGTAACTGTCACGTTCATCTTACTGGAACACGGCGGTATTAGAACAGTCACTTCACAGAATGCCCTGCTGGAGAAGCAGTCATCAACCACCCCCACCCCAGCTTTCTTGTGGCCTGCCTGCATGACCCCTACACCCTGACAGAGTGAGCACAGCCTCGCTGGGTTGACTCAGAGCCACAGAAGAGCTGGGCAGTCCAATTAGTCTGTTTCTCCTACAGCCAAGGGCCCTGTCACTCACAGCGATATTCCTTTATGTTGATAGAAGTCATTCCCAAGGGCTATATTCATTTTCCTGAATCTATAATCTTATTTAATGTCTGCACCGATGACTCAGGATTGTCTTGGAAACATTAATTACTGCGTGACTGCATAAAATGGCAGTGGTCTAGGTCATCCTGGAGCAGGAGAGGATGTCATATCCTTGTTAGAGCTGTCCCCAGCTGGTCTGCGAGAGGAGGTGGCCTTGGGAGCCACAGGGACTGATTTCCCACCCGCCTCATTAGCATCTGGGCATCTGCTTTCCCTGTCTCTGTGTAAGCAGGAGGCCCATGTCCCCAAGACCCCTTCCCTTTCATGTTTACTTCTCTTTTCTTCCTTAACTTAATGAAGTTTGGGGAAGGAGATGACTGACTTCCTAGTAACTGGACAGAAACTAAGAGTAAATAGAATTGAGGGCCAGGGAGTTCTTGCATGGTCAAGGGCACTGGGTTTTCTGATTCCCCTCCTGGAGAACACAGACCTCCTATCCCCAATTTCCTGTTCCCAGATGAGTTCAAAGAGTGAACCCACCTTTATACGGACCTGGCTGGACTGAATACATATCTTACATGCTGGGGCACAGGATGAATTAGATTGGGAGTTGTGCTGGGCGATGGCTCCATTGTAAAGTGCTGGCCACCCAAGCATTAGAAGCTGAGATTGGATCCCCAGCACCTGAGAAAATAATCCTGAGCTGGTAGCCCACATCTGTAATTTCAACCACAGGGAGGTGGAGGCAGGAGGATTCCTGGGGGTCAGTAGCCAGCCTCCACACGGGTTCGTACACACATACCAGCAAACACAAATCATTGCGTGTGCACGTGTGTACGCGCGCGCTCGCTTGAGCATGTGCCATGGTTTGACTCTGAAATGCCTCCACAGACTTATGTTTGGAACACCTATTTCCCACAGCGAAGCAGGAGGAGACCTAGCTATAAGAAGCAGGTAACAACAGCTTTAGGCCAGATGCCGGGATCTGGGTCACTGCTTCTTGGTCTCTACCACACGCTCCCATGGCCATGACCAAGCTGTCCTTCATAGCTTCCCTGCCATAATGGACTGGAACTCTCTGACACTGGAAGCAACGTAAACTTTCTCCTAGCTCTTCCTGTCAGGGCCGGACTTCAAGGTGAAGGGACTGCATCCATTCCTGGTGCGTGCCTGCAGCCTCTTACTTCCCCAGCCTGTACTTCAGCTGTACATGCAGTCCACAGTGAAGGGCATTCACAACCACACTGCCACGAGCGTGAGGCCCGTAGGCTCGGTCTCTGCCCTGCACTTACAATGGACATTTTCTGCTTTTTTCTGGCCACTCTCTTCCCACTAGAACCGGAACCCATAAAGCCCAGAGAGAAGGCTTTCACATATGTATGTGCTATGCATACGTGTGTGAACCTGTGTGTGTACTCTTGTGTGGGTGCATGTGAGACTAAGGCTGATGCCAAGAACCATCCTCCATAGCCTTCCCACCTTGTTCAGTGAGGCAGGGTCTCCATTCAAATCCCGAGCTCACCAATCCAGCTAGTCCCGCTAACCAGCCTGTCACGGGATCTTCTGTCTCCGCTTTCCGAGGCTGAAATTACAGGAGGGCCAAACACCCGCTCAGCATTTTTGTGAGTTCTGGAGCTGACCTCGGATCCTCAGGTGTGCATGGTAAGTGCTCTAACCCTGAGCCTTCTCTACTTGTAGCCATTTCTCCTTTAGCCTGAGCTATGTGGGAGCCAGAGAGAAGCCGTTATCATCATTAGACATGAGATGCTAGTGTCTTCACAGAATAGATGCTTCATACCTGAGAATCCACTCCACATCCCATCCAGCACCATTAGGAAAAAAGAAAATCACAAGAAGTCTATTGATAAAAAGGGCTCCTTTGTTCCCAGTGGGTTGAATTGTATCCTTCTGCTCTCTCCACTAAGCCATACCCTGTCTCTGTGGAGATGAGCTGAACGGAAACTTGGTTCTTGGCAGATGTAATAAGATGAGATCAGCCCAGCCAAGGGTAGACTTTAAATCCAATACTACTCTCAACGGGAAGTTACGGAAACAGACACCAATACAGAGAATTCAGAGAGCTCGGGCCCAGAGACAGGAGTGATGTGTCTGCAAGCCAGGAACTCTAAGGACTACCAGGAGTCCCCAGAGCTGGGGCACAGGCACAGTTCCCTCTTCGAAACTCGAGAAGAGATCAGTCCTACTGACTTTTGGGTTTTAAACCCAGGACCGCCAACCCTAACCCTGTTAACATACAGGCAATTCCACTGGCCTGCTCTCAGGGACCTAGCAACTGCTTACATCATCAGCTGCCTCTGCCAGGTGCAGCAGGTGTGTGCTGCAGATAAAAGGGCCTCACTAGCCACCCCTGGTTTCTCTCTCTCTCTCTCTCTCTCTCTCTCTCTCTCTCTCTCTCTCTTTCTTTCTGCTCCGGCCCTCTGTCTTTCTGTCTGCATGATCATTTCCCTGGTCTCATTCTATGAGACTAGTGAACCCTCCCAAGAGCTGCCCCTGATAAACCTGCTTTTATAGTTTTAATTCAGCTTGAATTGGCTTATTTCCTTGGTGAAGAAAACCTATTACTGACACCTTGAATTTTGGTGTTTCACCCCAAAACTGTGAGAAGATACAGCTGTCCTGTTCATAGTACTTGTTATAACAGCTACAGGAGAACAACATTCTCCACCAAACTCTTCCACACACACTTTTGGGGAAGTTTAAGGCTACTATTCTGTAAAGGGAAGCAGAAAAAGGTGGTAAAAGAGCTGCACACCTCTCGACCAAGAATCTTTCTGCGTGTATTTGTGCATGTGCACACGTTTGTATTTGTGTGTATGTGTGGGTACGTGTGTGTGTGTGTGTGTATGTGTGCAGGCACACATATGCAAGTGGGTGGAGGCCACACAGACAGTGTCCACATTGTTTCTTAAGGTGGGGTCTCTCACTGGCCTGGAGCTGTTCATTTAGGCCAGGTTGGCTGGCTGGCCAGTGAGCTCCAGGGGCCCACCTGTCCCCAACCACAGGGTTGGGATGATAAATGCCCACTATCATCCCCAGCTTTTTCACATGGATTTTGGAGGATCAGGCCCCCATCCTCAGGCTCACATGGCAAGCACTTTACCATCTGGAATATCTCCCCAGTGCTAGGGCTCAAGAAATCCCTTTTTCTCAAGTCTGGCATTTAGACAAAAGCCAACATTCTCACAGGGACTTAAGATAGTTCCTACTTGCTAAAAGGAATCATTGTCCTTATCTCTGGCAAAAGGGACATATTGCTCCTGCATTAACCTATAACTTGGTGCCTGTTTAACATATCAAAGCACATGCTGGCTGCCTTCCCTCTCAGCATTGGTCAGTATCTGTTATGGAGTCCTAGCTTCCCTCAGCACTTCTCACCCTGCCGCTACCCTGAATGTCTCCAGCCTCTGAGTTTCCCTCCCATAGCTTCTCTGGCTCCTATATAACCCAGCCATTTTGGCTAAGTGTCTTCTTGCACTCTAGGGTCCCAGGTACTCTCTTTGCTTCCTCTATCTTTTCTTCCTCTCTTGCTCCTCCCTACCCCCTTATCTTATGGCCATGTTTATTCTGGACAGATGCCTTTGGCTGTTTTCTCTCTCACAAACAATAAACATAAACAATAAACCTTCTCTTTATCCCTACCTAGTGTAAGACCCAAAGTTAACCTGTAAGCCCCACCTGCCCAAAGAACAAGTAATTTCCTGGACTACTGGGGGTGGGGTGTAATTCTTGAAAAATGACAAAGCCACATGGGAAAATACAGTGGCTTTACAGTTGTCTTAAAAAACCCCTTCAATATATGTCTCATCACCATGTAGTTGGGAATTCCAGGAAGTGGCTGTGACCAAAGTTCATCCTGGTCAGTATTTAAAGCTTGTGTCAAATTGGGTGCAAAACTGTGAAACTGGTTTTTCTGTTGAGAATCATAGGATTAACATTAAGAGCAGTTTTGTCCTCATGGTTTTTCATTCACCCAGCACCCAAGTGTCTCAGGTGTAGGTGAAGCTTCTACAGAAAGACATTTGCATGTCCCAGCCTCCTATGGAATAGTGAAAGTCACAACCACAAACTTTACTTGGGTGTCTAAGTTGAAGCCTGGCCAATGAAAAAACTTTATATTAATTCTGGTCTACCTTGTGGACTTCCAAAATATGTTCTACCATATAAAACAGACTCAAAACGAACCCATATTTTGTCTGTCCTTCTAGAGTCACCTTCTCGTTCACACTGGCTACCTCCAAAGATCCTTTGTTTGTTTTGTCTGATGCTACAAAATTTGACTGATTGCAACTTGGTGTTTGCTCCTCCACAGCCACATGACTCTGAGAACTGTCTTCTTGCCTCCTCAGGTGCCTTCCAAGTTGCTTCGCTAATCTATCGGCCCCTGTCACTTCACAGTGTGATGAGTTTCATCAGCTCACGACACTGATCTCCAGGGCACCGGTCTGTAGTGACAGGGTAAGCAGACCCTTTCACAAAACCTGCTCCCTCTCCCCCTGTGGCAAGTGCTCCCAGCCTTTGTTTTATTAAACCAGGCATTCATTTCTTCTCTCCACAGGAAAGCCTGTACTTCAAAGGAGGACCCCATACTCAGAAGGGCCACCCACCGTTTCCTTCTGTGCAGCTATGATGGGAGCTGAAACGGAATGAGATGTGGTCCTTGTTGTAGGAGGTCACTTAGGAGTTGGGTGGCAAAGGCTGTAAAGAGTCTATGCAGTACAGGAGGGCTCTTCAAAGAGCTGCCACTCGTAGAAGAATGGCATCATCAGAAAGTAGGGCTTCTCAGTTGAAGGGGAGGGTGGTGGTGTGACCCCAGGATTGGAACAGAGTGGTGGGGTGCAGTGCTGCTGGCTGGACGGGTGGTCTCCTCTCCAGAGCTACACCCTGGAGTTCTAAGTCCCATGGTGAAGTTATCAAGAGGCGATGATTCGATTGGGGGGCTCTCAGGAGTAATCTTGCAGACAGGAAAATAAGAGGCAGGAGCCAGAATCTGATGAAAGCTTCCCCTACCCTATGCAGAAGCATATGGAGAGCCTCAACCAAGACTCTGAACATATCAGAAGAGCCCAGGGAACATTCTATTCTTAGTTAACACTGTAACTGCGGATGCCTTCGATCCTGGCGCTTCCAGACAAATACCCCACAGCCTATGCCAAGGGAATTTTACATTTATCTTCCTATCTTACTGTAAATATAGTCCAATTTCAAAGGCAAATGCGCTTTATGCCCTCCTACACATGTCTTATTTTATACCTCACATCCTGTCTTTCCATCAAGATAGAAAAGCTGTCCTAGATACCAGGATGAGGCCCCTTACCATGCCCCCCAAATGTTTAACGCTTCCAAGAGGTAAAAATTTCAGGATGAGATCTGAGGTACTTTTCAGGACTAGAAGGCACCCAGGATATTCCTCGATGGCCAGGAGTTTACACAGCAAGACTTCGACATCTGTCCTGAACCCCTCTCTTCCTCCTGCAAAGCGGGGAGATGAGATACATATCCAGATGGGAAGTAGGAGAAAATGAAGCTGCTAGGGAAAATGACCTGGGGGTGTATGAACAGGGCTCCCAAAGGCAGCTTTTAAGCAGACAGAGTCAGGGGAGTACCTTGCATCAACTTACCGGGAAAAGCATACCTCAAGAGGTTCTGAAAGGGTGATGCTACCATCAGCTACTATTTGCCCTTCTTTCCTTCCTCCTCTTTTTCTCTCTCTCCCTCTCTCTCTTCATCCCCTTTCCTTCCATTTTGGCATACCTATGGGCTGTGCTCTTTGTGTGTGTGTGTGTGTGTGCGTGTGTGTGGTGTGCGTGTGCTTGTGCCTGTGCGTGTGTGTGCTTGTGCCTGTGCGTGTGTGTGCATTTGTGAAGGTCAGAGGCTAATGTCAGGTATCCTCTCGACTTATTCCCCACCTTATGTTTTGAAACAGGGTCTCCTATTAAACTTGGAACTCACTGACTCAGCTGGCCAGCAGGGAGCTTCCTGGATCCTCCTGTCTCTATGTCCCCAGCACTGGGACTAAGCTGCTCACCGGCCTGCCTGGCTTTTACCTGGGCACTGAGGATCCAGACTCAGGTCCTCATGCTTGTCCAGCAAGTACTTTACCTGATGATCCATTTCCCCAAGCATCTTTTTTTGTTAAACAGGGTTTTACATGAGCCCAGGCTGTTCTAGAACTCACTGTGTATCTGAGGCTGACCGCAAACTTGGGGCATTACTCCTGCCAAATGCTGAGATGAGAGATGTGGGCTGCCATCCCTGGCTCCTGGTCACTTTGGCTGGCATACCTTGAATATTTTAAGAGAGTTCTTTTCTGTGAGCCAAAATCCTTGGGGTACTACAGCTGGCACCCCCCTTTACAGACTACCCTAATCATTTAGACAATTACATACACAGACACAAAATGTACAGAGTCCTGGGGTACAAACACTTTCTGGGGCAGCAAAAATCAGGTATCTATGAAAAAGTACATATATAAAACCCAATCATGCCCTGGCAAACAACTCTTGCAGCTACAGTTCTGCTCCACCCCAAACAGCAGTGCTAACTCCAAAGTCCTCGTTTGCTTAACTGTCATCTTGACACAACCCAGAGCAGAAAGCCTGTTGAGATTCCCCAGATCAGACTGGATGGTGACCCATCTCAGAGAGGTTGTCTTGAATGTTAATTGGTGGAGGATGGCCCAGCTCACCTGGAACCATTTCCTGGGTAGATGGGGCCTGGACTATATAGCTAAGCACAGTTCCCCATGGTTTCTGCTGTGAATGAGCTCCCTGGTTGGGTAATGCTGTGTAGAATAGCAAGCAGGCTCCAGGCTCCCACTCTGAGTTTTGCCCTGACTTCCCTAGATGATGGATTGTTATTTGGAAATAGAAGATAAAATAAACCCTTTCCTCTCCTAAGTTGCATTGGTCATGTGTGCTGAAGCCATGTCAACACTGGGTCTATTCCCCATGGTGTGTGTGTGTGTGTGTGTGTGTGTGTGTGTGTCCTTTAGCCTGAAGTCCATTGATTTGGCTGGACTGGACCTGCCTGTTGAGGCGTCCCCAACAGTGAGATTTCAGCTACTAAACTCAGCTTTTTAAAACACAGGTGCTGAGGGGCTGACAGCGGGTCCTCAGGCTTGCACGGCAAGTACTCAGTGACTTAGCCATCTCCCCAGTCTGCCTGTCCCCTCCTTCCTTCTTGCTTTTTTGTTTTTGAAATAGGGTCTCACTCTGTAGCTCAGATTGGGACTCATAGCAATCCTCCTGCTTCAGCTTTCCCAAGTGCTAGAATTATAGGTGTGAGTAAAACCTACCTTTTGTCTGAGCATGTTTAGTAAGGTAAACACATAATCTTGAGCAGCAGGAGGGCCTTTTGTCACAATGGCCAAGCCCTAGCCCCACCCAAAACCAGTGCTTGCCTCAGTCCATCACAGGGACCAATGGAGTAAATTTCACCCAGATTCAACACAAGACCAAACATCACCAGAGACAGGGCCCCATCCCAAATGCTGGGAGAGGATGTTGTATGTTGGGGCTGGACCACAGGAGCATATGCACCATGGCTGGAGTGGAAGATAGGCGAACGGTGCCAACTGTGCAACTGAAAGCTGGCCTCAAGTGCTGAAGCAGCACCAGCCATTTCATCCTCGCCCACTTTCTCTCATCTGTACTATTATTGCTACTCATTTGACTGAGCAGCAAGTTCTCAGATGTCAGCATCTCATTTTTCTGCCACTCACAGAGGAAGGCACGGGAGGCAGAATGTTTGCTTTACTCTGCCCCATGCCAGACACCTCACTCTGCATTTCTCACCATTCTGCATTTGCACCTAGACTGGGTACCACCGGGAAGAGCCATGGAGCACTGGCTTCCTCCAGTTCAACTCACAGCAGAACTTGCTGGGACCGAAGGTGGGTGAAGCCAGGCTGGTGTTGTGACCAGAGATGGGAGGAAATGAACTGTCTCCAAGGTGAGAACCCCCTCGGAGCAGCCCTATTACAGGGAAGATAATAGACACAGCTAGATTTCCACCCTTCAGTTCACTTCAGCAAGCTCTGATCAGTCGCCCACTGTGCGGGCAAGACTGGCTTAGCCCATACATCAAACCTCCGACTGATTGAAGGCCGAGCTTTCTGTGAGGCTTCTGAATAAGAACCTTTTGTTCTGAGGGGGCTATGGAACCCCATTCCCTGGGAAGTGCCCCAAGGCCTGAATGACCAGCCCTGGAGCGTAAGCAGTGGGAGACAGGCCTGCCTCCTGCTGGGCTGAAAGAAGAATTTGAGCACATCCCAAGCTTTTACCTTCTGTGTCTGATCTGGCAAACCTGGTGGTGTTTGTGTAAACAATTCCACTTTAATTTGGCTTTGTTTTTATCTTATTATTTATAATTTTCTTTTTTTGGAGACAGCCTTGCTACACAGCTTCGGTTGACCTGGTACTGACTTTGAACTAAAAGCAATTCTCCTGCCTCAGCCTTCTGAGCGCTGAGGTTACAGGCATACCCCACTTGCCTGACTTTTATTGGTCTACTGATACCCAACAGACAATTTCGTGGAGGGAAACCGGCTTCCATGATACAATGAAAACAGAAACCCATTGGCTACCCAGTATTGAAATATGCGAAAGTATGTACTGTGTGTATGAGGGTTCTCATGTGTACCCATGTGTACATGTAAGTATGGTTTGTCACCTCAAAACCCCACACTAAAATGTGGTTCCTGATAGGGTCAAACGGTGGTAAACTTCTAAACCAAATTAAGTTATGGTGGCTCTACCATTAAGAATGAATTAATGGCTGGGCATGGTGGCACCAACCTTTAATCCCAGCACTCAAGAGGCAGAGGGAGGCAAATTTCTGTGAGATTGAGGCCAGCCTGGTCTACGCAGTGAATTCAAGGACAGCCAGGGCTACATAACAGAGAGACACTATCTCAAAAAGAAAAAAAAAGAAAGAAGGAAGGAAGGCTGAGGTAACCAAAGGAGTTCTCTGGCTAAGGAGGAAGACGACATCCTGGTTGCTGAATATCAAGTTTAAAAGCAACTATGTGAAATATAATGCAAATGAGATAGAGAAGTGGGACAGTGCAAGGAAGCAGGGAGAGAGAGCTGTGCCTCAGCCCATAACTATAGCCTCCTCCACCTCAGGATGCCCGTGGGAGATAAAGTCTCCCTCACTGGAACGCTGCTGCACCTTGAACACACCCCTAACTATGTCTAAGAAAAGATAAACAAGATTCTTTTTGTAAAGAGAAAGACTTTCCTGAATTCAAGTACCACTTGCTGGCAAAGTTAGTCAGATGCTGAACTGAAAGGAAGGCTGTGTGCGAATGTGGCTCAGTTGGTAGAACGCTTGCTTGGCATGCACAAAGCCCCGTTGGATTCCCAGCATGAAATAAGACAGGTGTGGTGGTGCATTCTCGGCACCTTTAATCCTAGCATTCAGGAGGTAGCGATAAGAGGATCTCAAGTTTGAGGTCATCCTTAGTTACCCAGTGAGTTTGGGGGACAGTCTGGATCACATGAGATCATTCTTTAAAAAAAAGAGAGAAGAAAAAGTGGAGGAGGAGAAAAGAGGGCAGGTGAGGGGAAAAAAGGAAAAGGGAAGAAGGAAAGTTGCAAATAAACTCTGGGACTAAGTCCACAGGTCACTTAGCCACACCATGCAAAGCTGAGCTCCCCCATTTACAAACATTTCTACTAATTCACTGATTCTCCAGGTCATCTACATTCCCCAGGAACCTCTAAGATATGCAGATTCCCAGGTGATAGAACAAGACAGGATTGTGCAAGAGAAGGCACTATAGTCTCCCCCATCCCTCTCTCTCTCACACACATACACATCCACACCCACCCTGAGAACTGTTGACCCTAGACCAATCCTAGCAGGTCAGAACTGCAAACTCTCCCTCCCCATCTCAGGGCAGAATCCACCAGTCCCACAAGGCTGGCATGGACAAGCAGCCCCAGCCCCAGCAGGGCACCACTCCTCCTTCTGCTGGGGTCCAGATGATCATGTTTTCAGCTGAGTGACAGTCTGCTATGAGATTCTCTGACCTAAATTCTCTATCACCTCCTATCACTCTTAAAATTAAGAGCAAAACCCAAGCACAGCCTGGTCCCCACAGTCCAGGTGCCTGCTTTACAGTCTTTTCCATCCCAGCGGTACCTCAAGCTACTCCTCCACCTCTTCTGTGCTGCCAGAGGCACAGACCTCCATCCCCCCCTGAATCTCAGCACACTCCATCCTGGTGCAGGGCTCTTATCTGGAGTATCTGGCAATACCTCTCACCCCATCTCTTCACCTACCAAATTCCTTTCCTTCCTCCAGGCTCCGTCCAGACAGCTCCTCTGGATTATGTATCTAATGCTGCATAACAAATGCTGGGATTGCACACCAACATGGCTTATTTCATGCACTGTCTATAGGGTGCAGGTGAGAAAGACAGACATTGAGGGCATAAGCCTCTGCAATCGCTTAGCGCATGCCTGATGCTGGGCATTATGGGTAAAAGCCTTTCAGATTCAGCTAGGAGAAGCTTTCCAGCTGAGAGAAAGAACTCCGTGCCAGCCCAAAGTGAACTTACAGCAGAGACCATTTGCAGACAAGCAGATACTGAGGACCTTATTCTGTATCAGGGAGTACTGCCTGTCGGGTGCATTCACACCCCCATTTGAGTGGCTTATAACAATAAGCCTGTATAAGCTCATAGTTTTATATATATATAAGACCCCAGGGCCAGGGTAGCATCCTAGCTTCTCTCATGTGGCTACTGCCATAGGGCTGACTGGTGTGCCTTCCTCCCGGAGCCTGGCATGGGCTTGAAGATCTACTTCCAGCCTACCCAAGTGTCTGCTGGCTTAAAGTCCAGTTCCCAGTCTTCCTCAGAGCTAAAGATCTGCTTACAAAGCAGCAGCCAATTCCTGGTAAAGGAGAAACCCAAGGGAGTCAGCCTGACTTAGCTGCAGGGTACACCATCCTGCCTACTTGGTTCCGGGCATCACACGGAGGCCCTCATGCTGTGCAATTAAGCACACTAGCAATGAATTGCCTCCCCAGAATATCATGGATACCTTTCTATAGCTACCACATCTTCTCACTTCATAAAGCTAGATGACTCACTGGGCACAGCAGGTCAGGTTTCTGCAGCTTGGCACTAGCTGCTGTATCAATTAACTGATTAGTTGTATAGTTTATAGGGTACTGTCTGTCCATCCTTCTTCCAAAACTCTGGATTCCAGAGAAGCAAGAAAGGTTGCAAGTTATAGCTCCCAGAAAGCACAGAATTTAGGGTGTAAAACGAGCTTGAAAAATACTGGATGGTTAGACAAATGAGTTAAGTGTATGACTGATGGAGTGAATGAGTGAATGAGAAGGAAAAGAAACTAGAAGGGGAAAGAAAGAAGATAAGGAGGAAGAGGTCAACTCACAGTGATTTTTCTCTGGTGCCATGCTAACAGGATGAAATGCAAATGCCACCTCTAGCATCATGCCAATCAACCTCACTTCCTTGGACTGTGACTCACATGCTGAGTTATGGGCTGGGGCCCTGGCTCAGCCTTGGACAGTAGGAAACATCTCAGACTGGCCAGACAAGAAAGCTATTTCCCAATGAATGAGACAGAGGAGCCTGGCATTCACATCTCCTTTAGCAAATGAGGTATCCCTAGACTTCCTTCTAGTAGTGTGGGCTCCAAGCCATTCACTGCCATCGGAGGGCCCCAGGAAGCCAGCTGGCAGGCATGTGCTAACTCCTCTGGGGGTCACCTATGTGTATGGGGAGGGGAAAAAGGCTCCAAAGACCCCAGTCCAAGATTCTTGGAAATGCCTCTTCTCTATGGGTTAGGCTGGCTAGGTGAGCCTTCCACTTTCTATCTGCCCTCCTGGGAAATGTGAGATGAGGGAGCAGGAAGGTGACAGAGATGAACAACAGGAAAAGGGGCTGAGAGACAGGGCAGCTTCACAGCGGGAAGCTGAGCCCACAGAATAAAGATGCCAGGGGGACAGCCAGAGCACAGCCAGGCAGTTCGAATCTAAAGGTGACATAGCCTTCTACTCCACACTGAGTGCTGACAGCGAGTACTCAGCAATCAAAAGATATCTACCCCAACCCTGATGCAAAATGCATTTGGGGAAGGCTGGAAAGTTAAAAGTGCTTGCCCCACAAGCCTAAGGACCGAGTTTGACCCCTGGGACTGAGAGGAGGGAGAGATCCAATTTATAAAATTGTCTTTGCACACATGCACTATGTCATGTGCATGCCTGTACACACACAGACACACACACACACACACACACACACACACACACACACACACACATACATACAACATACACATATGGTAGTGAAGTTTTTTGTTTTTATTTTCATGACAGGGTTTCTCTGTGTAGCTGTGACTGTCCTGGACTTGCTCTGTTGACTGGGCTGGCCTTGAACTCACAGTGATCTGCCTGCTCTGCCTCTCTTGAGTGCTGGGATTACTCACCAGGCCCAGCAGTAATGAACATTTTTAAAAGGAACTTCTGAAGTTCTTTCAGAAAAAAAAAATCCACTGTTACAAAAAAGATAAACAACAGTGCAACATAAGGTGATAGGTGATTTTATATCACATACGTGTGTGTGCGTGTGTGTGTGCGCGTGTGTGTGTGTGGTCTGTTTGTGGGTGCACACATGCACATGTGCCTATGGGCATGCTCTGAGTATGTCTGTGACACTAGAGGTCGACATCAGGTGTCTTCAGACATTCCACACCTTTTTAAAGCTCAAGGGTACTTTTCATCAGAGTTTTAAGAGAAAACGTAGAATAGGTTAGGTGAAAATCTCAGCCGCTGCCAGGAGGAAATGGAGAGAGTCGAGCCTTTTGAGGTGGACAGAGAACAGACACAGACAGTGCATTAAAAAGGAAGAAGCACCCCTGAGAATGGAAGTGGGCTGGTGGGCTGAACCTCCATCTTTTTAGAGGTGGGGTCTCTCGCTGAACCTGGTGCTCACTAATTCAGCGAGGCAGGCTGGCCAGTGACTCCTGGGATCCTCCTGTCTCAGCCTGACTGTGCTGCAGTCACCAGCTCCTACGGCAGTCTTCATGCAGGACCTGTAAGGCTGAACTCAGATCCTCACATCTGCACAACAAGCACAATACTGACTGAGCCATCGCTCCAGCACATAACTTAGTTTTCTTCAGTCTAATTTTCCATCCTACATGTTGATTTCAGCCAAGCACAGGTAACTGAAATTTAAGGAAAAAATACATAAGAGGGGTCAAAACAAGGGTGTGGCCAGACAGAATTCCCTGCCCAACACAAATATGGGGGACCCAGGACAGCTTAGGAAGCTTTGTGGGTGAAGAGCAATCAACACATAAGACTAACATGCAGGCCAGGAGACAGAGGGAGGAACAGGTAACTTCTGTAGAATGAGGCTCTCTGAGAACAAGAAAAAAAAGTCTAAGGAACTGCTTGTTGGCAGAGTGCTCTCATTGCTCCATCTCCCACAGAAGTGGCTGAAAGAAGACAGCAAAAGACAGGAGCTTTAAAAGACTCGCGCCCCTGCAGGGGAGGTTCTACTTACCACGGGGAAGAAAGGAAGGCTGGGCAAAGGGAGTGTTGGGTTGTTGTATGCACGTCATAATACCAGCAGCTCCACCCACCAAGCTTTTCCTAAGCACCAGGTGCTAGGTGTGCGGGGCCCTGCCTGATGGGCACCACTGAATCACAACATGTAAGTCATTACTGTGTGGGTATCCAGATGAGAAAATAGAACTGTAGAGGTATCAAGTGTTCGGCCTGGCTTGTACCAGCCTGGTAGACATGCCCAGACTCTTTGAAGGCCCAGCTGAAGGGAGGCTGATTGTGAGCTTGAGTAGTTTGAAATTAAGCCAACTGTGCAATTAGTGCAAGGGACCCGCCTCCTCAAGGCCTGATGTTCTGGTGGATGTGCCAACTGGCCTCTGAGAGAGGTGGCTTCATGCCTGTGGTGCAGACTGTGGCTCTGGGGCTGCTGTCTGCCCTGGTGGACTCATGGCCTGAAGCTTCCGCCTGCTCTGCCGTGTTCACCATCTCATCGGTGTGCTTCCGTGATGACAAGCCAGCTCTGAGGTCATCCTTAAGCTTCTACAGAGCAGATGCAGGCTGCCTTGCCCCCCCAGTGTTCTCTGGCCTATTGTCCTTTACGATAAAGAAATGGAGGGCGGATGACAAGCAAATCCAGCTACAAACCCAGATGATCTTTGTCTGGGAAGAGCAACTGGGTGCTTACACAGTCTGCTACCCGCCCCTTTCTGGTCCTCCCATTTAACTGGATTCAGAGTCACTGCACTGCTTGGGTGTGCCTGTGAAGCTGCTTCTACAGTGGTGTAGCTGAGGCTGGAAGATTCTTCCAGAGTGTGGGCAGCACCATCCCATAGGCTGGGTCTTAAACTGGTCCAAAGGGAGCAAGCCGGCGGAGCACCAGGCTTCCCTCTCCCTGCTTCTTGCCTGCAGATACGGTGTGGCTGGTGGCCTCCTGGGCCAGCTGCCTCCTGGGCCATTGGCCACACCATGCTTCCTTGTTGGTCTGTGTTCCCTAAAACCATGAGCCAAAATAAAGCCTCCCTCCCTTATGCTGTTCTTGGCAGGTGTTTGGTCACAACAACGAGAATGATAACTAATACAGGCATTAATTCTACTCACAAGATTTCACCCCCATCACTCCAGCCTCTGACTCCTACTATATCTAACTGGGCATTCAAATTATAGATTTGGGAGGCAGAAGGACCAGACAAGATTATTGGTTATTGTTATAAAGGCTTTAGAGGAAGCTCTTTGTTATTGTTTTCTGGAGGAGAAAAAACTAAATGAACAAAATGAGAAAGCTGGGTCTCAGAAGTGAAGGGAGAGGCTGTGCATCCTTGCCATCAGAGCTGAGGTCCCTGGACGCTCTGCCTGTGCCACAGTCATCCCGTCTCACCTCATGAGCTCTGTTATCAGCCACAACATCTTTACAAATCACAATGTCCCCAAGCTTCAATTTCTTCTTAAAACCAAAGTGGCCTACATTATCAGTGGGGTCCATATGGGGGAGGGGAGGGGATTGCTTTTCAATGGAGAAGACATTGCATCTCCTTCCTCTGCATCTATCAGACTCAGGCTTTCCCTGCTCTGTGTCCCACTTAGAGCAGATGGTGAGCCCTCCAGGGCAAGGGAACACTCCAGCCATGCCTTGTACTCATGCCTTATACCCGCCAGCTCCACGTGATGAACACAGCAGATGCTGTGAGATATGAGCCTAATTTTGCTGCAAAACATATTCTTTCTGAAGGAAGGGCTTATATCATAAGACTATAAAATGGCACCCGAGACGAAAATGCTACTGACAAAGCTGTCTAGTAATGGTAGGCGAGAGAGCAACAGTATCTAACAACACAATGACCCCTGCCTTGGCTTTCCTCCCTCCAAAGTTGCCCTCAATGCAAACTATGCTGTTTCCTCTGAAGTATGAAATTCTAAAACTATTATTGTGGTTTTTTTTATTTGTTTGTTTGTTTGCTTGCTTGCTTGTTTAGAGACAGAGGTTCTCTGTGTAACCCTGGTGTCCTGGAACTCACTCTATAGACCAGGCTGAACTCAAACTCAGAGATCCACCTGCATCAGCCTCCTGAGTGCTGGGATTAAAGGTGTGTGCTACCACTGCCTGGCCAACATTATTCTTGTAAAAAAGCTGCTCACAAGTTTATCCCGTTTGACTGGAGATTATTTCTGACAAAAGGCAAGCACCTGGGCAATATTAGGGCTTCATCCTTGAGACTACTTTCCAAGGTCAAGCCTAAGGAGCATCATCATCAGATCCTGGACATTCTGGTTTTTCTATGAGGTCAGAGCAGGGAGTAAAATGACAGTGGGGATGATTTGGTACCTAGATCCTGGGGATGGATGCTGCCTACAACAAAAAAATGCATCTGTGAGATTGTAAGAGAATGGTGAACTGTGCAGAAAGCCAATGGGCTTTGCCATTGTCGTTCTGTGTTTTGAGATAGTGTTTCACTATGTAACCCAGTCTGACCTTAAACTCACAGCAATCCTTCTGCCTCAGCCTCCTTAGAGCTGGTATTACAGGTGTCATGCTTTTGAGAAACCTCCAAGCATTTGCAGACAGGCAGGATCCAGAACATGGTTCTGCAGTCCAGACACCTGCTTCTGTCCCATCACTGCTGTACTTAGGGTTGGGCAAGTGTATGTTTCCTGAATCGGTGAAGTGGACATATTAGGAGAAGCAAACTCATCTCCCAAGCCTCCCCCATGAACTTTCCTATCTTATGATTCATTGATAAAAATCACAACAGCAAATGAGTACCAGATTTATTCTATACAGGATAGAATTCCATCCTGTATATGTTCAAAACTCTTATAGAGGCTGTGTGTGTGTGTGTGTGTGTGTGTGTGTGTGTGTGTGTATTAGGGGGTTGACCTCATACTCATCCTCACCCTCCTGTTTTCTATTGAGAAAGTCCTAGCTCTGTCTTATGACTGGATCATTAGCTGAGATCCTCTCTGCCCTTCTGTCAGCCTCTATAATTTCCCTGGACTAGGCCGAGCAAATGTTTTCTTCCAGAACTGGACATTCAGGATAATGACACAGTGGCAGAAATAGCTTTGTTTCTGAATCCTCCTGATGCCAGCCCTTTGAAGAAACTTTGCTGTGGTTTGAATATAAAGTACCCGGCCACGTTCATGTGCGAGCAGTCAGCCCTCAGCTTGTGGTGCAGTTTTTGGAAGGTCGGAAGCTCTTGGACATATGGACCAGCTGGAGCTTGAGGGACACAGGCTGCCGCTACTTCTCATGAGCTCTAGTCCACGGGAAGCATCCTAGTCCACGGGAAGCAAGGAGACCTAGCTGTATGTTGCCACAGCAATGAGCTCTTGCTGCACTTTCCCTGCCGTGATAGGCTGTACCTTCCAAGCTGTGAGCTAGAATCATTCTGTGTCATCAGGACATTTTGTCACAGTGACAAGAAAAATGAACACATCCCGCTCGCTCACCCCTATTGCTGTGGATTTCATGCCAACCTTTCATTGGTCCTTGGGGCCTGGCACTTTCTCTTTCTCTGAATTACACCTTTATTTACAGACACTCAGATTCAGCCTCCAGAACTGACTCCAACCAACAAATCTAGTCTTTACACTGTAGGACTATATAATTAAAGTGACAAAATTCAAGTTAGCTTTAATATTGCGACAAGGATGCCATGGGCCAGTTAAGATACCAGTTGCCTCTATAGAATGACCGAGATTATGAAGTGCAGCCATAATCTAAGCATAGACACGCATGTGCACCTGCTCATACCTGCACATAAATATACATGCACACACATGCACAGGCACACACATACACATGTACCCATCTGCTACATGCACACACACACACACACACACACACAATCAATCACACAAAAAGTAAAATAAAATGAAATAAAAGTCTAGCTTCAATCTCCCTCACCATGTGGTTTTAAGACCCAACAGTTGCCAGGCAGTGGTGTTGCATGCCTTTGATTTCAGCACTTGGGAGGCAGAAGCAGGTGGATCAACATGAGTTCAAAGCCAGCCTAGTCTACAGAGCAAGTTTCAGGACAGCCAGGGCTACACAGAAAAACCTTGTCTCAGGGTGTGTGTGTGGGGAGACCCAACAGTTAAACTGGACTAGAAAAATGTAGCAAAACACCTCCATGTTGGACCTGAAGTCACAGCCAGTGCATTGAAGACTCAGACCCTCGGTTCAGTTCTATGTCATCACAGGTGTTCCCAGAATCCTGTGTGGTGTTGACCGCAGCCCATGTGCCACCTGGTCCCTAGAGAGAGAAGTAAGCCCATGGTGACACTGCCCTGCACAAGTTACGACTCCCAAGAGTATGCCTGTGCTAAACTTCCTACGTAGTCTTGAAAGGTAAGAGACCTCTAGCAGGGCAGCTCAGCCAATGGAAGGCTGCAAGGAGGAACTTCCATCAATAAAGGCTGGTGGTGGGTGTGGTGGCACACGCCTCTAACCTCAGCAGCAGGGAGGCAGAGGCAAGAGGATCCCCTCGGCCTTGTGCTCAGCCAGCCCAGCCAGCCCATGAGCAGCCAGGTTCAGAGAGAGATCCTGTCTCAAAATTCAAAGTGGAGATCAACTGAGGAAGATGCCTAAGGATGGCCCCTAGCCTCCACACACATTAGTACATAAATGCACCTGAGCACACAAAAAGTAAAATAAAATGAAAGTTAGTGCCTGTCTCCTTAGCCACAGGGCTCTATGACTGCCAGTTAGACCAGCCATCCACAAAGCCGCTCATTTACAGCTTAGGAGGCCATGAAGGTGACTTCCAGGGTAACAACAAGACATTCAGAGGGGTTTTCTTGTCTCGGAGCTACTGCTGAGAGAAACTGCTGCCATTACCCCTCTCATCCTCCACTCTTGAGCCTCACCACGTGGCTAATGCAGTAGCTACTTGTGACTACTTAAATTTAAATTAGTTGAAAGGAAGCTCCATTACATTTCTGGTTTCTCAGTCACAGGAGGCACATTCTGAGAGCTCTGTGGCTGCAGGTGGCCTGCATCCATTCTGTGGGCCAGCACAGACACCGATCATTTTTGTCACCACAGAATGGTCTCTGGAGCAGCGCTCCTGGGTGGGAGGTGTCTGGGCCTTGTCTTTCCTGGATGCTATCGTTCTCAAGCTGAAAGGCAGGGAGAGCAAGCACAGTCGGACACCTGAGAGAGCAGCTGGGTGTGCCTGAGAATGAAGGAGCTTCCAGCTTCCAGCTGCTTCCAGCTCCTTTGGGAGAGATGCTTGAGTTACTGTGGAAACGCATCCTGGACAGAGTGAGAGCTAAGAGGTGGCTAGGATTGGCCATCTGGAGATAGCAGGCAGCCCAAGGAGGGCGAAAGGTCAATGACTTTTTGGAAGGTGACTTAGACATAAACCTCATCTATTCTTACCCTGAGAGGTCCTTCTCTGTGGACAAACAGACTCTACTAGAATCTGTACAGAGAGGATCACTGGGCTAGAGGTGAGCCTTAGCATCCTTCTCACCCTGAGGATATTCACATACAAACGTTCTGAGACGCTCTGAAAACTAGGTTCTGTGGGGAAAGAGGACCCCTTGACAATTTGCTACTTTGAGGACATGAAGTGACAGCGATAGCATTCAGGGAAGGACTTCAACACTTGTTTTTGTCTTCATTATGTTACTATAACAGGATGCCAGAGACTAGGTAATTTAGAAAGAAAAAAATTGTTTTTTCCAATTCCCAAGGCTGAGAAGCTCCAGGGCAGAGGACCCACATCTGGAGAAGAACAGCTTGTGTTCTCCTGTAGTGGGAGGCAAAAAGCCTCAGAGCAAATATGTGACAGGAAAGGCAGGAGAGTCAAAAGCTTTTTTTTTTTTTTTTTTGGTCAGGAACCCATTCTGTTAACTGATGTTCCATGATGTCAGCAACAATCCACTCATGAAGGCAAAGGCCTTCAAGGCTGAACCACTTCTTCAAGTTTTCACCTACAAGCACATGCCTTCCTCTTTTCTCTTCTTCAACCCTGAGGACTTGGAGTAGGGGATAGAAAATCAACAGAAGGGGTTGCATACCACTTACCTCTTGCTCACTGAAGGCTCTCAAAACTAAATCAGACCATGAACTGCCTGTTGAAATAGACCCTGCCTGCGAAATGAGATGACATTGAACCTGCACTCCAGCCCCTAAACTCTCTGGGGGGCATATTTGTATGTGCTGGTGAAATCATCAGGGCGGGGAAGGGAGAGCGAAGAGAGTGGGCAAGAAGAAACCATTTGAACTCAGATGGTTCCAGACAAAATGCATGAGAAAGGTACACCCCTTTCTATGTAGGACAGCAGGATGCAAAGACTCACAGGGAGGTAATGGCTGCTGCATGGCATTAACAGGACAGGGAAAGCCTGTTGTGTTGGAAAAACAACACACACACACACACACACACACACACACACACACCAGGTCAGTGGCCACAGTAATGCAGAAGTATATTCGTTCATTTTACAGAGAGAAGTGTAACCTCAAAACAGGTCAGTTCCTTCTGTACAGTGCTGGAGACCAGATGCACAGCCTTGTACACGCTTGACAAGGCTCTACCAGAGCCGTACCCCGCACCTTAGCTCAGTAATCTTCCAAAGTGCCCTCGTGACTAGCTGAGCCAGAGCCCCCTAATCTCCACACTGTGGCTCCTATGACATGGAGTGGGGGCCCCTTCCCAGAGCTCACTTAGAAAGATGGGTTCCGAAAACCGCTTTGTGGGACAGAGGCTGATGGTGCCTTCCAAAATCCACCCTACCCTTTTCTTCACTAAGAGAACACTGTATGTTAGAAGTTTCCAGAAGGGAAAGCAATCAAGTGCAAGCATTCCTGCTCAAACCATGAGGTAACCTTAAAGCCACATGCAAAATTAAAATACTAAAAGGGTTTGTGTGCCCAGAAACATTGTGCAGAGTACTTATCAGCAAGGGACTGCCTGCCTCTGGGTGCCTTTTACTGAGAAGAGAGACCCATGCGTCAGATTTTCTGTGTTTGCGGCCAACGCCTTATGAAAGATGGGAAGTCATTAGGGAGGTTATATAAAGCCCCACATGCTTTATATAATGCAGCAGCATCTGCCCCTCCCCCCCAAACCCCTGCAGGTGGATGATGCTCAGCTGTACAGAGTAATTTCATTTCCAGGACCATTGTCCTCAAAGTGGATTTAAACTTGGGAACCCTGATACTTGGGGGGTAGGGAGTGGTGGGAAATACTACCGGCAGTGTATTCTTGGGGGGTAGGGAGTGGTGGGAAATACTACCGGCAGTGTATTCTGGAATGAGCTTCAAGGGTCAGCTCTGATCAGTGAGGTCTGCTGTGTGTGTGTGTGTGTGTGTGTGTGTGTGTGTGTGTGTGTGTGATGTTGATATCTTTTGTTCTTTCTTCCAGCACCCATTCTCCTGCCAGGAAGGGGAAAAATCTACCCCAGCAAGAGTACATCCAATTCCCTTTCTTAATTAGAAGAAGACATTTGTAAAAGCAGAGATACAAGGAGCATAGTTGCTTGAAGAGTGTTTGCAAATTACCTCCAAGCACAAGGCCAGCATGGTAAGGATGGTGACAGGGCTGAAGAAGGTTTCAGGCCAATGCAGAGGGCTTCTGCCACTCTGCTGGGGCCTTCTAATTGCCCCACTCAGAGCTGGCCAGGCAGGTAGAGGTGGAATTCGTAGAGCCAAGCTCTCCGGGAGTCAGAGCCACAGAACTCTTATCATATCCCAACCAACGCTCCAGAAACCCTCATGGCTGTCTGTTGGAGATCATTCAAATAAATAAGCATTTCCTGTACTGTCGATTATATTTCACACACCACAGCCCAGGACCAGCCTAAGTAGAGAGATATGAAGAACAAGTGTTTAGTCAAAAGCAAGATCTTCTTTTAATCTGTTAATAAGCATGCAAATAAGATTTTCCAGGTTCTGTGCCCTGGGGGGAGGAGGGGGACCCACCTTGCTCAGGATCGGTTTCTGACCTTGAAGGTTCCTGACATTGAACATGGCTGCAGTTAGTCCTGGCAAATCCTGGGGTATCTTTCTCTAACAGGTTATCAATAGCTATGGATTTCCATAGGCTATACATCCCAGGCAAACCGGAACAGTTTTAGACAGTTCTGAGTCAAAACTACTTCCTTTGGGAAGTGATGTTTAATTTGTGATTTTTCTTTTAACTTGAAACTTTTTGACTTTGCTATAAAACAAAAGCCGCATACTTCTGGCACACTTCCATAATGATCTCTTGAGAACATTTCTCTGAGCTGGAAGTATGTGGTGTGTGAGCTGTCACCTCTCGCTCCCCACTCACTCTCTTCTCTCTCCCACCCACCAGGAAGCAGAAGTACCAAGGATATAGAGTATTTTGATGTCAAGGATTTTATACATACATATATATTGATATGGAATAAATTATATGAACTCTGCCACCTTTGTTAAAAAGTCAGGAACCCCTGTTGTATTATTATTTTTTACTAACTATAGACTGAAGTGAGTGTTCTGGCCACATTTGACGCCACTTCATTCAACAGTGAACTAGCCTACGACAGTGTCCTCTTGCTGAGGAGATGACTCAGCTGGCAAAGCGCTTGCCATACAAGCATGAAGAACTGAAGTGGCTCCTCAGAACCCATGTAAGCAGCCAGGCATGGTGGCATGCACCAGTAATCCCAGCGACGGGTGGCAGAGACAGGAGGAGGACCCTGAGGCTCATTCTTAGCCAGCCTAGCCTAACTTGCAAGCTCTAGTCCAGTGAGGAACCCTCTCTCAAAAGCTAAGGTGGACAGGTTTTAAGGAATGACACCTATGTTTGATCTCTGGCCTCCACATGCAAATTTGACCTTGTGTACAGGCATGCACACACACATACTCATGCATACATACAAATAAAATTGAAATAAGTAAATAACAAAATTCAAGCTCGGATATTTTCAACTTAAGAGTAGGTTTATTGAGTTGTGGGCCAGCTGTACATCAAGGTTCACCTACTGCCTTTATGACTCTGCCCTTCAGTCCAGGACTGGTTGAACTGAGCATACTAGTTTTTGTTGTTGTTGTTGTTGTTGCCATGACCAAAAACAGCTTGGGGAAGAAAAGGGTTTATTTGGCTTACATGTCCCAACAGCCTATCACTGAGGGGAGTCAGGGCAGGAACTCAAGCAGAAGCAGAGGTAGGAACATGGAGGGGTGCTGCTTACTGGCTTGCTCCCCATGGCTTGCTCAGTCCGCTTTCTTATAGAACCCCAATCCACCTATCCAGGAGTAGAATGGCCCACAGTGGTCTGGGCCCTCCCACATCAACCACTTATCAAGAAAATGCCTACGGGCCATTCTGACAGAGACAATTTATTAACTGAGTTTCCTTCTTCCTAGGTGTTTGCATCAAGTTGACAAGAATTAAGCAGCATGCCCAGACTCTTTCCCATGAGGTCCTTCCAAAGACCTGAAATGGTTTGTGCCACTCATGACTTCCTGTTTCCATCCTGAAATAGGATGTATCCTGTCAGCCTTTTATAATGTAAGTTTTGGTTTCTTTAAAAAACTCAGTTATGTTATGTAAATATGTTTTTGTTTTAAACCCAAGTGTGGTATTTTAGTTTGAACTCTAGTTTGTCTACAGCTAATAACTGCCTCCTGCAGGACATGGTCTTTGCCAGCTGATAACAGCCTGCCTCACGAAGCAAGAAGAGGGGCATGGTCTAGGACTCTGAGGGATATAAATATGAGAGCCCAGAAAGAGAAGGTGGCAGTTTAGAGAGACCAGAGATGGACTGTGTGGCGACTTGGAGATAGACAGAGAGAAACGTTCCAACACAACAGCTTGGGGAGACTGCTTGCTGCATTTGCTGTTGATGGAGATTGGAATAGCCCCCAAAGAACCCATCAACCCTAAACAGCCGGGAGAAGTAAAGGGGCTTGTGCTCCGTCTCCCCACTAACCTTTTCTCTCTTACCTAGGGTTAGAGGGTTGGTAGAAGGGAGGTAGAGGCTTGAATACCCTAAATAAAATAGAGTTTAAAAATGAGCACAACAGCCTTTGCTCCTGAGGCTGAGGGTCCAGTCCACAGGGCTTGGGTTATGGTCTGAAAGCCCAAGGGTATGGAAAGCTGGGTTCTGGTGGGATGCGTAACCTCCAGATGTGGACAAGAGCTCACTGTGGTGGTTTGATGAGACATGTCCTCCCTAGGCTAGTGTACTTGATACTTGGTCCTCCTGTTGGTAGTACTGTTTGTGGAAGTTATGGAGCCTTGAAGAGGTAGAGCCTCACTGGTGGACTTTGAGATGTTATAGCCTAGCCCTCCCCTCCCCTCCTCTTCTGCTGCCCCTCCTTCTGCATGTGGATGATTTCCACATGATTTCCCTAACATCCTGAACTGTGACCCTTCTGGAACTATAAGATTTTATAAACCCTTTCTTCCCTCGCTTGTTTTTGGTCAGCATAACTGATCATAGTAACAGAAAAGCAAGTAAAACACTACTGGAGAGAAACAACTACCAAGGCCCAAATTATGCTCTTAGAGCTCTCCCAGGCTGGGGATGGGGTGGGGGTGGAGAAGGGAGACACAGTGATTCTTCACAGATTAACAAGTGCCTGTGTGCACAGGAGAGCTACTACAGAATAAACCCATGTGTTCGCCCTGCTTCTCAGTGGCCTTTTTATCACTTTGGGGGATCTGACTCCAGGCCTTCCTCAGGACTCCAGTTGGTACTTACTTTGCCTGGTTGGAGCTCATGAGAATTCTAGCCTCTTGACACCTTGTACTTCATTACACTACAGAGCACCTGCTCCTCTCCCCTACTCCCACCTTATGTCCACTGTAGACTCACTGTCCCACCACTGATGTACTTGAGTGATAATTAGATTCTCTTCAGCTTATATTAATTTTTATGCATTTCTGAAAGCAAGCTAACATCCTCTGTCTTCCCCAGAAAGAGAGCTTAGGGCTTCAGCTACATCTTTGTCAAATTCATATGTCGTTATCTGTGACAGATAATTGTATGTCAACTTGACACAACCTAGAGTTATCTGAGAGAAGGGAACCTCAGTCATGAAAATGCCTCCATGAGATCCAGCTATAAAGCATTTTCTTAGTTAGTGATTGGTGGGGGAGGGCCCAGCCCATTGTGGGTGGTGTCACCCCTAGGCTGGTGGTCATGACTTCTATAAGAAAGCAGGCTGAGCATGAAGAGCAAGCCAGTAAGCAGCACCCCTCCATGGCCTCTGCAACACTCTTGCCTCCAGGTTCCTGCCCTCTTTGAGTTCCTTTCAAAGATAAATAAACAGTGACAATAAACAGTGACATGGAACTAGAAGCCAAATAAATCCTTTCCTCCCAAGTTTGTTTTTTGCTCATGGTGTTTAGTCACAACAAGAGAAACTCTAAGATAACATCTTAAACCCTAATGCCTTAAAACGTGGTCTCATTTAGAAATAATGGCTGCAGATGGCATTAGGCAGGCTAGGATGAGGTCGCTATGAAACAATGTGGGTCTCTAATCCATGATTATTGTCTTCATAAAAAGGGAAGGAGAAATGTGTCGTGGTTAAGAGAGCAAACTGCTCTTGTAGAGGACCCAAGTTCAGGTCCCAGCACAACCATCTGTAATGCAGCTGCAGGGGAATCTGATGCCCTCTTCTGGCTCTGATATGCAACTGCACCCACATGCACATACCCACACACAGACACACACATACTCATAATCAAATATTCAAAATAAATCTTAAATACAAGGCAATGAAAACAAATCCCAGACAGATATAGAAGGAAGAGAATGTGAAGAGTCATGGGGTAAATCGTCCACTTGTAAGACATGGAGAAACACCTTGCTGTGTTTTAAATAAATGTTTCTACCAATGGCTCATATGACTGAACATCTGGTCCCCAGATGATGGTGCTTGAGAAGGTTGTGGAACCTTTAGGGGGTGGAGAATCATGGATGAGGAAGGGTCCTATGGCTGAACCCTAAGGTTTTATATAGCTCATCGCCACTTCCTATTTACACTGCAGATGCAATGACCGATTGCCTCCAGCTCTGGCCACCACTTCTTCCCTGCTAATAATGGACTGGGTCCCTCTGAACTGTAAGCCAGGACTAGGTTCCTCTGAACTGTGAGCCAGGACTGGGTCTCTGAACTGTAAGCCAGAATAAATTTCCATCCTTAAGCCCCTCTTTTCGGTACTTTGTCACAGCATGAAAAGTAACTAGCACAGACCTGGAGCAAATGGTTCCCTTGGCACCACCTGAAGGGACCATCCCTGTCTACCACTTCACTTTAGATGCTCAGCCTCCAGGATCTTGGAAAAATTATTTCCATGGAAGAAAACCGTTTTACCATGACCAAAGTTCAAGGGAAGTATTTCCAAGCTGCTCAGCTTTGACCTTGAGGCACAAGTCTCCTTACTTTTTGATCCTTTCTCTAGGACCAGAAACCCCAGAGGAGAGCAGATTCCCCAAATCAGTCATGCCATCAGGGAACACCCTGGGCTGCAGCTTAGAGGCAAATGATAACTTCTAATCAGATGCCCAGAAATGTCCAGGACTGCTAATGCCACACAAGTGCCACTTTGCCACACTGGCTGCAGAGAACCCAGAACACAAGCACCACTTCATCCACAGTGGTCACAGACTCTGACCTTCTGAAGTCATCACGGAGAATTTTCTCACATTCATGAAAAAGCAAGGCTATGTTCTCTCTCTCTCTCTCTCTCTCTCTCTCTCTCTCTCTCTTTCAGATGAATGGAAACCTAAAGAACATGACCTACTATAGGATCTCTGAACTTGAAAATGCATGTGTGGAATTCTGGGTAAGAAAAGAGGGAAGAAAAGAGAGTGCTAAGCCTTCAGGCACAGAAAGGATTATTTGATGCTTTAGATTCTCTCGATGTGAAATAAAAGTACAAGAAAACACAAGCTCTCCTTATCTGCACAGAACACACTTCCTCCAGGGAAAGGTTCAGATCCTGCTTCTTCTAAACAAGCGGGAGGCTCACTCTCCTCCCCTGGGACAGGGTGAATTCTTTGGAAGAGGAATTAAATGAAGAGACTACAAGTGCATGACTGCACATTATACACCACTGTAATGTGCACAAAGGAGTTGAAGGAGAGGGTCCACAGGTTCAATAAGATATCCATGAGGGTCTTGTGGTTCCTACCACAGGAACTGCTCACTATTATTAACTATCATGGAAATCAGGTCAAATCATGGAAATCACGTACACTAGGAAAACACAGACAATAGCAAGCGTTGGTGAAAATGCAAACGCCAGAACCCTCCTATGCTGATGGAAAAATCTCAAATGGTATGTCTCCAGGCAAGCAGCACACAGAGATCAAGGCCATTGGAGGTAAGAGGTGAGGTATCAGTAATGGAAATACTTTTTCTTCTTTCCTCAGAGAGGAGGTGATCAACAGGAAAAAAGTGAGGTTGGGGGACTGGAGGGATGGCCCAGTGGCTAAGAGCACTGGCTGTGGACCTGTTTCTGTGAGTAGCACCACATGGTGGTTCACAACCATCTGTAACTCCAGTTCCAGACGATCTGATGCCCTCTCCTGGTCATTTTGGGCACTGCAAATGTTGTAAATACATATATATGGGCAAAACACTTATACACATAAATTTAGAATGAAATCTTTAAAAAAAAAAACTGTAAAAGAATTTAGTCTGGGGACAGAGTGCAGGGTGTGTGGGTGGAGCTGCCGGGATGAGGAAGCTGGGCCAGAAGACGCTGCGGAGTGGATGTGGTGAGATGGAGCTAGTATGCGTGGTATTTGATGGTGGTATTCACCACTTGGGGTAGTGAAGATGGGAAGGCACCGTGACAGTACTAAGGCCTCTAGTCAAGAACACTGGGTGAAGATCAGGACATTATCTACAAGGGGACCCAGAGGCTGGGGACAGAACGGACACATTGAAGGACAACTTGGCACAGACATTGAGCAGCATATCTGGAGCCTGTGTCTTGGGACTCTGGAAACCAGGCTCTTTCTCTTCCTCCCTTTTAATTAGAAACCCTTGCATTCTGGGGAGTGTGGTTACCACAGTTGTCTCTGCTGTGACACCCGCACTCCCACATCAGCCCAGCTGTGTGCCTTCCATAGCCCTATTTCAAGTCCCCCGACTTGGCTGAGCAGTGATGCCAGGTCTTCACAAACACCCCTGGACATGGCAGAGGGATGGATGTTGGCTGTGTTCAGGCTCGTCACCTGTGGAGGAGGCTTGTGTACCGCAAGAGAATAGTCAGAAGCAGGGGTGAGGGGCTCAGAAAACCCAAAATTCTCATTGCTGGGAGACCTTCAGGTTGGAGGGAAAGAATGGACAACAGAGAGCGAAGGCTATAAAGCCACAGAGGCAAGAAATAGACAGACGGACATGCAGACACACACACACACACTCAGGCTGTCAGCAGGCTTCTAACTAGCATGAGCATTTCGGTTTATTCCTGGATGCCACCCCCACCTGTCTTTAGTACACTGACACAGGAAGCTAGAGCAGGTGAGAGGGTTTTGCTTTGTTTTTGTTTTCTTAAGCTTCACAAAGGATCTCCTTGAAGGTGAAGAAGAACCCTTTCTCTTCACCCTGAGTAATGAGAGGCAGATATCTAAGAGTGTGAGGGTCACCATCTCAAGCATGAAAACAGAAAACAGAAAAGAGGATGCCCCCTGCTGGGAATCTTCATGAAGAAAATCTTAACAGTGTGCACGAACACACACACACACACACACACACACACACACACAAAGATGAGGGATTATACCCAAAGTCAGAACTCAAGGAGGCTAATTTGTATGACAGAGCTGCAGAAAAAAGTCCAGATTGAAATGGCCACCTAATTCTGTCTATACTAGAAAGTGCTCTCCAACAGAAATAATGAGTCAGAACTCGATGCCATGTTTGTCAACTTGGGGACCAGCTCGGCTGTATTTTGAACAACACATCAATCTCTAGACACACACAGAAAGGAAGGCATCTACTTCCAGTTGTCAGAATAAAAATCCTTTACTCTTCAGTCCAGCAACCTGAAGAAAAACAAGGGAATTTGTGGTTTGGTTTCCTTGACAACCTTATCTTCACTTCAGGCACCATCCCTGTCTCTAAGCAACAGGGCACTCTTCAGAATTACCAGGAGGTAAAACCTAGCACTTACCCCAGGCCTCTAGGACAAAGCAGATCATGGAAGAGCAACTGACTGGCACCTAACAAGGCAGAGCCCAAGGAGGCTAGGAAATGTGCGCATCCCCAAGTATTTCGCCAGACTCCAGGCCTCACTCTTCACCACCATCACCTCCAAATTCCTTATGTACATGCTATCCTCTCTGCCTTACTCCCTGGAGGAAACTGGCTCAACTTGTTAGTTAATCATCTAATGCTGTCCCATTCCTAACACAAAAGCCCCACATGGCCTCAAGCATTGGGGAGAAGAGAAGGCTGACCCTAGAGGACAGGGCATGGAAAGAAAGCCAAGATGTCACTATCACCAGACCTACTGATTTTGCAGACAAACAGCTAAGCCTGGAGAAAAGCTTTTGATTAAAAGAAGCGAGGAGACACCTATGTTGCAGTGTTGACATTTAAGAAGACCTCGTTTGCCCCAGAAAACAGGATTCAGAGCGTTTGTTTTCTATTGCTGTGCTCCGATCCCTGGGCCAGGAAGAATGTCTGAGAATATAAAGGAGAGGAATAAGTGAACAAACTCTTGAGAGTTGCCAGCTGTGAGCCAGGGAAGCAAGCTGGCTGGCTGAGCTCCAGGCTGAGGGACGTGGAACTGGGGATTGCAAGGAGGCAACACGGGATATTTTCAAGTGTTGTATCTCATAATCCAGAAAACCCAATTCTTTGTCTCAAGCCAGCTCACATCCACGACTGTAGCCACTCTCATAGCACCTGCAAGGCAAGGGCCTGGCCGGAGCCTGGAATAATGCCCCTTCTTTCACAGAACTGGCAAGCTCCACTGGGGACTACACACACTCACAGGAGGTTCTTTCGTAATAGGACACACACTACAGAGCCTGAGTAGAAAGTCTGACCTCTCACTGGTACTGAGGAATTGTGAGAGTCTATCTGGCTATCATTTACAATGAATTATATATTTTTTAAAATCATCCTTCAACTCTATGGATCTGTTCAGGATCCCTCACTGTGACGGTTGATACAGAGTGTGGCCTTGACATGATCTAGACTCACCTTCCAGACAGGTTTCCAGGCGTTATCAGTGAGGGTTTCTTTAGGTTATCTTAGCTTTTTGCCATGTCTGTGAAGGAAGGCAGCACCTCCCCTCCCCCCGACTGGAACCCTGGACTGAATGAAAACTAAGGAAGAGCAGTATTCATCGCTTTGTGCTTCCTGACCGTGGGTGCAATGCTCTCAGCTGATCTGCATTCCTACTGCTGTGCCTTCTCCACCATGATGGACTGTAACCTCAAACCATGAGACAAAATAGGACTTTCTTCTTGAAGTCTGTTGCATCAGACTATTTTGTAAGAGCAAGAAGTAACTAAGATGCATCCCATTGTTCACTTATTCTTGAATAGAATTCTCAAGAGTAGATTAATTTTCAGAGTCAGCACCCCAATTCCACTTACAACATATAAGAAGGGGCCACACCCATTTCACAACCCATTCCAATGGGTTGCAAAGATCACCCTGCCTAGGGGCATCCATGAAGCTGTGAATGTTAATATACAGTCATCAAAGAGAGGGAAGGAGTGCTGGTTAGTATGGGTTGTCAGCTTGACAGGTTCTAGAATTAGCCAGGAGACAAGTCTCGGTGTATCTGTGAGTGAGTTTCTGGACTGGGTTAACTGATGACAGCAGACATAGTCTAAATGTGGATGCCATTATTCCATGGGCTGGGGTCCCAGACTACATGAAAAAGAGAAAGTCAATAAAGAGCTGATATTCACTGCTCTCTGCTTCCTGGACACAGATATGTTGTGACTATCTTTCTCACCTTCCTGCTCACATAACATTCACAGAGAGAGACTGCCCCTGCCAACCGTGAGACAATGTAAGTCTTCCTCCCCTGAGCTGCTTTTTGTCAGGTATAGTGCCCCAACAGTGAGAAAGGCCCCAAGACAGGGAGGGAGCAAGCCAGGTCACGGGGCTGCGGTCGTTTGCAGACAACTGAACCCAGGACAAAGGGAATCAGACGGATAGCCCCAAAGACTCCCAGCTCCCAGCAGCAACTGGCTAGGGAAGACTGAAAGAGGGTATTAGTACACACAATTGGACAGATTACATCTAAAACACACAGGCCACAGGGTTGTCTATTTTTTCAAGAATAGAGCCACTGAATGGCAGCTGGTTTAAAATGGCACAGTGATCCAGGGGTTTCTGGGAGCTTATAGTCATCACAAGCCTTGCTCTGGGGGTTGGGAGTCTCCACACAGACTTATCTCGAAGATTCTTTACAACCTGAGTCTGTCTATGGAGGGAAGTCTGTCTTCTCTCCTAAGCTGCCATGCTGAGCTCATGTCCCAGACCTAGTGGCCATGTCTACAAGAGAAGAGAGAAGCACAAAGCAATGAAAGTCCTTCAGGTCAGGTCAAAACACACCCATGCTAACAGCATGACTCCGTGGGCAGTCACAGCCCTAGAAGGTGAGTGAACGAACAAGAAAGCAGGGAATAGACCTAGAAGCGTGATTAGATGTCATTTTCACTCAATTGTTTTTCATTTGAGAAAGGAAAACAAAATGGAATTTCCATTTAAGGATCCACCCTCAGCTAATTGTTATTGTAGAACACAAGTAACACTGTCATTATTCTCAACCCCACATCATAAAAGCCATCCAGGGAACGGGAACGCCGGCAAACCAAATAAACAAGGACTTATTAATGCATAATTAATGTGCATTAAGATTAGCATACATGAATAGGAATCAGCTGGGACTGTTACAGAGCATGAACCCTGAGCGTTATCAATTGATTAAACTTGTTATCTGCTATTGCTTGGGAACAAATTAGAAAACCTCCTGTGGGGTGGAAGTGGGGGAACAGAGGCAGGGAAGGTGGCTGCTTGGCGGGGGGGAGAACCTAAAACTAGCCCAGGTGCTGAGTGTTTTCATGAGCCCATGTTCTAGAAAAGACACAGCTTTGCTTAGGGTAAAGTGAGCTGCAGTCTTGCCAAGGCCATCTCTGAGCTAGGGAGGACCACCCATGGAATCAGGATGTCTCCACACTGACACCATTACCGCTGTATCAAAGCGATGGGCACAGCCTGACATTTGCTGTATGGTTGGTCCTCTACATGGCTTCTCCAGGGACCATAGGGTCTGGGACATATCTCACCAAGCCTTGCCCCAGGACAATCACAAGCACTAGGGATGAAATATGGCAGAAAAGGACACCCCTAACAGACTGTCCCCAAACCCACACACGCAGGAGGCAGGTCAGTGCTGTGGCTACATGAATGGGATGCGAGCCATCTGGTACCCAGACAGTGGCCTTGATCTTCCCCTTGTGTAGGGAGTTCTCACAGTCCCCTCTAAGCCCCCTGTGATGGTTGATCTTGTCCAATTGGTGGAATTTAGCGTCATGATGGAGACAAACCTCTGGGTGTACTTGTAAGGGTGTCTCAAAGAAACATGTAAGTGGGTGCAGAAGCCTACCCTGAGTGAGAGCAGCGCTATTCCATGGGCCGAGGGACCTTGGCTGAATAAAAAGGAGGAAGTCAGACAGCAGCAACATCGCATCTCCCTCTGCTTCCTGACTGTGGGCACCATGTGACAGCCGCCTCAGGCACACATCACCATGCCTCCCTCACCGCAATGGGGCTGAATCCTTTAAGTCGTCAGCCAAAAATCAACCTTCTTTTGTTTGCTTCTTACAAGCAAGGAGAAAAATGACCACCATGCTCTCTAGAGGGAGCAGACATGCTCCATAGAGCTGGCAACACCAGGACACCAGTGCCAAGCGACGATGCTTTTCTCTGTTTTCATTTGGTTTGTTGGTTCTGTTTTTCCTGCAGTGCTGGGAATGGAACCCAAGGCCTCATGCATGGCCAGCAAGAACTCTACTGCTGAGTTAATCCCCCCAAACAGCAGCATTTCCAGGAGTCAAAGTGACTTTTTAGCTGCCTCATCTTCAAAGACTGCAGAGAAAAACCCATATTCTTGATTTCAAAGCTTTTGCCTTAACTGTGTTGACGTTCTATGATGGCCCATCCACTCTGTACAATATTGATTGTTTTTAAGACAGGGTCTCTCTATTATGGAGCTCTGGATGCCCTGGAACCAGCTGTATAGACCAGGCTGGCCTTGAACTCCCAGAGATCCAGCAGAGATCCAGCCTGTGAGCTGGGATTAAAGACTTTTACTACCACGTCCAGTTTCTGTACTATTGACATGGATCTGTAAGCTTGCTTTCTTCTCTTAGACTGAAAGCTCCTTCATTGCAAGACTGCTACTTCGGTCCCCTATCCCTTTTTAAGCACTGGGAGCAGAGACCTTCACCATGGCAGCCGCTAGCTCCGGTTCCCTGTTGACTACTGGAAATGTGGCTAGCATCGCTGAGAGAACAGACCATTTCATTTTATTTTAATTAAGATAAATGTAAAGACTGAACATGTGTGCAACATTTATATACTGCATACAACTTTGGTTTTGTATGTTTGTGTGTGTGTGTGTGTGTGTGTGAGAGAGAGAGAGAGAGGGGTACATTGCACATTGCACATGTGGAGGAAATATCTTTAGGAGTTGGTTCTCTCCTTCCATTTTGTCTTAGGAAGGGTCACCCCGATGCATGCGTCAAGTTTCCCCTCTTGCTGCATGACTGCTGGGATTGCAGGCACTTGCTATAACATTTGGGTTTTTACTCTGGTTTCAGGGAGCTGAAAGTGGGTCATCGTGTCTGTGTGGAAGGTGGTTTTTACGCGTTGAGCTACCTCCTTGATCCTCAACTATGTTTCAGAATGACTGCATTTCGTTTTCACCATTAAAATTCAGCATCCACATTGACATATACCACGGACATAAAACACACACTTCAAAACCTAAACTGTTTCCAAGTTTTAACTATGGATTCTATGTTGAAGTGGTAATAATGCGGCTACTTTAGATGAAATGTGTTTTGTAATTTAATGCCATTTGCTTTCTGCTTCTTTTGTTTTTAAAATTTATACCCAGGGGCTAGTTTATAATAAATGATATATGTATATATGTATAAAATGTACACAAATGCACATCTTTCCTGTGTCATCTTTCCTGGCTAGTGAAGAGTTTAAAAATTCACTGTATTCTTCTGTATTTTTTTAAGATTTATTTATTTTATTGCTTGTGCATGACTTTCATTCACATATGTATGTGTGCCACATGAGTGGTATCCTTGGAGGCCAGAAGAGGGTGTCATATCTCCCTGGACTGGAGTTATGGATGGTTGTGAGCTGCCATGTGTGTGCTGGGGCCTGAACCCAGGTCTTCTGCAAGAACAAGTGCTCTTAACCATTGAGCCATATCTCCATTGAGTAATGCACCCCTGAGATATGCAGGTATGTGTCTGCTTCACACTGCAAGCATTCAGGGTACTAGAAAGATTGCTCCCTCTCCTCTCCTCTATTACCAAAATAAGCATCTTCAGGTCATGCATTCTGGATTAGAAATATAATCAGTGACAAGGGAGCAAAATGGCAATGTAGGAATAAAATTGTGACAACTAATGAAAAAAATCCTGCTCCTTTGAAATTGATTACAGTGTAATATGATAATTGGTTTCAAAGTGGGAGAATAGTAATTCAGACCCTAAGAACATATGTCACTGTTACCAAGGAAATACAGGCATTAGCCTCCCTGGCAGCCAATGACTAAAAGGTATATACAATAAATGACTGGAATTGTTTTCACAAGAGAGGCAAAGCGTTTCTAGACAGTTGTTCACTAAATGTGTTTCATAGCAGCACTGGGTGATAGGCTGGACAATGTTCCCAGCAAAGACCCGAGAACAAATGCCACAGTGTTCTCCATAAGAGAGAATCCCTTCCTCAAAACTGAGTTAGGGGGCTAGTTTTTCAGGTGGGCCTAAGATGACATGGACCCATTACATTGTCTTGGCCAGAACAAGCAGGTGTCCCTTTGAATGTAGGAAAGGAGGAGGAACAGGAGGAAGAGGAGCAAGAGGAGGAGCAGGGAAAGAGTCTTCTCATTCTTGGAGCAGCCTTGGTCCAGCAGTGAACATCATGAGTCAGAGCCTGCACCAAGTTTCCTGGACAAACTGTCTGAACTCACGTCTGTCCTCCACTCAAAAATAAAACAGAATCTGGTCAGGGGGTTCAGCACAACTGGTAAAGTGCTTGCCATACAAGCAAAAGACCCTGGGACTGACCCCAGCATCACATAAATTAAATGTGGTGGCACATACCTGTAACTCCAGTACTCAGCACTCAGTGAATAGAAGTGAGACCCACAGCTCAAGGCCATCCTGGCTATAGTATTTTTGTGTGTTTCTGTATGCATGTGCTCATGTGTGCATGCGTGCGTATAGAAACCAGAGGTCCATGTCAGGACACACTCAATCACTCTCCTGGGGGGACAGGGTCTCTTACTGAACGTGAGCCTCTGAGATTCAGCTGGACTGGCTGACCACCAAACTCCAGGGATGCTGAAGCTGAGCACAGTTCAATAATACTGCCTATTCCGCTAGTACCTGAGATGCTGAGGCAGAAGGACTGCCAGAATTTCAGGCCAGCCTGGGTTACAAAGTAGGTTCCAGGCTATCTTGGGTTATAAAGTAAGCCCTTGTCTCAAAAAAATAAAAAATAAAAAAGGTTCCCTTAATAAGCAGATAAATAACCAAACAAATAGGGCCCTATTGAAGCCCTGTTCTGGCCATGGGAGCAAGGCAGCATGAAGTTAATCAGAAACTTGGCAAATCAAAAACTGTCTTCCAACTACCTTGCTTTGACTTTTCTCTTGACCTTACCTAAGAGGTAGAAGAGTAACAGAACAGACTCCACGTAGGAACTAGTCTTCTTTTGAACACAAATCCAAGTGCAGCCTTGGCTTGTGGCTTTGGCCAGGAAGCGGGGCGCTGCAGTTCTGTGTGTGCACAGCCCTGATGGTGGTGGGCATCTCAGCTTGCCTGGCACATCCCCATGGGATCACACGGGGACTCTGGAGCTGCAATTTCCCACTCCAGGAGTTCACGCCAGGGCTCATGCTCACACCCAACAGCATGATTTGAACGTGTGCTCTCAGCTTCTGCTACTGCACACACCCAGGAACACGATATGTTGAGCAAAATGTCATCCCAAAAGGAGCCCATGCTAATTATAATGTCATGTTTCCCACTGAGGTGCAGATAATTAGAGGAGAATATTACAGTGTTTTCAAACTCCTGGAGTAAATGTGAGGAATCTTGAAGTAACCTGCTGGAGATGAGAACTAAAGTGCTCTGAGCTGTGCCCCTTGAACATCACCTGAGTAGAAATGGGAGACTGTAAGGACTAAACTGAGGTGCTCCTAAGGAGGAGGAGGGAGGAGGAGGGAGGAGGAGATAAGACGGAGGAGGAGAGGAGCAAAGGAAATCATGTTCACCAGGCCCTGCTGTGCTGGTTGACACAGCAGGTGGCCTGCCTGTTACAATAGCTGTTAGCTCACTTCATACTCAACTGCAAGGTGAGATGTTATCACCAATTTACATCTGCCAACACTGAGATGCTCAGGCCCTTACCCAGAGTCACATGGCTAATGAGACAGTTGGCGGCTGCAGGAGCCAAGTCCAGGCCTTACTGAGTCTAAAGTCTGTGCCTGTCTAACCCTTGCAGGTCCTGGACTGCCCTCACCTGCTGGTGATGTGTGTGGAAGGGACCCTTCTGGGACATTCCTCGGCAACCCTCTGTGGAGCTCCCTTGGGGACAGCCCTGGCTGTGGAGGAGGCCAACCATCCAGGTTGTCCAGCCTGAGCCTGCTGCTGAACAGAACCCAAGGCATGTGGACCGAGGAGTCCGCCAGCATGCTCAGCTGGTGGCGCAGATGCTGACATTTCATGTCATTAAAAAAATAAAAAATAAAAAAAGCAAAGCATGTTTTCTGAACTTTTTGGAGATAACTGTAGCGCTTTGCCATTCATCAGTAGAAATGAGGCCAAGAGCTCAGAAAACAGGCTGAGCAAGGGCCAGCTCCCCCTGTGGTGGCTGGCTATGTGGCCTAATGCTCCATCTTTGAAGTTCTGCACCTCCGTCATACT
Source organism: Meriones unguiculatus (assembly GCF_030254825.1). Lineage (NCBI taxonomy): Eukaryota > Metazoa > Chordata > Mammalia > Rodentia > Muridae > Meriones > Meriones unguiculatus. Next base: position 8,746,680 of record NC_083355.1, on the reverse strand, counting down.
CAGGAGGACAAATTCCTGAACATGATCACAAACACTTGCTATGGTGCCTAGAGCTTCCAAGGCCGGAATAAATACCTTTTAATATCATCAAATTTAATGCTGTGTGTGGCACGTACCTGTCGGCTGGGCCTGCATTACCAATTGCTGACAATGACACCCAGTGTCTGGAAGCAGATGTGATGACATCATGTTTTTCCTGGGAAAATCCGTATCTAATAATAGAGTGTCCTGCACCGTCCTTGTCCCAGGAAAATGAGATGCTGTGCTTTTCTCTGTAACTACTGGCCTCTGGCGAGCCATAGCCCCGACCTTGTTCTGAGTGCTGAGCCTCCGAAGGCACTCTTGCAGCACGCAAAGGCCACACTGGGGCAACGTACGCCTGAAGCACACAGAAGCCAGCGCCCTACACCATGATCCTGACTGTTGGTCCAACAGATCATCCAGACTCCATTTAAAAATCTAAACCCAACAGTGGTCAGTACACCTTAAACAGCGAGAGCACAGACATCCCAAAGCCAGTACTTGAGTGGGGCTGTGGTCTGTCCTCAGTGACAATATATTAGAAGCCTGTAAGGCTGGTGGCATGGAACAAAGTGGGAGGAGCTTAACCAAAGAAACAGTGGACTTCAAAGAATGAAAAGGTTTCTCTGTAACCTGGCAGTTCGACCCCAAGGTATGTAAACAGCAGAGCACGTCCATACAAACACATTCTCCTACTCAACACTGAACAAGGCAGAAGGAAACGAAATGTCCATGAGGTGATGAATGCGAGCCCAGTGACAGGCAGCCACAGGGATGCTACTTTTTTTGTTCCTACGACAAAACAACTTGAGAGTTTATTTTGGTGGATGGTATGAGAAGATACAGTCCTCCACGGCAGGGAAGGTATGGAGGTGGGAGTGTGAGGCAGCCGAACACCCTGCATTCACAATTAGGAAGATGAACACTGAGAGAGAAGAACACTGGGCTCAGCTCACTTTCCCTTTGGGATTCCATCCCCAGCCCTTGGACTGGTATGCATATCAGGTAGACGTTTCGACTGAGTAGAGCGTCCCTGGAAACACAGAGGTGTGTCTCATATGCAGTCCCATTGATAATGATTACCCATCACATCACAGAATGAAGAATGTTCTAGGTTTACCGGCGATGCACACCTAACACAAATGCCAGAAAACAGAAGAACGGGGTGAAGAAACTGGAGGAGGCAGAGCACACGCAGAGTGCATGGCACCATCTATGGAAGGGCAGAGTAAGAAAATCAAGACGGGAGATAGAGTTGGAAGGTAGAGCTGGGGAACTGGAAAATTGACTGGCGCTGGGTGCGTGATTTCTCTACAGGATGGCGAGAGCGAATGGCCGTGGTGATAGTTGCACATCCTTTGACACCTGTATACCTCGAAAGGGTTGTTTTTATGGCATGTTGATTCTCTCTCGAGGGAAATTAGCAGGAACAGTGTCCTCTGTGTGGGAGGGTAAGTCGTACCTTCAAGCGATCAGTGGACTGCCTACAACCCAGTTCTTTAAAACAGAGCATTACTGGGAAAAATGTCAGACGGTGAGGTTCTCCAGGAAGGAGAGAAAACACTTGGATATGTTGTCACCTTCAGTAAAAGACAGCCAGGAATGCATTTGCTATAAACGTCTTTTCGGTCACAAAGGGTCACGTGGTGCGGTGAAGCAGAGGAGTGGTCCATAGGACGGAGGTAGGAACTGTAATGGTTGAATCCTGAAATGGGCCTCAAATGGGCTCATATTTTGAGTCCTTGGTCCTGGCTGGTGGCACTGTTTGGGGAGGGGAGGCCTAGCTAGAAGAAGCAGGCCACTGGGGGCTTCCTTGTACCTTGTCTCTGGATCCTGTCACCTCTTTCATAGACCCAGGTACTTTGTCTGCCATGTCTTCTGCCACTGTGATGGACAGCACCATGGAAACCATGAGCCAAACCAAAACTTTTCCCCTTTGAATCCAAAACCTGTTTCTCACTTAAGCGGTTTCTGTGAAGTACTGGAGTAACAGTGGCACACACACGATGAACACAGCAGCACCCCCATGGCACCCTCACTGCACACACATATGAAAGAAGGCCAAGTAAATATCTCCTGAACCCCACTCACCCCCTCCCTGGATGAGGGCCAGGCAGAACGTACTTAGTGAGTACAGAGAATCATTTAGAAGTCCTACCAGAGGCATCTTTGGAATGGAAACAAGACAGAGCTGGAGCTCCAGGGAAGGACAAGAGGAAAACCCTGGAGGACTTAAGCTAATTGTTTCTGGCCAGTGTTCCAATGATTGGTCTGGCTTCTGTGGCTCAGCAATGAGGACCATTAAAACATTCAAGATCTAACGCCTGAGCCCTCCTGGCAAAAGAGAATTATCAGATTCCAGTTGTCCTGAATTATTTGGTGAGGCAGTCAAAGGTTCAAACAAGAAGGCAACAAGAGGAGATCAGACACAGAAAACAACGAGGCACAGATTAGACTGACAGCCAACCAGAAGCCTGTAGAAGCTAGAAGGAAGAAGAAATGGATGTCCCCAAACCCCACACTGAAGGCTCCAGCAAATCAGAATTTTGTCAACAACTTAAGAACTGATTTAAGACCCTTGACCACCATAACTGTAGGAGTATAAATCTGATCTCGTTTTTAAGCCATGTGTTAGTAAAAAGTTGTTAAAGCACCTATAGTTAACTAATACAGTCCTTCATCCTGCTTCTAACACAAAGGATGCTGTTAGGAGACAGCTTTGGGGGTCATTACATCATGAAAATGGAGCCCTTGGGAATGAGATTAGTTACACACACACACACACACACACACACACACACACACACACACACTCGGCCCCAGAGAGTTCTTATCCTTGTTCTACCATGCAAGAATACCAGGCTAGCCCAAATAAGATTGTCTCTGCTACACACTCCTAATTTCCCTCTCAGCATTCACCATCTGAGATCACCAGGCTAGCCCAAATAAAACGGTTCCTGTTGTATAACTTCTTTCTCTCCTTTGGTGGGCATTCAGAGGTAGTTAACTCACCCTGGGAGATCCCCTTCCCAAACCACTTTTATTTCATCACAAGCAATCGTATTTTTTCACAGGGAAGTTTGTCTCTAAATCTTACAAAACCATGAAGAAAATAAAAATTAGTTATAACCTTAGCCCTCAGGAACAGCCAGTCACCATCAATATTTTGTTTTCTAAATTTGTTCTTGAGTTCCCTGAAACTAAAATCACTTCTGACTCAAACCCCGAGCATTCCTTTTGAAGCCATTATTAGAAACTAGCAATGATGACAAGCCAAATAATTAAAATCAACCACTGTGCTGTCCTGGAGACACAAACAGCAGCCCCCAGGTCTCTACAGCAGAGCAACAACTGTCACAGTGAACTTGGCTCTCGTCTGTAAGGAGAGAGGAATGAGAAAACAAGTAATGAAGGCAACAACACAATGAGTCTTAACCAGCACATAATCAGTGTGTGAAGGCCTGCCACTCATGCCCAGAATCAGTGCAAGAAGCTGGGGGTGGCAGCGTGACCCGCAGTCCCAGAGCTGGGCAGGTGGACATGAGAGGATCCCTGAGAGTTATAGGCCAGCCAGTCCAGCCTCATCACTGAGCCCCGAGTCCCGGTGAGAGACCCTGCCTCAAAGAGTGAAGGGTGACCGAGGAAGACACTGGATATCAACCTCCAGCTTCCATTTCATGCCCATGTGCACGACACACACACACACACACAGCAAAAATATCTACCATTAACCCACCTGGTAGCCAACACAGAAGGGAAACAATTGTTCAACTCCTCTGCTCTCCTACAAAGGAGGTAGGAAGGGAATGTTCCTGCCCTTCCTGGTGCTGGGGTATGAAGTGGCCATGGACTAGGTTGGAGCTCCAGCCCATGCTGTGATATTGGGTTAATAAAAGAACACGCAGTGACCTTTTGAAAAGACGCCCCATCTAACAGGAAAACACAGGGATTTAAACAACGGAGTATATAATGGTACATGTCACAACAGGAGATACCACACATGCCTGCTGTCATGACACTCTGCCTTGCCTCAAGCCCAAAGCACTGGAGCCAGATGGCTGAAATCCTGAGCCAAGGTAATCCTTTTTCCCTTTAACTGGGTTTCTCTTGAGCATTTTGTCACAGTGATGAACAGTAACTGACAAAGGTCTATAACTTGACTGGAGTCAAGGAGGACCAAGAAGCACAGAGACTCAGAAATTCGTTTGTCCTCATAGGTAGGTTTTACACATTAACTTAGGTGCCTGGGGTAAGTACGAACACTCTCATGTGTATGCTCGTACTCCAGAACACTCCAAAGCCAGGCCAGCCATAAAGAAGCCTTTCTTTCTTTTTTCCCACATTGCAATACAATTTTTTTAAACAAAATGTCATCTTCAGGACATACAAAACTGAACCAGCAAAGACAAAAACTTCAAAAAAAATCAATTATCCATTAAGTCATTATAGAAAGTCTATCTGAAAACACAGTATCTTGGGGAATGTCAAAGCTGAACCTAAATTTTTAATAAACCATAAAAGATGGTGTTAAAGAGAGAGAGAGAGAGAGAGAGAGAGAGAGAGAGAGAGAGACCTTTTCAGAGGCAGCTGGGGCTGGGCAGGCTTTTAAAATGATTCTTGTCAGAGAGCATCACACAACTGACAGGAACTGTGGGTGAGTTATCCTCTTCAGACTAAAGCAGAAACCAGAGGCATGAGAAATGAACCCTGCTGGGAACTTCAGAGTTATGTAATTTTTTTTTTTTTTCAGACAGGATCTCATGTAACTCAGGCTGGCCTCTAACTTGTTATGTAGCCAAGGATAACCTTGATCTTCTTATCCTCCTGCTTCTACCTTCCAGCATGCTGGGAGTACAGGTGTGCACCACAGTGCCCAGTTTATGCAGTTCTGGGCATCAGCCTTCGGGCTCCATGCATGCTAAGCCATCACCCCAAGGCTTGCTAAGCTGCTCCGGAGCAGCCCCCGGCCCCCAGGATGTTATATTCTGCACTTAGACCTTGGGGGATGTCCTAGGGTGCCAAAGGTCTCCAGAGCAGCCACATACTGTCTCAGTTAATTTTTTGTTGCTGTGATAAAATGCCTGCGTGAAAGCACCTTAAGAGAGAAGGTTCATAGTTTAAAAGTGCACCTGTGTGGCAGGGAAGCCAAACAGTAGGATCTTGGCTATCCGGTCACATAAACCCACAAAGCAGCAGAGAGAGGTGAAGGGTTCTGTTGAGCTACTTAATGTATTCCAGCACCCATCCCTTTTAGGGTGGTTGGTCTCCCCACTTAAAGGATCTAATCAACATAATCACTCTCAAGACTCCAGCGCTAAATAATCCCTCACCGGTCAGACTGAGGGTTTGGCGTCTAGGTGATTCCAGGTGCTGTCAGGTTGACAATTAATACTAACTACTTCAAGAGTCCAGGAGTCACAGTTTACCCTTGTAGTCAGACTCCAACCTGCGAACCCAGCCTTCTGCTCACAATCTCCCCTGCCTGACAGGTGTCAAACCTCACAATTCACAGCTCAGTTCCCATCCTCTTCCTAGATGATCTTAACCACAACCCAATCCCTGTAGCTGGTCACCTCAGAGCCTTGGGAACCCCCTGACCCATCTCCTCTCATACCTGCTCCAACCTTGGCAGAGCATGGGAAGATAGTGCAGATGTGCTATGTGTGGGCAAGGCTCATCTGGAGGCAGTCTGGTACCCCAGTGCGTTGATGGAAAGCCTGCCTCGAAGGTATTTTCACATCCTTTGAGGAAACAGAGAGCACCGTGGCACACGGCGAGCCAGTATCCTCACTGGACCTTCCTCTGAGCCCACTGGGTGGATCTTTATCCTTTAGACTGGTTGATAAGAGGTCTTGAATGTGGGACCATCCCATGGCTGACAGGATAACACAGGTAACACTGCTTCTGCAGCGGTCTGTATTTCACAGGCTGGGGGAGATTCAGGAGTCCTCAGACTTCCAATGGGCAATTTAAGATACTGTGGGTCTCATGGCAGGAACCCCCAACAGTGCGAATCCATTTAGGTCTTCTCTGTGAACTGTATATAGGGGGTCCCATATGAGACTCCTTCTGAAGACAGACTAAGTGGGGAGCCTTAGAAAAAGTACATCTGACCCAGAAAGGGCTGAAGTGCCAAGAGGAAAATGGCAGAGAGACAGGCGATGAGGAAAATTCTAAGAAAAACAGCCTGTATACAATTACACGATCGAAATTGCTGTAATTATGATGGAAATTACTACAGAAACATGTTTCTCTCATCCCAGAGAAAAAGCCCAGCCGAATAGTTTTCAGGTGTACAGCATTTTGGGCAGATTCCATATGTACTAGTCTATAATAGTGCAGACAAGGCTACATGTGGTGTCTTCTTTGCCCAAATAAGAGTACCAAGTTCTCCAGAGGACTAGCCTCATCCCTGGCCGTGTTCTCTCCTGCTACAAAATTAAAGCCAGGAGATGGCAGGACAGCTACGTGGGTCTTAAGAGAGAAACACTGTCACTCTAGAGAGCCTTGGCCAGCTGCACTGTTCCTGTCACAGGCAACACATGGAATCTCTGAACTCTGCGGAGCCAAAAAGCAAATCACTCAGCATGGTCCCCAGGGAAGGTGACCATGCATGCTCAACTTTCAGCACACGCTCAACTTTCAGCAAAGGATGGATGGGAATGATTAAGAAGACTGACAAAGTCATGGTTGAAAGACCTGAGGAGCCTGGCCCACACAGTGGCCCCCATCTGTCAAATGCTCTGAAGGCCTGAGCACAGTGATGAAGCCAACGGCTATGTGCATGTTTCATAGAAGTCTCAAAAGAAACCAGTTGGTATATTAGTCCCATTTCATCCACGAGAAAAGTAAACAGTATTCAGAGATAAACTTGTGGGTGGCAGAGCTAGAATGTGTCCCTAGCATCTCAGGGTCCCTCATTTATTTATTTTTGTAGCAGCCTTATTGTTTAGGATTTTATGCCTACTTGTAGCTTCTCGTTGCTCTAAAAGAAATACTATCTTTTAAATAAAGTAAATCTCCCACCATTAAATTAAATCCAAAGACATGAAATAAGTCACTCTGTTATAGGAAAAGATCTGTAAAAATCTCAGACAGAGGTCCATACAGAGAAAGCACGTGATTGAAACATGAGTGCCAATCATGGCAGAATTCCATACTGTTTTCTTGGTATATGTGTGCGGTGGGGTACATGTTTGCGGGTGTGCCTGTTTCAGTGGGGGTCCACATGTGTGCATGTTTGCGTAAAAGCTAGAGGTCACCTTAGGTGTCATTTCTCAACTCCGTTCATTTAGTTGATGGTGACGGAGTCTCTCGCTGTCCCAGAACTCTCCAAATCATTTGTTATCAGCCTGTGGATCACGAGACCTTTGGGGGTCAGATGACCGTTTCACAAGGGTCACCAAAGACCATTGGAAAACACACATTTACATTGTTATTCACAGCAGTAGCAAAAGTACAGTTATGAAGCAGCAACAAAAACAAGTTTACGGTTGGGGGTCACCACAACATGAGGAACTGTATTAAAGGGTCAAAGCGCTAGGAAGGTTGAGAACCCCTGAGAATAAGCTAATTTGACGGTCAGGAAGCCCCGAGGACCCTCCTGCCCTGCCTCCCCAGTTCGGAGATGATGGGCTCATGCCACCACATCCAGCTTGTTGATCTGGACAACACACGCTTTACTGACTGAGCTGTCTCCCAAGCCCAGAACTCAATATGTCATACAAAGCATCGGTCAGAACTGGAGACATCCTGCACTTACAGGAAGCTCCCTCTATCCCAACAATCACGGAGGTGATAAAACTACATTCCACATGATCTGGTATCTGGTACCAGAAATGTAAAGAAAGGGACTCCTGGGTCAAAACAGCAGAGGTTATTTAAAGTAACTGGAATGGGAAGGTGGAACATCTAAAGATATAGAATAAGTTATATTATTTTATTCATTGTAAGATTTTAATTGTATAGAATATATTTATATTCATTATAGAATAAATCATCCATAGCATAGAGTGGCCTCACCTCCTCTCCCCTCCAAATGTTACTCATGTCACTACTGACAGTTCCCCCTTTCCGGCCACACAGCTGTGTAGATAATGAATGGCTCAACCCTCAAGCAGGTGGCAGACAGCCCCAGGACCAGTCCTCACCTGGAACGTTGTGTAAGGTGATGGCCAGGATGAGCAGAGCGATCCTTCTCCAGCTGCTGACCCCAGGCTGCCCTGAGTTCTCTTGCACCGACCCTGAGAGGGCAGTGCCCTCTGGGAGGCCAGCAGCTGTCACTTTCTTCCTCTGGTATACCTCGCCATTCTCACTCTTGTCTGTGCAAAAAGAATGGAGAGAGAAGGTCTGTAAAAACATGCACACTGACTCTTTGGGCAAGCAGCAGCAAGAGGAAGTCTCCAAGTCTCCTACATCTAGACTGCCTCGGACCAAGCATCTCTTGATGGCTCAGCCACTCCCTTGGACAGTCTTTCAGCAAGCATGCAGGAACTAGACACCCTGAGCCTAGAGTCTGGGTTCTAAGAAGTCTGGGTAAAAATGGCCACAGAAGGACAGGGATGCTGAGAACAGATAAGAAACACAGGCTATGGAATCAGGCCATCATTTTAATTCATGACCAGGCCACACACCAACTGAGTGATGCTTGCTAACCAAGTATTTTCATCACTCTGTACTGTATTTTCCTGATTCAAAACAACGGGGCAATGAAATATTTCCTCGGGGTTAAGGGTTTTAGGGAGGGAGAGAAGTCTTGGGTGAATGAGTGCTGTTGACATAGGCGTGGGCCGGCCATGTCAGGTATCAATATTTGAGCTCCATGGGAGTGGCAAAGCCTTCCTTGGGGGAGTCTCAGAGGGAGGGCAAAGCTTTCCTGGGGTCTGAGTGTGAGTGTGGACAGTGTGTAAAGACAATGTCCATGGAGGCTCCCTGGCCCCTACCCCCTATGTTTATGGCCTAAAGACTGCTCCCATACAGACTCCTACTTGATTAGCTAAATCTGCCTCCTTGATCAGCTATATACACTAACCTGCCTCCTTGTCCAGCTGTATGTAATAGCCCGGCCTCCTTGTCCAGCTGTATGTAATAGCCCGGCCTCCTTGTCCAGCTGTATGTAATAGCCCTGCCTCCTTGTCCAGCTGTATATAATAACCCTGCCTCCTCGATTCAGTTGTATATACTAACCTTCCTCTATGTTCAACTCTACATAGTCAACCCACTAAATTTCTAGGGTGCTGCAGCTTCTCCCTCAGAGAGCCCACCCCACCCGATCCCAGCTTTTATATGTCAGCGTGTCTGTGTGTTTGTCATTTCTCCATTCCCTTACCACTCCAGTTAGATCAATCCCTAGAACCAAGCAAGGAAGAAGATTCAACAAGAGAATGCACCGAAGTGCTTGGAATACTCTAAGTGCTGAATCTATAAACTGGTATTTTTGGTAATATGTTCCGTTTCTCCAAGCACTCTACAGGATTTTGTGACCTCACTCTTGGTCATCATCCTGAGATCCAAGGAGAACAACTCAGGTGTCAGGCTCAGCCCATCAGATTCCCCTCTCCTAGAACACAGGGTGACTTGCAGGTGACTTGCAGAGGCTGACAGATTCTGGGGTTTAAGAGCAACTTTGAAGAATGGAGAAAAACAGGCAGCTAAGCAGATGGACAGAGGAAGTGATGTGCTCCAGTAAGCAAAGACAGGCAAGCATACAGTCAAAGAGACACAAAGACAGAAATAGATGGCTTCTCAGGTCCCAAGGAACACTAGGGGCTGAGTTTATATACTAACAATTTGAAAATCCTCACTTGGATTGTCAGGTATGATGGCTCATTTTCCAAATTCCAGCCCTTGGGAGGCTGAGGCAGGAGGATCTCAAGTTTAAGAACAGGCTGGGATACATAAAAGACTCTGTCTCAAAAAAAAAAAGAAAGAAAGAGAGAGAGAGAGAGAGAGAAAGAGAGAAAGAAAGAAAGAAAGAAAGAAAGAAAGAAAGAAAGAAAGAAAGAAAGAAAGAAAGAAAGAAAGAAAGAAAGAAAGAAACGTTCTTCTGGTTTAGACTGGAGTGTTACTCTTTCTTAGACTGTTGTCTTAATGGTGTTTCTTAGGTGCATGGCCTAAAAGTCCAGCATGCCTGAGTTGTCTGTGTATTCCTGACGGCTGTCTGCAGGTAAGCATGGTAGCAAGAACAGGAAGCAGGGACTTGGCAGAGACAGACCTAATAGTGCACAACCTGAGTATCTCAGGCAGAGATTAGATCCTGTTTTCCAGCGCTCACTAAGAGCACAGCAGCCACACATGGATTGCCCTTTGGGCTCATCCTCTCAGGAGACTTGCAATGGTGTTGATTATTCTAGTTCACTTCAGTCACTGTGATAAAATACTCTAACAAAAAGAAAGCTTAAGAGAGAAAGGGGTTATTTTAGCACAGAATTCCAGGTTACAATCCATTACTATGGGGAAGTCAAAGCGGTAGGATTTAAAGAACTAGTCACATTACAGCCACAGTCATAAGCAATGAATGCACATCCACTTGCTCGGGCTCAGCTCCATCTCTCCACCCTAATATAGTTCTGGACCTCCTGCTTAAGGAATAATGCCGTCCACAGTAGAGTGGGTCTACTCCTGCTGCTCCTGCTGATGATATTTTGTGGTACTGAAGATGGAGCCTATGGCTTTGTCTTTGCTGGGTTAGACTCTGACATTGAGCGGCACCCCACCCTCCCACGGGGACTGTGAGCCCCACTTTACCCTCCCATGTGTCCAGGTTTGGAAGATCCCTGACTATGGGAGATGGCAGAAGGGTCACACTCCGGGGCTCTGGGTATGGCACTATTGTTCATGCCCTCAACTGAGAGTGACAGACAACAGCATTCCTCTTTCCCATCTCCACTGGGGGAACTTCCTTCCAAAAGTGGGAAATTCCTGCTATGGAGGGCTGGAAAGATGGTTCAAACCTCAATAGAACTCTTATGGTTCTATTGGGTGGCTAACAACTTCTTGGAACCCCAGCTCCAGGGGACACTGGAGTGCACTCTTCTGGCCTTTGTGGGCAACTACACTCATAAGACACATGCATAGAATTAAGAAAGAAAGAAAGAAAGAAAGAAAGAAAGAAAGAAAGAAAGAAAGAAAGAAAGAAAGAAAGAAAAGAAAAGAAAAGAAAAGAAAAGAAAAGAAAAGAAAAGAAAAGAAAAGAAAAGAAAAGAAAAGAAAAGAAAAGAAAAGAAAAGAAAAGAAAAGAAAAGAAAAAAATTCCTTTAAAAAGAGAAAGATACCAAGGCTGGGAATCTCTCATCCCTGCACACCAATGGATGACACCTGGAGGACATAAACCTGGAGACATGAGCTGAGCAAACTCTGTTGTCTGCTGTCTAAGACACAGCCGTCCCTGTGACATGACAAGCCCTGAGGTCCTCTCCAGGGTGGTGCAGAGCCATCCTGATCAGCAACCACAATAAAAGCACAGTGGAAGCCACAATCCACTCCGCAGCCAAACATGCACAGATGGCGTGGAAGCGTGACTGTGTCCTCGAGGATTCAAGACACATCTAGGGAGGTGGATCTGGAGCTAGCCTCCCCTTTCATCGCCCCTGGGCCCCACCACATGAGGACGCAGATGGCCTGCAGTCCCTGAGAGGAGGACTGGTTGAATCAAATGGGCCCAGTGATGGAATCTCAGGCCTCCAATGAATACAGCAATGCTAATTAACAGATCACCAGCCATGAGAGAGAATGGAAAAGTTCCCAGATCTCTCTGGAGTTGCGTTCATTAGGATAACACAACAGGCAATTCTTACCTACTGAGTGCACACAGCTTCAAATCCCCAAGAAAGGTCTTTGTTTCTACAGCCCTGTTACGAAACATGATAATGAGTGGCCAGGGATGTGGAGTGGCTGTGTACTGTGGGTGTAAGAACTGCATCGGGAGGCAAAACAGAAGGATGGAAGAAGAGGGCTGGGGGTGCATCTCACTCAATACAGCAATCATGTCGCATGCATGAGGACCTGAGTTCAGACCCCCAGAAGTCTTCTAGAAATCTGGCAAGAGGCTGGCTGCCAAGTTTGATCCCTGGATTCACATGGTAGGAGAGAACCAACATCCACAAGTTGTCCCCTGACTTCCAAATGCACACACTGAATTATATAGATAAGCGTAACTAAAACTTAAGCCCAGCAGGTACCTGTAATCCCAGTGAGAGCCTGACGGGAAATGGAGGTAAACAGATTCCTAGAGGCTCACAGCCCAGTTGACCCAGCCTAAGTCTCTGGGTGAAGAGAAAGCCTGGTGGGCGATCCCTAAGGGAGGACCAAGGCCCACAGCTGTCCGCTGACCCCGCATTTGCGCACCTGTGCACACACAAGCACGCGCATGCATGTGCGCGCGCGCGTTTTGCTTGCATGAACATACATGCACCATGTGCATGCAGTGCCCTCACCAGCCAGAAAGGGGCATTGGTTCCCCCTAAACTGGCATTACAGATGATTTGAGCCATCATGTGGGTACTGGGAAGAGCAGTAAGTGGTTTTGAATTGCTGACCCATCTCTCCAGCCCTCAGAAGCCGGTTCTTAGGGAGCATTATTACAGTGTGATTTACAGCGGAGGCCCCAAATCAAGCTGATTCGCTGAGAACAAAGGAACAGGAATGATTAGTGGATCCTCTTCTTCCATGCTGCCTCCATGTGTGTATGCAAGAAAACAAAAAAATTAAAGGTGGGTGGGCAGGGGAGTAGAAGTTTGGGTTGTGTTGTGCAGTTATCTTTTTGTTGTAGTCCCAAGTGTGAGATGTGGGAATGCTTTGTCTATAGCTGATAGTGGCCTTGTGAGAGATACGTGATCTGTCAGCTGATGAACAGCCTCATGGGAAGGCACGTGATCCTTGTCAGCAGGAAACTGTCTCTGGTAGAGGGCATGGATTTTGCTAGCTGAAAAATATCCTGGTACAGACTCTGAGAAGGTATAAATACGAATGCAGAGAGAGAAAGAGAGAACATTTCACTCCTAGAGAGAAAAGCTCCAGAGAAGACTTCATGCTGCTTCTGCTGAACCCTGCTGCTGCTGCTGCTGCTGCTGCTGCTGCTGCTGCTGCTGCTGCTGCTGCTGCTGCTGCTGCTGCTGCTGCTGCTGCTGGTGGTGGTCCTTGTTGCTGTTTTTACTATCGCTGGATTGCTGTTTTATTGTTTTGTTGGGCTGCTGGATATCCTGGTGACAAAGAATGGAATTGCCCCCAAGGAACTATGTGTAAAGAAGTCTACTTCCCTTATCCCTACTAACCTTCCTTCCCATCTAGGATGGGTACCTATCCTGGGAAATGCCCCTCTCTGTGTGACATGATGCACCATGGACCATGTTCATCACAGGAACCTATAAGAGCAGTGACCACACTTACTACTCTCCAGAGGCCACTAACCACCTGTAACTTAAACTCCAGGGAACACAGACCCTCTTCTGGCCTCTATGGGCAAGCGCACTCATATGCATACATACTGTGTGCATATGTGTATGCGTACTCACATGTATACATACACCAGACATACACACAGAAATAAAAGAATACAAATAGATAAGAGAGCATTCCCTTCAATTGCACATTTTATGCTTTCTCATTTCTACTCCCTCTTCAAACTGTTCTTGGTCTCAAATCTGTAGAAAAGGAGACGGCTTCAATAAGAGCGTGAGAAAAACAAAAGTCTTGTTCTTGGCTTTTGATCTTCTGTGGGCCTGAGTCCAGAAGGTAAAGGAGAAAGGAAATTTCCACAGGGGACTCTTAGTTGTTTTGTCTTTAGAACACATTCGGCATTTAAGCTGTGACTCAACGGCCAGGCACTGGGCAAGGGGTCAGCTGCACAGTGACAATAAACTTAGCCCATCGTTTGTCAAGAGACAGTAAAAAGAGAAAAGGGCACCATGGGCACCTCTGCCCAGCAAATCCTCTTACTCCACTGACTTACCAGACCATGCACCAAGGAGGGTCCTTGAATCTTACAGAGCCCTTTGAGCTGACGGCAAAGAGATGCAGATATAGGGTTCTGGCATAAAAGTCAGTGTCAGAACATTCATTGAAGTGTCACCAATCGGATGCAAACTTTGGGGTGAAGGGACCAGAACAGGACTGGGTGATATCCAGCCACCTCGCCATGCAGTCAAATACCCGACTCAAAAATTCTCATCTATGAGCTTCTTTCTGGTCACAAAATTAACACATGCTTAAAGGAACTGTGGGAAACTGAACAAGTACACAGAAGACAATGCAAGCCACCACGACCTCACTAATCACGGAGGTGGGACCCGCACCTATGCATCCTCATGCACTTGCACTGAGCTGAAATATCACATTATACGATGCTCTTGGCTGCCACTAAACATGACAGAAGCAAGTGCTTTTATAATTAAACACCCTTTCAGGCATTGCCAACCAATAGAGTAGTCCTGGCCTTCTCATACTACTGGGCACTGAGGCTGCTTTTAAAGTGTTTACTTAGCAAATATCATCGCAAACACTAACCTGTGTAAACAGTCAACAATTTGGAAGGAGCAGGAGAATGGTGCCATTGACACCACCATGAGCAGCAGTTTTTGTTGCTCTCACTGGCCATATCTCAGTCAGTACTGAGTAGTTCTCAAAAATGCATTCATTTATGGGAAAGAGACTATGCTAGTTCCCTTAATTTGTATCTCCTTGATTACAAGTAGAGTTGCCTATCACTTGCCACATTTCATTCCTCTTTTGTGATATGCTCTCAGCACAAACAAGGCCTCCAAATAATTAATTACCACATGATTGGCTGATGCCTTACAGACAGGTGATTTTCCCGTGATCGCTTCTGTATGGCAATGGCTGAGGAGGTCTGGCTGGCAGCAGCAAGGGGTCAGTATAAACCAGACAGATCTATCCACCTGGATGAGGGAAACTTGAGGTAAACCACCTCAGCCTGGTTTTGACTCCTTTGAAGCTTTCTGGAGGTCATGCAGTCTCTTTTCTAGAACACCGTATCAGCTTTACTTACAACAGTGTGCCACGGGACATTCATTATCTCCGGTCATTTCCTCTCTCAATATTAAGATACCACTCTTTCTGGCAGCGGGGGGGTGGGGGGTGGGGGGTGGGGGGTGCCGGTACCCCTCCAGTAGCCCTAGGATCTTGAGAAGTGTCACAGCACTTTTGCAAATATAGAAAGAAAAACTTATTGTGAACAGGGCCCCTGCTAACGATGCCAGACACAGGACAGAAAACACAGGTTACTGGGTATAAATGAAGTTTAGAACAAGAATTCGTTCATGTAAACATAACCCAAGCACCGAATGGGAAAACACTTATACCAAAGGATATATTTCTGTGAGACCTGGAGTCAGAACTCAGGTCCTCACGCTTGAGCAGCAACTCCGCAGGCAAGCCCACTGCATTTTATCTGACACTCCGAACTGTGCCCAGGCAAGAGCCCAGGTCCTATAAGGAGCAAGGGTGAGGCACCAGTTCCACTCGGCAAGGAAAGCAGGCCTGCATGTTCGTCCATCTGAAGCCTATAAGAATGTTCTTCTGTACCTTCCAGAGCTCCAGGCAGGAAGAGATTCCACTGGAGACCAAGGAAACTTTGTGGGAAGAGAACCGAAGTATTTACCAAGCCCCGCTACTGACCTCTAGGCAGAGAGACATCTGGGCCCCATCCTGGAGCTTAAGGAACACAATCGGAAGTTTATTTACAACCTCTTTAGTCACAAAGAGAATTTCCATTTATCACTCCAACAAGTACCAGGCACACACAGTGATCAGAGGGTTTGAAGCTCACAGCGAAAGGCGGCTCATTTGATTTCCTGGTCTTCTCAGGCAGGGCATGTTTTGACAGGCACCAAAAGCCATTGCAGCTGTACCTTGAACACTTATGAGTAAGCAAATGGGTCCTCATAATTGGCAGAAATTAAATGTGCAGCTGCGGAAGAGGCAGGCTCACTATTAACAAAAGATTTCTCATCCATTAAGCAAACCACTCACTAAAATGTTCTTCATTCCAAGGATCCAGGTAAAACAATTTCTACTCTCAGGCAATAGAACCATAATATCCAGTAATATTAAAAGCCCATCTATCTGTGTTAAAGGACAAGCAGCCATCTCATGGACCTGGATTCACTCCCAGTGACTTAATTGTGTTCTCAAAACTTCATCCTAACCTTAGAGAGGCCTCTCTGCTTCTCTGTAGCCCACCTTGAACCAGGCTGCCCAGTATTAGAGTCCCCATGTACAAATGAGACCACCACAGATTCCAGAGAGCCCAGCAGCAAGACAGCTGCATCCAGAAAGTCCTTGCCAGGCTGGGAGACATTCAGTTGATAAAGTGCCTGTCGCATAACCAGAAGGACTTAAGTTCAAGTCCCAGCACTTCTGGGCTTGGTGGTGCATGCTTGTGCTGGCTGTTTTGTTGTTGTTTTGTTGTTGTTGTTTTGTTTTGCTTATTGTCAACTTGACACAAGCTGGCATCATCTGGGAAGAAGGAACCTCAACTGAGAAAATGATTTGACTTGGAAATTATCATTTTAGACTGCCCAGTGTCAGGCCACTCTAGACTCTTTCTCTATCCCTGAGTATGCTCCTGTCCACGTTTGGAATGTTGTCCCTTGGGCAATAAGAACTATTCGTGTCTTGCAGTAATCCCTTTTCTGTGGCTGTAATAAAACACCAGAACCAAGGCCAATTCTAGAAGAAGGAGTTTCATTAGTGCTTACAGATCCAGAAGGAAAGAGTGCATGATGGCAGGTACAGCAGGAGGCAGACACAGCAGCCAGAGCCAGTAGCAGAGAGCTGGGGACTCACAACTGAAAGCCACAAGAGTGTACTTGAAAGGGCATGCTTTTGTTTGGTTTTTGTTTTTATATTGTTTCTTTTTCTTATTTTTATTAATTACACTTTATTCACTTTGTATCCCCCCATGAGCCCCTCCCTCCTCCCTTCCCGATCCCACCTTCCCTCCCCCTTCTTCACGCATGCTCCTCCCCAAGTCTACCGATAGGGGAGGATCTCTTCTCCTTCCTTCTGATCTTAGTCTATCAGATCACATCAGGAATGGCTGCATTGTCTTCTTCTGTGGCCCGGTAAGGCTGCTCCCCCCTCAGGGGGAGGTGATCAAAGAGCAGGCCAATCAGATTATGTCAGAGGCAGTCCCTCTTCCCATTACTAGTGAACCCACTTGGAGACTGAACTGCCATGGGCTACATCTGTGCAGGGGTTCTAGGTTATCTCCATGAATAGTCCTTGGTAGGAGTATGAGTCTCTGGGAAGTTCCCTGTGTTCAAATTTTCTGGTTCTGTTGCTCTCCTTGTGTGGTTCCCATCCTCTCCAGCTCTTGAAACTGCAATATCTGCCCTCAATGGCATACTTCCTTCAGCAAGGCCACACCCCCTAATCCTCCCCAAAGAGCACTACCACCTGGGGACCAAGTATGGGGGACATCTCATTCAAAACATCACACATCTTAATCAAGAGATGCTCAGGAAGGTAAGAGGCCTCTGGGAGATCAGAAATCAGGCCTGGTAGTGTCCCCACCATAGAAGGAGGAGTGGGGAGGGTCAGCAGACCCTCATCTGAGATTCCAGCCACGCCCTCCTATGCCCCACTCCTCCAGTGAGTAGACATGTGTTCACATCTTCCCATTATTACTGTGCATCAAAAGCTGGACAGGCCTCTGCCCGGCCCTTCCCTGCATCTGGCCACCACGAAGATACATGAGATTCTTTTCCAACACACAGCACAGGGGGGAGAGAAGGCAGGGGTCGGGGGGATAGCTCATCAGTGAAGAACTGGTGTGCTGCTCTCAGTGTCCACATGGGGCAGCTCACGACTACCTGTAACTCCAGCTTCCTCTGGCCTTTGGTTACCTGCACACACGTGCCTATACACATACAGACAAACTTCTTTTTTAATTTCAAAAGAGTTTTTTAAAGACTAGGAGGTAAAAAGTAACTGAGTTGTCTTGACAGAAATCACCATTTCCTTGCCTCGGATAAAAGCTCTGGGAGGATTTTTGCTTTCACAACACATGGGGAATGTAAAAGAAAATACAACCATGGCAGACAGGGTGAGAGAAAAATAAATTTCCCAAGCTGAGGGAGGCATTCCTTCGCCATCCTTCTATTTTATCTCCCACATCCTCTCCTGTCCTGTAAGTCAGCCTTATGACAAAATCCATGAAAAATGGCAGTTCCTCCAACCAGAAGTCTACCTCCTGGGCACAGGGCCCCATCCAGTGGGCTACAGTAAAAATGAAAACTGTCCTGTCTAAAGGCACGTCATTCTCAACAAAATGAGACAGTAAGAGGTTTCAGAGAGCTAAAGCTCTGCAGGCAGGGCTGTGCTCATGGGTTTCCTTGTTGGCTTGGCTTGTCAACAGTGGGGGCCATACATGGTGAGATCCATGGAGACAACAGAAAAGAAAGCAGAGAACATTCATGGCCCAAGGTGGAGGCTCTGTTTTCTGTTTTCGCTCCAAGAAGGCCAAGAGGTACATGAAAAAATCAGCCAGCACCCTGCTTCAGCAGGGAGAGCTCCTTACACAGGAGCTGCTTGCTATCTTGGGAGGCCGGAGAACCACCGTGGAAGCCAGTGGGGACCAGGATAACCATTTATAAGACAAGAGCCACTGCAATGCTCCAGGTTGGCATCTGTCTCTACAGTGCTGGACATCACATGGCTCTTCTGAGGTCATACAGGTTACCAAGACACAACTAAATGAGTGTGTCCTGAGGCTTGGGTTTCTCCAGCCAATTCTATCTCCTGGGCATCCCAGGAAGGGTGGGATCTCTAAGGTCTCAGTTGCTTCTGGCTACAAGGGAATGTAGCAGGCCGACTCCACGAGGCTGTCCGGCATGGCATGAACATGATGTTCTGGACACGACCCTCCTGTGACCATGCTGTCAAAACGGCCACTCAGTCCCATGAGCAAGCACCCCACGGCATCTCCATGCCGGCGCTGACTGAGCTCTCCAGCTTATGAGACTCTGAGAGCTTTAGAGGAAGCCCACTTTAACTGCTCATGGAGAAACAAGGTCCAGTCAGTGAGAAGCAAGTACACTGGATAGATGGCAGGAAGTCTCTTTGTGCCCTAAAATAATATACATTATTTTCCTTTCAAGTTCATTAAGATAATTTCTCTGTTGTTTTTTTTTTTTTTTTTTTTTTTAAAGTGATGAAGTTTCATTGCACTGTTCAGGGCGTCTCCAAGCTCCTGGGCTCAAAGGGTCATCTTGCCTTGGTGGCCAGGTAGTGGCAGTACACACCGATGGCAGTGCACCTTGGGAAAATGTCATCGGATAAGACAGACATTTCTATACTCTAGGGAAAGTTTAGAAAAGCACCATGGAAAACTAAAAGTCACTTGCCACCCATTGGTGACTTTTTTTGGAAACACTGGAACAAGTTTTAAAGTTTGTATAGTAGAGCCAGGGGAAGGGCCCAGCCAGGCAGTACAACACTTGCCTTTCAAGCATGAAGAGCTGACTGCAACCCACAGGGTCCACAGAAAAAATAAAAATTAGAAAAGAAAAAAGCCGGGAATGGTGACAATGGCGTGCATGCGTGCTCTCTTCAGGGAAGGGGGAGATGGAAGATCCCACCCAACGGGCTTGCAGATCTGCCAGCGGAGTCTACTTGGTGAGTTGCAGGTCAATGAAAAGATGTTACCTCAAAAGAAAGTGGACAGAGCCTGCGGTTGACCTTTGACCTCCATATTTACATGCATGCACACACGCACGCACACACACATTTTTATACTAGATCTGTGCGTGTTCACAGGAACACGCAACATGATTTCTTCTGCTGGGCCGCTCAACGTGGTTTTCCATGGAGCTGAAGCATCACCTGTAAATACTCTCCTGCATCACCAGCTCCCACCTGAATTCCCTTTAATGTCTAGCAGTCCGGAAGCTGTCTGAGCACTTGAAGGGGTCAAACCCCGAACCGAAACTAGATGTTCATTTTCCTTTTCTCTTGTGTGTTCATGGTCCAAACGATTTTGTGTCAGGCATAAACAGCTACCTTCCAGCCCTCTTCAGCATCGTGCTTCTTAGAACAATAAAAGCTAGCTAGATGGGAATTTAAAATGACCAGTTAAAAATTGGCCAAATGTTGTTTGAACTTAAAAGGGCCAATACATCATGTTCTGAGACATCTGTGGCATAAATGTTAACCTGACGAGTGCCTTGAGAGCCTTTCCTTCTCTAGGCACAGCTGCAAGGGCATATTAAAAAGAAAGAATGTGTGTGTGTGTGTGTGTGTGTGTGTGTGTGTGTGTGTGTGTGTGTGTGTGTGTCTGGTTTTCAAGTCCATCACTTACCAGCAGTGTCTTAAGATCTACACCTTTCACATTCACAGACAGACCGAGAGAGAAGTGCAAGGGTAGGCTTTGCCCAGGATTTTGTCTGCAGGGCTTGCATGCTGACTGGCACACTGTGATTATTTGAATATTTTAGCAGTGAGTATGAAAGCCCAGGGTATTTCCTGGGAGAGTGCCCACACACCCACATGGAGCACCCTGCTCCTGCTTTCAGGGACATTATGATCTTCTTTAAGGTTAAGGATGTAGTTGTACAATGTCCTACTTTATTGCTAGAACAGCAGTCATATACACAAAGATCTACTTCATGGACATAGTCAAAGGTCAGCCAACTTTTTTTTTTAAAGGTCCAGATTGCAAAATGTTAGACTTTGAGGATCATTCTGGCTTTGCTGTAGCTATTCAACAGCCTTTTGTAGCACAAAGACATCAACAGATAATGTGTGGGTTGTTGTAACTCTGTTTCAATAAAACTTTATTTGCAAAACTAGGTAGCAGCTCAGATTGGACCTATTGCTGACTCCTGATATGGATGTTTAAAAGCAGGACTTTCAAAAGAGCTCCTTCAGGTTCCTTATCTTTTGGTCACTAGTTTGAATTACTCCAAAGCCTTTCAGATAACCTAATGTTAGTTGCCTAGGCCCGCCAAATGGACAGCACTGCATGAGGTTTGAGGAAAAGTTCTTTCTTAATGGGGGGATATGGCATCACAGAGGATGTGCAGTGGGCAGGTGGCCTAGGATTCTTCAGGTAGAGTCGCAGACTGGCAGAAGCTGTCAGGCTAGAAGGTGAATCCTATCAAGATGCTCACGAACATCCCAGGGTTGGGTGAGCTCGGAGCTAATCAGCCAGAGCTCAGAGGGGGCAATTAGCATATCACCCAGATGCACATAATTTACACATCATGAAGCTAAATGTTTGTGTCTAGAAAAGTCTGTATTCTTAATTAGCTAAATACCCCCTCCTTGCAGTATTTTCATGGTTTGTATGTAATCAGAGACTACCTCAGACCATGCAGAGGTAAACATCACCCAAGATGCTAGGGAAAGAAGAAACACCATAAGAATTACAGGTCCATCTTTCATCTTGTAAGGATCGCACACCTGTGTGTTCTCCACGTACAGAGCATGGAGGCAAATGGTACTGCCAAAGACTCTGCAGGAAAAGCCCACTGGGAGGCACAAGGGAGAAAGCCTTGGCTCTCCTTGCAGGTTGCTCCCCAATTTATAGTTTTGTCCTGAACTAATTCTGATCTTCAAAAGGGGGATCCTGTTTCCTTTGCCTGGAACAGAAGAGTTTCAGGGACATTATGAGAAGTCTTCTTTCATTTTTATGGAGACTCTCTCTCTCTCCCTGTCCCTCTCCCTTCTCCTTCTCCCTCTCTCTCTCTCTCTGTCTCTCTCTCACACACACACATACGATAATAATATAAAGTAATATATATCTGCAAACATTAACCCACACATATTTCCTCTGTATTTTTGTCTCACACACATGTAAAGGAGACAGACAGACAGACAGACAGAGGGGCATATGTGTATGTGTCCACATGTTGATTATGACATGGTACAATTCACTGGTGTCACAATTATTCTAAACCCTCTCCTGGGAATTGTCATCAAAGCAAGGAGTGCTGGGTCAGACAGGTAGGCATACAGACAGAGCCAGCTGACACTGCTGTGATGCTGGCCAGTGGCATCCAGTACACCCAGTGGACACCAATCATGGAGTCCAGTGGGGCCACAGGAGGCTCCTCACACCTATGTCATCTGCGTCCACTTTGGTTTCTCCACCAGGTAAGTGTTGAAAGGAGCAGGAAAGAGTGCCTCCAGGGCCTGAAAACCAGGATCTGTCTTCGCTAGTTGGTTTTTAAAGTTGTAATTTGCAAATAGTAACTGAATAGGGTCTGATGTGCCTTCACTTTCAGGCAGCTATTACTTTGCCCCCTCCCCCACTGTTTTCTCTTCAAAGGTCTCTGGGGACATCAACTGAGACTCCTGCACCTCAGTTTCCCCACTTGCTATTTGGAGATAATGTGACTTGGGCAGCAGGCCTGTTGTGGAAGCAGAAAAGAGTGGACCCCTCGCCTAACAGGGGGTGGGACCCCTGTTAGGCAAGGGGTCCACTCTTTTCTGTGGACCTTTAGTTGTTTGGCTTCCACAACAAACCTGGAGCAGATTTATAAAAATACAATAAGAGAGACTAACAGTTCCCCAGTACACCTAATCTATTCATAACTGAAATCTGCCTGTGGTGAAGGAGAAAAAAAATTGGATCAGGATTGAATTTGGTACAGAATTGTCAAGTACCATTAAATCCCAAGTCTCCACGTTAGCAGAGGAGAAACACAGTGTGCCTGTAATGCGAACATGCCTTAAAATTCTGCAATCGTGTTGACATTTTCAACTTTCAGAAAGGATTACCCGCAGCTAAAGATAATAGAGACTTTCCATCAATAAAAGGAGGAGCCCCTGCCCTTTCAGGTGCTCTGTATTACTCTGGAATACAAAGTAACATTCCTTTATCTTTTCTTTCTTTTGTTATTTGAAATAGGAGATTTGTTCTTCTAATTAAGTTTACTTAGGGTAATACTGACACAAGTTTGCACTTCCTAAAAACATGTTCTGGCCAGGCAGATGAGCCTAAGTATCTCAATTGACTCCCTGAAGCACGCTGACTGGCTGCCTATGATCCACTATGATAGATAGACAGATAGATAAAAATCAATGATGGGTGGATGGACAGATGGACAGATGGACGGATGGATAGATAGATAAGACAGAGTATGGATGCGTGGGTAAATGGACACATGTATGGAAGGATAGATGGATAGATGAGTAGATGGATGGACAAATAGACAAAGGATGAATGGGAGGGTATATGGAAGCATGTGGGTAGATGGATGGATGAATGAATATATACATACTCAAATATGTACATTATATTATAGATTCAGTGCTATTTCATTAAGCCATCGAATCCCCTTTTCCCTGGTAAATTTCTAAAACTCATAAATCATACAGGATTTTTTGAAAAACTTCATGCTGAACTGGGACTGAACAGCCAATCTGTGGAAGGAAGAGGTACTACCCTGTGGTCCACGGGTTTGTCTATAACATGGGCAAGAACGGAAAGAACCAAAAAGCCCGGCTTGGGGGGTGGGGCACGGCACTTACCAGACCATTTAGACTGCAGCTCTCAGCAAGTGGGACACATCTCGTTATATTTTGTGGAGTTGAGGCTGCTTCATGTTCAAAGAACGCTATCCTTGTGTGCGTGTATGTATGTGTGTGTGGTACATATGTGTGTATACACACACGTATATGAGGGTGCCAGTTGTGCACACTTGGAGGCTAGAGGAGGACCTTGGCGTCCTACTCTATTATTCTCCTCATCCCTTTGAGACAAGGTCTCTCACTGAACCTGGAGCTAGGCTGGCAACCAGCAAGTCCCAACAACCCTCCTGTTTCCACATAAACCCTCTAGTACCAGGGTTATAGGTGTGTGACTACGCCCAGCTTTTTACATGGGCTCTCGGGATTTGAACTCAGGTATTCATGTTGGAACTAGCCTTACTTAGCCATGTCTCCAGCCCCAGGTGTGCAGGTTCCATTCCCACTGCTGGGGACAACGCTGAGATGGTCAACTGACCTGGTGAGGGCACCATCTGGACTCGGAGCCCTCTGCTCTCTGAACACAAACTGTGGTTCAGAAGGGAGCTGCCAGGCAGAGGTATCTTGGGCTGACCTGATATTTCTTGAGCTAATGGAGCAAAGGAAAAATTGGTTCTGAGAGAGCAGAAATAAAAGAAATTAGGAATCCAGCCGAGTGGGACTGAGGGAAATTAGAGTGGGGACAGAGAAGCTGCCCTGATGCTCCAGAGCGGACAGTGCCTGGTGAGAGCATTCCATTAAGTGAGGCAGAGCGGAGGCAGCATTCCCCATGCTGCTCCTTCTGAGGCAGGGACACCCCCAAAATAGGAAGTAAAAGCCACCCGGCAAAGATCGACAGAAAGGAGCCGAACGGCCAGAGAGTTCTATCTTCTCTTGGGTTCAGAAAAATCCAAAACATCTGGCCAGAAACAAAGGAAGGGTAGATGGTCCTGGTGGTGTTTAAATGAACACTGGCTATGTACTCATATGTAGCAGGGTCACAGGCCCAGGCAACTGAGGGGCAGTTATAAACAACTCCCCCATACCCACAACTACACATGTACAAGCCCCCCCATACCACACACACACACACACACACACATGCACGCACGCACGCACGCACGCACGCACGCACGTATGCACGCAACTATATGAGGAGTCAAGTGCACATTCTTAGAGCCCGTGTTCTGGACTCTCCACATGCTGTGGGCACCCTGGCTATCACAGTCTAGAGGAGAGCAGGCTAAAGAGACACCACAGGGACCTGCCACGAATGTGCTCTTCCAGCCAGGCGTGGTGGTGCCCAAGTGACTGTAACTCTATCACGTAGAGGCTGAGGCCCGAGGCTCACAACCTGGAGTCAGCTGGGCTATTGAGCCCCCATCATGACAATAGTGATCTCCTCAGCTGAGCTCCTAAGAGCCCAGGACTGCTGCCAAGTCTTCCCTGGCACTCCCAACGAGAAAGACCACGGCCTCAGACACTTCTGTCCCCTAAGTGGACCACAGTAATCTCCCCAAACCCCTCCCCATGCACAAAGCACAGTTTTCTTTTCTCATGTTCCTAAGAGGTACAGAATGGCAGACTTGACTAGGGAGGTCAAGTGGTGGGTACACTTCCTGCCTTACAAGCACAAAGGACCCAGTTACAAATGCTACGCATGGTGGTGCACCCTCCTAACGCCAGCATCCAAGGAGTAGAGGTAGGAGGACACCTTCCTCCATGAGCCCCAGACCAATAAGAAACCTAGTTTAAAAACAAAACAAAACAAAACAAAACAAACAAAAAACAAACAAACACCGCAGAATCACTGAGGTTATCCTCTGCACACTCATACTCCTGCACATACAAGCACAAATGCAGTCTGTGCCCAGGATGATCGACTCTAGAGTCTCCCCAATTACAACCTAGAACCTGGATGGACACAGGGTCAGTCCAGTAAGCTTCTGGAACCCACTTCGAGAATCTTTATCCCAGAGCACCCAAGGGAAGCCCACGGTCTCCCATCCTGGACATCTGTGTGCGAGTGGTGAAGGGGGGCGGCTGAAGCTGCTGCTGCCTGCAGGATGACCTACTGTATATCCTTATGAAGTTCCTGAATCATTCCAATGCAGGAAAGCAGGAATGCCTCGTTCTGTCCGACAGGATGGCCTGGCACATTTCCTAAAGTCGCAGAGTCAAGGGTACCCTCAGAAATGGGAAACCCTGACCTTCCACTAGTGCCTGTCCCACAGAGCCACCAGGGCCCTGTGTCTACTGAGAAACCAAGAGCTCACAGACTATGCGTTCCAGAGGCAGGTAGAGGAGGCGGGGTGCACGCACTGCACAGTGTGCTTGCTGCCATGGCAACGGATGATCAACTGGGGATGGGGATGAGGTGCTTTGCTTAATTGAAATCCGGGCAATGTTGGAATGCAAACCCCAAGGAAGTGAATGCCCGATTAGATTTTCTCTTGCCCTCTCTCTTCCTTCTCTCTCATGTCACTAAACAGCTTTAAACATACAGCTGTCTCCCCTTTGATCCCCCAAAACACTTCCAAACACCTCCAATAAACCAGACTATGCCCCCTCTTCCACAGCACACTGGCACATGTAACCTATGGCTCCCCCAGCCCACCCCCAGTTCTCTGGTAATTATAACCTGGCCATCAAAAGATTAAAAATGTTCTAGAGACTAAACCCAGAGCCTGTACAGGCCAAGTACACACTGTACCACTGAGTCATCTTTGGCCTTCCAAGGGAATTCTGTCTGTTGAAGCCCTTAAGAATGTATTTGCTTCCCTGCTACCACCTCAATGTCTCCCTGGGAACACTCAGCCCCGCACGACAAACCATCTTTTGCTTTAATGTGACTGAGAATCACCTGGAGAGTGCTAAAATGCAGAATCTCAGGCTCCTGCAAGTCACAGACAGGCACCAACTTCTGTGCTTTATTCTAGCACTCTGACAACTGGTATGGATAACCCAGGACTCACGCTCAGCGGGCCGGGCAGCTTTCCCACAGATGTATCCTTTGCAAGGCAGGCTGAGTTCGGGTAAAGGGGCACGCCCAGGTAAGCCTTACCAACAAACCACCGATGGCTGGGGAAATGGCACAGTCGACAAATGACTTGCTGCACAAATGTGAGGATCTGAGCTCAAACCGCAGCACTCACATAAAAAAGCTGGACTGAGGTGAAAACCCCAGTGCTGGGGCTTCCCTGGAGCTTGCTGGTCATGCAGTTGAACAGGGAGCTGCAGCTACAGTGAAAAATGTCCTTTCATAGAAATAAGGCAGAGAATGAGAGAGGGAGACACCCAAGGCTGACTTCTTGCCTGTGCATGCACATGCGGGCATAACTGCAGAGCACAAAAGAATAAAGAAAAAACCCTGCATTTCACATTTTCTGTGGTCTGAGAGCCCACTTTCCATGAGGGTTGGACATTGTTGTAAAAATTGGTTGAGATTAACCTGATTTTAAAAGGATATTACAGACCCTTCTCTAAGAGCATGCTTCCATAACAAGGGCCCTAGGCAGCTGAAGGAAGGCACACCCAGCAGAGAATGGCTAAAGGAAGAGATCGCTAAAAAATTCTAAAGCCTGGGGAAAATGATGCTCTGTGGATAAGGAGGTGCGATGAGGCAAACAGAAACACGACCTTTCTATGACAGACTTGCCATTTAAAATGTAATATACAACACATCTTACCTGATTAAATATCTAAGAGAAGAAATGAACACTCCAAGGAAGGACTGAGTATCAAATATTGAAAGCAGATACATTGAGAAGAACCCACTAGAACTCGAGGGTCAAACCTTGAGGCATTTCAGTTAGTGCAGTGGACCAGATGATTAGGTTGGCAGCTTGAGGCCTAATGAATGAGGTAGAGCCTGGATCATGGAGGCAGAGTCTGGGATGCAAACCATTAACACACGGGTAAGAAACGGGGAGACAGATAAGGACACACTTTGTGACTAACAAGGGCTGTTCAAGAAGAAAACGAATGCCAGGAAGGGGCAGATTTAAAGATTAAAGAGATGGTTGCTAAGTATTTTCCAAAAATGATTACTTCAAATAGGTACACACCTCACCTCTGCATGCACACACTTATGTACACATCATACTAAAACAGACACCCCAGAGACGACTGAAATTATACTAGAAATTACCTAGAAGGGGAAGGGGAACAAAAAAAGGCTGCCATGCCTTCTTGTATAAGCCTGGCACAGAACATACCGGTGATACAATCCTCCACGCAAGAAGCGCCAAGGAAAAGGAAACCCTTTCTCAGCCTAGAAGTGTGAATGCACTCACAGACACTTATCTTTCAAGAGTCAGCAAAACAAAGACATTTTCTGACAAGATGAAGTAACACCGACTCCTGAGTGATTCTGCAATAAAGAAAGAGACCGAGGCAGTCTGTGTGCCTTTCCAACGGAGCGGGAATGCAACGGAGTGAGAGAGGAGAAGCCATGGGGATCAATGGGGTTGTGGGGAGACGTAGGAACATAGACACAAGAGCTGGCTTGGGGTGGAGAAGAGCAGTTCCACAGACTAATTGGAGGACAGCCGAAAAGAAGTGACTAAAATGGGGAAATACTGAGGCAGGAAGTAGGAAGAGCACCAAAAGTTGGCATCCGTGGACCTCCATCTGACTGCTGGGGGTGAGGAAAGGGGGCAGACTAATTGGGTACCTCATCAAGTCAACTATGCATGTTATAAAAGTGAGCAGACACACACGTGCATATACACAGACAAATACCATTTCCAAACTAATGAAGATGAATGAAACTGCACGCACACGCGTGTCTGTGTGTGAGTTTGTGTGTACACATATGTGCGCGTTCATTTTCCTGTGCCCATCTGTGAGTACAGGTCTGGGAGTCAGCGGGCAGCTTCAGGTGTGGGTCCTTGGCCTTCCACCTCTTTGTGGTAAGCAAGCTCTGCCCTTAGCCTAGAACTCTGTGACATAAGCCAGGCTGGCTGGAATGGGAGCTCCCGGGATCCTCCTGTCTCTGAAGCTTCTCTCAAATAACTGGGATTGCAGGCATGGACTCTGGTGCACCTTGCTTTTTACTTACTTTTTTTTTTTTTTCATTATTTTTATGAGTGTTTTGCCAGCATGTGCGTGCAGTGCCCTCGGGGGCCAGAAGATGCACTGCATCCCCTGAAACTAGAGGTACAGATGGTTGTGTGCTGCCATATGAATTCAGTGAGAGATCCTGTCTCAAGGGAATGAGGTGGAGAGTGACAAAGGAGGACATATGATGTCATCCTCAGATACATATAAGCATGTTAGCCTGTGCATATATCATGCACGCACACACACCTCATTAAAATGAGATGACCCCAACTTCTAGGGTTTCCAAGTAAGCAAACTATATTCAGCCCAACCAACCAGAGATTGCCAGGCAACCTTAACTAGGGGCTTTCTACTCTAACCAATTAAGAGCTTTGGAGAACAACCAAGGACAGTCCCTCCAACACCCTCCCAGGGGAACCATGGACTCCTGAATCCTGCAAACTCCAATCCTTACCAGGATTAATGTGTCTACATCTTACTTTAACATTAACTGTGAAATTACCAAGGACCCTGCTAACCACCCCAGAGACCAGACAAAGAGACACACATGAAAGAAATGTAACACTTCCCAGCCCTGAATGAGACTGGCTTAACTCAGCCCCTCTTCAAACCAGAGGCCACATAACAAAAAAACACAGGCCACATTCACTTAACACAGATGCAAAGCCATTGGGCAAAGGAGATATCTTTCTTAGCTTTCCAAATGTTTATCTGTCACACTATTCAGGATTCATGGTAAAATTGTAGAAATGTCCTTTATAAGACAGAAACAGAAATTGTAACGGAGCACCCAGGGTTTCTGACAGTTCCCTGCCTTCACAATACACAGCCTAGGATGGGGCACAGTAGACCTTAGCATAAGGAGATTAGCCAGGTGGGCCTGACCCAAGCCCACAAGGCTCTGTAAAGAGCTTCCTCCGGCAAGATCCCTCTGAGTGCAAGGCCCACACGCATGCTCTGAAGGACATTCCCCTGCAGCAAATAATGATTCCAGGCATGCCTATCCTGGACTGGAGGCAGCGCATGGGAGCAAGAGTGCACCAGAAAATTCCAACTTCTGAGAACAGAGAAGGCCCCAGTTCTTGTTAAAACGCCCATCTGGAAATGCCTGGGATGAGAAATTCGGTTCTGAAGTATGGCCGCGCATGGTAAACACTGAATGCCGGGTGCACTCTGCAGAGAGCCTGCAGCTAGCAGCAGTGGCTGGTGCGGCTTTGAAAGTGATTTTCTTAACACAAGATGATGAGAAAGAAAAAAAAATGGTTTGTAATCCCACTGCTTGGATTATCCCTACTGACATTTGATCGTTGGAGGAGACCACAGGTATGCAAACAGATGCAAACAGAAGGAAAAGGTGGGAAGGAAAAAGAAGAGTCTCTCCCCAGGCCTAAATATTTCTTCTTACAGTTAACCACTAATGACCGCTTCTAATGTGCCCCTCTAGGGGAAAAAATATTATTATACTAGGACATATACCTTTTCCAATAATTTTTCTGCCTAAAATAAACTGTTCTCAGTGTGGTATCTTGCTATACAAATAGCCACATATGCATGCATACATACATACATACATACTATAGAATTTCTTAAAACTCTCTGCTCAGTAAAGTGGCTTGCAGAAGGAAAAGAATCATGTCACAGTTTTATGCTTCAGGTGACTGTAATGGATGGTGAGGCCAACAGACTTGCTGAGGACCTGACCGAGTACATCCTGCCTCTCAGCACCATGGTCTCATCCAAATGGACAAAAGTTCCCATCCAGACTCTCTTTGACACCTGCGTGGTCTCCTGACAGCTGCCAGGGCTCCGGTAGTGCAGGGCAGGAAGTATGCCTAGCTTTGCCTCTGAAAATGGCATATATGGAAGGCATCTATTCATGTGCAGAGTATGCTGGGCAGAACATCAGATGGCTGCTCATCCATTTCCCTGCCTGGCTCAACGCCAAAGCTAAAGCAGCAGCCCAGAGGCTGGTCTCTCGCGGCCCCCATGCTCTCTGGATGTTGACAGCATGCTGCCTCTCCTCCTGGCCACACTCTCCCACAGATATTTGGATGCCTGGCAAGAGCCTCCAAAGATAACGCAGCTACTGATTCGCCAGAGGCCTCGTTTTACAGGCTCACTTATCTCGTAATTGGAAAAACTTTGCCTGCTAATGAGCCTGCGTTGTTAGCCTTCATCTAATTATCTCTGAACATCCTCGCCAATGCCTTCCTCCCGGGGTTGCAGGGATGATGTTATCCATCACCGAGAGACCTGCAAGTAGAGAGGAGTGACACCATGATGTAGTAAGGAAAATATATTCTGGTCCTAGAACTGCTTGGGCCCTTGAGAACATCCTAAGTGTTAAGAGAGACAGAAGAGTCACTAGATAACGACAGATTGATGGCTCTTGCAAAGGACCCCCATACCCAGGAAGTTGGCCAAATGATTAGATGGCTGGAACCTTCAGCCCCACACACTGGCTTGACTTCGAGGGTTGCAGCTTGGATTGCAATCATCCCACAGCCAATGACTGAATAAGCATGCTTACACAAGAAAGCTAACATAAAATCCCCGGAGGCCTGGGTTTAGTGTACACAAATGCTGGCACTCTGTGTGGCTCTTTCCCTACACCTCACTCCATGCCTCCTCCATGTCATGACCAGAGTCTTCTGGCAACCTGCTACGCTTCTTTCCCAGAGTCCTGGGAGCCATTCTAGCCAAAGAGCAAACTTGAGAGGGGCTTGTGGGAACCTTCACCTTCTTGCCCATTGATCAGAAGCCCTGATGATGGATGATCTGCAGCTGGAGTCAGTGCCTCGAGGTGAGACACTCTTGTGGGACTGAGCCCTTCCCCTGTGAACTGCAACATTATCTCTGGGTAGGTGCCGATGCACCTGAGCTGAACTATGGAAACTTAACAATGTCTGCAGAGGACTGAAAAACTGCCTGGTGTGGAGGAAAGCTCACATATCTGCTCATGTGAGTGTCCTTTGATGAGCATATGGAGAAGAGACGGTTTTCCTACATGAGCGAACATACTGTTCTTCCTTGTCCTGATAAAGGCAGTGATTCCAATGCTGCCAGCCCACAGAATCCTGGAGGAGGAGGGAATCTCCATTTGACACCCTCACTGTATGCCTTTCGGGGGGGGGGTGCTCTACCCTCATCACCTGTGTCCTCTGAGACACAGTTTCTGGATGGATGGGTAAGCCTGGGCTTACAGCTGTGCTCCACTCTGCTCCCAGGGAGAGGTGGGGTCGACCTAGACTAGCTCCTCAGCTTGGGAGCTCCTTCACCGAAGGAGTACCCACCGCAGTGCCTTTATGACACAGCATAGAGAAGCTGGAAGTCTGTGGAGCGAAGGCAGTTGATGGAAAGCAGGACGGGAAATAAACGGGAACAAATGCATGGCATAACAGTCCCACTTCCTGCTGCCAGTGTGCCATGAGGGTGAGAGGTCTCACTGCCCTGGGGTGCTGCCTCCTTCTAGGTCTCACTGCCCTGGGGTGCTGCCTCCTTCTAGTCCCTCAGGTAATCTGAAGTGTGCTTCTCTCCTTCGTGAACCCCGTCTCCCTTCCTTGATCAGGATACCCAGCAGATGTGGTCGGTCTTGAGGGCTGATGGTGTAGCAAGACAACAGAAGGCTGGCAATAACTGCTTACATACCTGCTCAGGGAAGCCAGCTTCTAAGGGCAGCACCACCCACCCTCCCCATGGCTCCAAGCAAAGGGGGAACCCAGAGTCTGCCCTGCTCCCTGCAGGGCTCACCCTTTATCTCCTGTCCCATCCCAGACAAGAAGTTCCCTCTCACAATGCAAAACACAGGGCTTGGAAGCTAAATCCTTAGGCTGGATGGATCTCCTAAGGACAATGACCAGAAGCATCCCCTTAAAAGACTGTCCTTGGGATTCTAGACAAAGGAAAGGGAAGAGCCTACTGCTTGGTAATCCAACTCCTACAAGCCTGGAGTAGCCAGTACAGGCAGAAAACCTAGGCTCACCTTCCAATCTATGCTTCCAAGGAAACAATCGGGGACAACAGCACAGAGTGAGTCCTTGAGAAGGAGCAGACTTGAACTGCTGGGAAGGGGGCCATGGTGGTGATGTGGACACTGTCTGCACTAGTCCTTGACCCTCACTCAGGGGACACGGCATAGCCAACCCCAACCCTGGGCCTCCACCCAGCTTTGTCCCAAGTAAGAAGAACAAAGAGTCGGGCCTTCAGGAACCAGTCATTCCAGATTCTTTCCCCATTCCACAGATAAAACTAAGGAATATTATAATAGCAACAGTTTGAATAAACTGGGGTGAGGAAGGACCCCAACAAGTGATAATCCCAACTGGGCAGATAGATCTTGAGTTAGACACATAGAAGAACAGACAGGGAGAGCACAGGCGGAGAAAAGAAATGCCCGAGCTGCTGCAATTAGGCCGGGTGCTCAGATGACATTTGGGGAGCCGGTGTGGAGTTGCAACGAATGTAATTAAGTGAGCTGTATACATTATTTTAAGTCCTGTTCGCATTAATGCTGTAAATATCCCATTTAATTCATCATTATTGAATTTGCCAGCAGGGCCCCCGGGTAATACTTCAACCTAAAGTTTAATTACATGCAGGCAGAGTGGGGCAGATTTCCTGTCCCCGAGAGCAGCCCACGGGTTGGGGGCGGCAGCTTTCATAGCAGCCAGAGAGACTAGCAGCACTTTGGACACGGCGGTCACTGTCCAGGGGATATCCTAGGAGAACAGCACAACTCTGGGCCCCCTGAGGATGTCCATAAAAACAGCAAGCTTGCAAGCAGCAAGCAGAGTGAGGAAGTTTTAGAGAAAAGCTGTTTAAATCCTCCAAAACCTACCCACCCTTCAGTCCCTCATCTCACATGAAGGTGCCTATGGCTATGCGTTGACACTTGGGCCATCATCATGTGCCTGATGGCTACATAGCTCCTGTGCTTATGTCTAATAGCAAGAATCTGCAGTGCAGTATGGGTTTGCTTTCTAACTCATCGCCTTCTCCTGTCAGGGTCAAAGTTGAAGTTTTCTTTCTCCTCATCTCGACACCTCATTCTCTCTACCACACCCCAGAGCCTCCAGCTCGCTGGAGAGAACTGTAAGTTGGATTGAGATGGTCAAATATAGAATTATTGCAGAATTATTATAGAGAGAAGAAGGAGGTAGGGACTGGGCTCTCATGATGCCAAAGTCTTATAGCCCAGTGTGTTAGTCACTTCCAGTAACTATGCCACCTGACAGGTGTGACTGAAGTCATGTTTGTTTCAGCCCTGGTTTTAGAAGTGTCAGGGAAGGTATAGCAAAGCCCATGGTGGCTGGAATGTGGCATGGCAGCCACATACTTCTCAGTGGAGGATGGAAAGCAGAGAGCAGAATAAAGGCTGGAACCAGGGGTAGGTGCGCCCTTCAGAGGCCTGTCCTCTCCTCCTACTTCTGCCAGCCCCATCCCACCTCCTAAAGACTTCACTACCATCAAAATAACTGCACAAGGGGCTAGAGAGATGGTTCAGTGGTTAAGAGCACTAGCTGCTCTTCCAGGTTTGATTCCTAATACCCATGTGGCAGCTCACAACCATTTGTAACTCCAGTTCTAGGGTCTCTGATGCCCTCTTCTGGCCTGTTAAGGCACTACACACAAGTGGTACACAACCATTCATGCAGGCAAACACTAATATGCATAAAATAAAAATAAATAATTGAAAAAACAATAGCCCTATAAGCCAAGGACCAGGAGTTTCAACACAGAAGCCAGTGGGGGATACTTTGGATCTGAACTACAGCACCAAGGGACCATATTATTATTAAGTTTCAAATTTTTGACTCTGTTCTTTGCAACATGGTGTGAGCAAGCCAACATAGCACAGAAACCTGGAGCCCATGGGAACCTTTCCAATTTCACAAGCAGAAAGCAACCATCAGTTCCCTGGCAGGCTCTCCAAAAGCCAGGGCCTTAGTTGGAGGAGGCCAGAGAGTCATGGTGTCACACCCAGGTTAGACAAAAGGATGAGGCAGAATAACTATTTCTTGTCATTACCCAACACCATTTTCTTTAGATAATGGTAAGCCTGAGTTAAGCTGAGAAACTGTGGTGTGTGCTAGGGGTGTGCTTTTGGGAGAGAGTGTAGGAGGCTTTGTGATCAATCATTCGTGTGTCTCCAGTCTAGTTTCCTCTCTGTCGCCTTTGCTTCGTGAACACCCATCACACTGGGTCTTTGAATGGTAATTCACAAGGCAGAATTATTAGTGACCGTGTAATATGGCCCATTTTCCTGATTCCTTTGAAGGGTGGGCAATTAGACCATCAGGTACAATTACTGTTCACGCTGGCTGGTGTCACATTAAAACTGGCACAGAGAGGACAGGAGGACCACGCCTTTCCTCCATCAGCTTGGGATGCTCAAATGAAACCCATTAATTATTTTCCCCAATTACTCATGAAAGGTAATCAAAGTGGAAGAGAAATCTGAAGCTGGATAAGAGAAAGCACAGACAATTATCCATGGAAAGGGCTTGTTCTAGCCGCCTTGCTCTGAAGCTCAGTTGTGGGCTGGCTGAATGACACCCCTGGTCTCATGACAACCAGATGAGGGTGCTTAATTCCAAAATTCCAACTCCGTGGTTGCCTCCTCTTTTACATCCGGGGCAAGGGGTGTAGAGGGACTGGAGAGGTCTTCATTTTCAAAATGGCACCAGAGAGCAATGGAAATGGTTCATCTGGCAAAAGGTTTGCCTTCTACATACGAGCAGTTGAGTCCCAGCCCCAGAGTGAACCTTTACATTAAAAAGCTGCCATGATAGTACTTATGTGTAATCCCAGCACTAATGGGTAAGAGAAAAGCAGACCCCCAGGGCTCACAAGCCAGGCAGCCTAGCTGAGCCTACAAATTCTAGGTCAGTGAGAGTCCCTGACTCAAAACAAACAAACAAAATGGTGGCTGATGCTTGGCTTGAGGAAGGATAGCCAAGGTCAACCTCTGGTCTCTACACATATGTGCTCCTGCACAGACACAATTTTTTTTTTAATGGTGGTTGAGGTTGGTAGTGTGAAGGCTGTTCCTGACAGGCTCTTAACTTCCACAGCACCTTTTGCTTCCTCAGAAAGGGTATCTCTTGGTGTTCCACTGTTCTGGTTTCCCCTGATTCCATGCAGTTCTGACCTGTCTCTCTGAAAGCAGCGTCATGCCTAGGAAGCCTAAGGGTGAGTTCTACCAGGAGTCTCACGTTCCCTCATTGGCCAGTTCCGCTCTAGTAGAACTCCTTGGTATCTTAAATATCTGTCTAGTATCTGTCGCTCCTAGGGGTGGAGCCCTGTGATATCTACTTCTGAGGCTGAGGCAGGAGGCTCACAGCTGCAGAGAAGATTCCAGAGCTGAGGCCTGAGACCCTGCCCACTAGTGCACGGGTAGGTGACGCTATGCAGCACGGGAATGGGGGGGGGCTGGAACCTATGGTATAACCAGAGCAGTTGAGTCACAAAGCTTCACACACAGGTTAGAGTTGATACCATGGGTCCCCTTCACATTCGCATGTGCATATGCATGTGCGCACTCACACACAGCCATAATGAACAAAAGCCTTGCAGGAAAAGCAATGGAGGGATCAGAGCAGATAGTACAGTTGTGATGTATTTTTGCATAGACTTTAGTTTCCATTTTCTAAATCTCTACTGACTGTCCTCTTTTTTATTTTTATTTTTCAATCAGTGTCAACTCTTACAAAAAAAAAAAAGCCACTATCTTTTCATCAAGCCCTGGGGCCTGGCATGGGCCTTCCTCAACCTTGAGCCTAGGCACATGGGGACAAAGGTACATGGGGACCAAACCCAAAGCCTCAACTTCAAGCCTCCAGGCCTCCAGGCTCTGGTGTGGTGCTCAGGCCTAAAGCATCTCATCGCCCAGAGACCTCAAAACTGGAACCTGATGGATGGAGGTGTCTGGGGCCAGTTTCAGCCCATGAACCTGGGCCTCTCCACTGTCACAGAAGCAATCAGGTTTAGTGATGCCGAGAATAGCAGTGCTTGCGGTGGGAGTGCGAGAACCCGCGTTCACAGGCATCTCGGCCAGTGGGGAGGGCAGGTGTGAGTCCTGTCTTCTCCTGTGTGTGTACTTTCCTCTCGAGAGCAGGCACTGCGGTGACAAGCTTGAATCCCGCCTCCTTCAGCCCCTCTATTTCGCTAGTTCTGAGTGTCTGTTGCAAATGCTTGTTGATCTTTGTGTTGCACTTACGGCCTTATAAAACTACAAATCTGTTTGTAAAAAGGATGACGTAAGCAACTTTCTTCAATTATTAAAAAGATCAACAGCCTGCCCTGACAACTAATGCAAGACAGCAAGTTCCAACAATGTGACTCCAGCTCTAAGGCATCTGACATGATCCTCTGGCCTCCACCGGGCACCAGCACACCTGCGGGGCACATAATACACACAAATACACATACAATAAAATAAACAAGTCTTGAAAAAATGAACATTTCGACTTCTTTCCTTCTCAGTGACATTCTCAAATATTTAGTGACCTGTCACTTAAATTTAGCTTTAGGTAAACTGTTTAAAACACATTTGTTTGTTTGTTTGTTTGTTTGTTTAGGTGAGTGCATGCTCATGAAGACACAGGAGTGTGCTTGTGGAGGTCAGAGGACAGCTTGCAGGAGTCAGCGCTCTCCCTGAACCATGCAGGCCCCAGGGACTGAACCCAGATTGCCAAGCTTGGCAGCAAGCACCCTTTCCTGCTGAGCCAGCTCACCAGCCCCCAAACAGTTTTAGATGTGCAAAAGAGATGCAGAAGCAGGACAAGAGTCCTGACAACTGCCTCACCCAGACTCCTTCCTTTTTGGCTGCAGTTTACTTTGCTATGGTGTATGTGTCACAGCTACAGAACCGAGAGCAACCATCACTGTCCACCAAGCACCACACTTCACCTGATTCCACTGCTTCACTTCACTTACATTGACCTCTGGCCCAGGCTCCCACCCAGGCCTCCACGCCGCACTCAACCCTCACCTCTCCCTGAGTTCCTCGGGGCTGTCATACGTTCTTCAACTTGTTTTATTTATTTTTTTATAACTTTGAAACTTCTTTAGAAACCTACAGCGTATATATGTCTGTGTGCAACTGTGTGTGGATATGTGTTTGTGAGTGCACACACTCTCAGAGGCCGGAAGAAGACATTCGATCTCCTAGGACTGGAGTTACATGTCTGTGCAAAGCACCGAACATGGGTCCTAGCAGGGGAAACTCCAGTCTTCTGCAATAGCAGTCTGTCCTCTAAGCCACTGGGCCATTTCTCCATACTCAACTTTGATAATTTTTTAATTTTTAATCTTTTATGTGACTTGTGTTTTGCCTGAATGCTTGTCTGGGTACTGTGTGCATAGAGTACTTGCAGTGGTCAGAAGAGGACACTGAATGCCCTGAAACTACGGTTACAGCCAACTGAAAACCCCCATGTGGGAGCTGGGAACTAAGCCTGGGCCCTCTGCAACAGCAGCCAGTTCTCAACCACTGAACTGTCTCTCCAGCCCAAACTCAGACGACTGTAAGCAGGTCCGGTCAGGTACTTTGTAGGACGCCTTTTGATTTGTATTGTTCTTATTTATTTTTTTTTTTAAATCAGGATTAGCTGACACTTGGGAATTTGAGGATACAGGACTACAGAGATACCAAGTATCATTGTTATCATATGAGTGTCCATGCTATCAATATGACTCAGCTCTCATAAGTTAACCTTGATCACCTAGCAAAGGTCAGCATGCCTCCCCATGCTCAACCCCTTGAGAGCTAAACTACTAGGCACAGCCCATACTCAGGGAGAGGGGCGCCTTCTTCCTTAAAAACATAGGGTCCACACACTGCACACATTTCTCTCGTCTCCTTCATTTATTATTTATTCAATCAGTTACTTAGGTTGATGTGGGCACACGTATTTATATTTTGGGTTATAATCCAATACTACATTATTAATTTGGCTGCTTAAAATGTTCCAGTGGGGGCCCTTTCTCACTGGCACCTGTTGGATTACATTTTAATATCCCATCGCGAGCTGGGAGTCTATAATTAAGAAAGGAAATTAAATGTTTTTTTTTTCCCTCTCAGAAAGAGCATTTGATTATACAATGAAATTTTCTCCTCTGTACACGAATGCAAAATTGGGATTGTTTTTTTTTTTTTCTCCTACAGATTAGATATACTTTTTCTAAAATTATTGAGACCTAAAACAATCTGGGTTTTGCTTTCTTCTGGATTTTTTTTTTAAATAATTGCATGTACATAATGAGACACCATGGGGACGAGAATAAAGACTGAACACCAAATCCATTTGCTTCTTGTATACCCTATTTACACAGCTTGGAGTTAGTTTTATGTAATTTATGTTGGGCTTCAAATGTCAATCTTCCTAGCTTCAGCTCTTGAATGCTGGGATCACAGGTGGGACGGACAAGGTCATGTATGGATTTTCCACTTGTGAAAACATGTTGGCATTCAAAACTCTGGGATTTGCTGCTGTTGTTGTTGATTTAAAAGCATTTCTGGTTTCAGATAAAGGAGCCCAACCTATAGTAGCCTTTGGAAATCACTGAGACAAAGAACAGGGACTTCTTCCTGAATGCCTGAGTTGAGAGCTCAGCTGAGAAGTGAACACCGTTCAACCAATGCCTCAGGAAGGAGAGGCTGAGAGCCTCCCGAGGACATGAAGAAAGCCTTGCTGCTTGAGGAATGACCACGGCATCTGGCCTTGGCCGTGCTGTTCACAGGAGTGAAGCAGGGAAAATCACAGTGTTAGCAAGTGCCCCCAAGACAAAGTAGGGCACATCCAAGGGTCACTTCAGTTACACAGATACTAACAGGATGTGGGTCTCAATGGCCTCCCCATACTTCAGAGCCCTGCACAAAGCAGAGAACTTGTCAACCATCCTAATCATTGAGAGGCAGAGGGACATAAGTCAGCCTGGTGTCACTGGCCTGAATTAACACAAAGCATTATTTAGTGTATGACGTCGTCAGGGCTGATTAGCCAATGCTTCAGCTGCTGCCTCTCCTACTACACATGTGGAGTGTGTCTGTAATCATTAATCACTTCTTCTTGTTTATTTAACCACTTCCTGATATGTGTATGGACCAAGAGAGGTGCAGGAAACCTTGCATGCATTTATTCTGTCTAAGAGGAAGGGAAAAAAGTGTGGCATAGGGTTATTGTTGTTGCTTTTGGCCTTCCTCGGGGGATCCTCTATATCACTTAGATGCTTATTAAATCCAGCCATCATATTTGTCAACAGAATCAAGTTGCAATTTTCAAGAGATGACATAAGGGCTTGGAGCTGTAGATCAATTGGCAGAGCACTTGTCTGGCATTGGGTTATCTCCCCAGCCCTGTGTAAACCAGGAGTGGTGAAACACGCCTGCAAACGCAGTACTGTGTTCACAGTAAGTTTGAAACCAGCCTGGGCTACAAAAGACCCTGCCTCAAAAATAAATACATGAATTACTTAAAATATAAAAGACAAAGTAGGGCTCCTTAGGTCCTAACCTAGCACCCCATTCATGGCTCTACTTCTAGATATGTATGTAGTCCATGTGTTCATTTAATGTCCATCACCAGGCTTTGGGGTGGAACGGTGAGGACCAGACCTCCACAGTGTAAATATGATACACATCAAGAACAAGTTCATATGTTCCTCTCTCTGCTCATAGATTTCCTAGAAATGAGAGCGCTACCAAGATTAGCCTTGTCTAAGATTTTTTCATATATACCTAAAAATGACAAAATATCCTGAGTTCAGAGAGGGAGCTTTCAGGAGCCCTGGGGGCTTCATTTGTAGACTTTCACCCAGAGAACATTAGGGTGGCAGAGCTGTCACTGAGCAAATGCTTGTATGTTCCTGATGAGGCAGTGCCAGTGCCTGCAGCGGTTTCTTCCAACAGTTTTATGTAGATGCGAGAATGACTCATGGATCCTAGATCACTGCTAACGCTCGTCCCTGAACAGCTCATGGAATGCCACTCTGGCTCCATGGCTTGACCCTCAGCCAAAAGTTCGAATGTCACCTTGGATAGCAGCTTAGACACTTTGTTGTATTTCAAGGTAGTTTGGGTATAGGTGTCTCTTTCTCCCTGACTTTAGTGACTTTCATTCCCTTTTTCTAAACCTCTCTGAAGCGGTTACTTCTGCGTTCTTCCTCTGCAAACAAGGCTGCCTTCATTTCCAGGCATCTTTAGTAATCAGTTTGTCCTCAGTGTTCTTAGAGCCCTAAATGGTTTGTACTGCTGCTCCTTAAATGTTTTTTGGAAGACAAATGAAAGCATGGTAATGTCAGGGCCTAAGTGGGTCCTTTCATCTATTGGCAGAGCAAAGGGATCTCACAGTTAAAACATTTCCCATCCCATTTATTAAGAATCCCTGCGTTATCATTACATACAGTCACCATGACCCTAAGTTCTTTGCCAGAGAACTCTTAAAGCTAATAAACGCTTTCAACAAAGAATGATACAAAATCAACATGTAAAATCAGCAGCTTTCTATATGCCAAGGTTGAAAAATCTGAGAACAAAATAAGGAAAACACAATAACCTTAGAATGTATATAAATTTTAAAAATTAAATACTAAGAATAAACCTGACCATGGAGTTCAAAGAGTTCTATGAGGAAAAACTACAAAATACTAAAGGAAGAAACTGAAAAAGATTCTTAAAGATAGAAAGGCTTCCTATATTCATGGATTGGAAGAAATAATATTCTTGCAGTGAGATATTACTGAAGGCAATCTATGGATTTGATGCAATTTCCATCCAAATCCCAATGGCAATTCTTCAGAGACATTGGTGGTGGTGGTGGTGGGAATCCCAGAACTCACAAAAAGGCAGAAAATCCACCGAATAACTGCTGCAGTGTTAAATAAAAAGAGTGATGCTGGTGGAAACACAGTAGCCGGCTTCAACTACACAGTGCACTCCAAATAACAGAATACAGCATGATGGAAGGACAGGTGACCCAGAGACGAACACTTGCAGCTCCAGCCATCCAACACTGACAAAACGTCAAAAACAAGCATGGGCAAAAAAACAGCGTCTTCAACAAATGGTGTGGGAA
Organism: Meriones unguiculatus; assembly: GCF_030254825.1. Lineage (NCBI taxonomy): Eukaryota > Metazoa > Chordata > Mammalia > Rodentia > Muridae > Meriones > Meriones unguiculatus. The sequence goes on along the minus strand of NC_083355.1, from coordinate 8,705,050 downwards.
GAATAGATAGCTATTTGAGGAAGTCTAAGATGGAGGCATTTGTCTCACCCGTGTATTGGTGCTGTGATAAAACACCATGAACAGAAGTGACTTCTGGAGGAAAGTTTATTTTGGAGTCTATCTTGGGGGGGAGGCTATGGTGGCATGTGGCTGGAGGTCACATCTGCAAAAGCAGACACAAAGCAGAGAGGACGAGCAGACTGGGAACACAGCGAGGCTGTGATTGCTCAGAGCCCACCCCTAGTGAAAACCTTCAACCAGCAAGACTCCCCCCTGCTGGGAAAAGCAGCAAACATGTCTGGAAGGCTGTGGTGCAAGAACATTTTTGCTGGCTACAAGCGAGGTCTCCAGAACCAAAGAGAGCACACGGCTCTTCTTAAAATTGAAGGTATTTATGCCCGAGATGAAACTGAATTCTACTTAGGCAAGAGATGTGCTCATGTGCATAAAACAAAAAACAATACAGTGACTCCTGGAGTCAAACCAAACAAAACCAGAGTGACCTGGGAAAGTGACTTGGGCCCATGGAAACAGTGGCATGGTTCCTGCCAAATTCCAAAGCAACCTTCCTGCAAAGGCCAGGGGACACAGAGTCCATGTGAAGCTGTACCCTTCCCGGATTTAAAACAATGAAAAGTAAATGAATAAAAGTGGATTTGTGCTCTTGTATATTTTTCACCATGAAGAGACCTACCTCCTAAACCTCGCAAACAGCAGCTCCTCCTGGGAGAAAGGTATGAGTCTCTGGGGTGGGGTGGGATGGGGGGACACACGGACACAGACACTGGACACGTGGACATTTCTCATTTCAAATCACAGCACCCTGTGAGCAAATCAATTCAAAGTGGATCAAAAGCCTCGGTGTAAGACCTGGTGTTTTGAACCTTCTAGAGGCAAACACAGAGGGGCCTCTGCAATCACAGACAACAGCTTCCGACTAGCTCAAGAAACAGTAAGAACTGGTAGGTGAGATGGCATGAAATGAAGTCCTTTGCACAGCAAAAGAAACAACCGCCAGGGTGAAGATCCAGCCTGCGCAACAGGAAACACTATTCGCCAGCTAATCACCTCACAGGGGATTAATGTCCACATTATACAATGATCTAAAAAAAAAGTTATAGACCCGGGAAATAAGCAGTCACGCCAATAAAAAGGCAAATGAGCTAAAGAGACAGTTCTCAGAAGAAGTGCAAATGGCCGGTGAATAGATGAGAAACACATTTAACATCTTCAGCCATCAGGAAATTGCAAATCAAAACTACTGAGTTCCAGCATGCTGTCACAGACCTATCATCACACCGTTTGAGAGGCTGAGGCAGCACAAGGGCATTTCAAAGCTACGCAGTGAGTTCTGGGCCAGCCTGTACTACAGAGGGAGACCGTGTCAATAAAAGGACGGCAGCAACAAAGCCCAGCTACACCGAAGATGCCCTGTCTCCCTCCTTAGACATCAAGAAACAAACAACAAATGCCACGAGGACGCCAGGAGGTGAAAAGGCTAAGCATCTCTGGTGGGAATCTAAACCCATTCGGGCTTCATTAAAATCAATATGGAGGTTCCTGAAACCCTAAAATCAGAATTACCATACGACCCAGCTATATCACTCCCGAGTAAATATCTGAAGAAATTCAAGCCAGCGTGCAATCAAGATGCCTCCACCTAACATTTATTGGTGAAGTATTCACAGTAGCCGAGTCACAGAATCAGCCATTCACCAAGATAAGTAGATAAAAAGAATGAGGTATAGATATGGGATGCCTTTTTATTGCACCATGGAGAATAAAAGCATGCTGTATGAGAGAAAAATAATAGAGCTGGAAATCACTGTTGGAAACATGATAAGCCAGATGCAGAAAGACAAACACCGTGTGTTTTCTCACCTACACAAAGCCCAGATTTTTTAAACAGGACGTTAAAGTAGGAGAGGGACTACTTTGGAAGAGGAATGGACCAGTGGCAAGAGGGAGGGGGCCAAGAAAGTGAAGCAAGGAGAATATGAACAAAGCACAATATATACATATATATATATTTATCAAAAAAATGAAGCCCATTTTCTTGCACAATTAAGTTATGCTGATAAAAAGGGCACCTGGGGGCTGGGGAGGCGGCTCATCTGGTACACTGCCTGCCATGCCACACACGCGAGAGGGCCTGACTCCAGATTCCCAGGACCTCTGAGGAAGCTAGATGTGGTGGTCCGTGTGCCTGTGTGTGTGCGCGCGCATGCGTGTGCGTGGAAAGCTAGATATGGTGGTGTGCGTGCCCGTGTGCGTGCGTGTGTGTGTGTGCATGTGTGTGTGTGTGTGCATGTGTGTGTGTATGTGTGTGTATGTGTGTATATGTGAGTGTGTGTGTATGTGTGTGTGTGTGTGTGTGTGTGTGTGTGTGGCAGGTATAGGTGGACAGGTGGAGCTCTAGGGTGATCTCCAGGTCTAATGAGAGACACTGTCTCAAATAATAAGGTGAGCAGCAATCAGAAAGCCACCCAATGTTGAACACCAGCCTACACATACACACACACACACACACACACACACACACACACTCACATGCACACACGAACACTCAAACACACATGCACTTATACACAGGCACACAGACACATACTCACACACAGGCGTACACACACACACAGATGCACACATGCACACGCTCACACACATACACACTCACGTATGGACACATGCGCTCACACATGCACACACACGAGTGCCTGCTTTGGGTCTAGATCTGTGGATCTGACTCTATAGCACCGTGGAGTTGACAGTCATTGCACCATGTCCCGAGCTTCGACACTGATCGCTGGACGGTTTTCCTTCTCATGACGAGAGGAAGTGACACTCGAGATTGAAGGGCAGCGACTGGGCGGCACGAGCTGTCATAACGCCGTCCAGTCTGGGCATCTTCACCTCTCTGTGCGCGCGGTATCACTGACATTGAGGTCCCACCCTCTCAGGAGAGCACGACCACACGGCCCTGCGCCTGACCTCACACCAGAGAGACGCCGAGGGTGGGGAAGAGTTTACCTGTCACAGATGGCTGCGGCAGCCTCTCCCTGCAGTGTGGGCCACAGTGTCCTCCTCGGGGTGTGGGCATGTTGGAGAATCTGGAAAATGCACATGGACACCCTCCAAACAATTTTGTGCAAGTCCCTGGCTGTCGGCAACCCTGGGTTTAACCCTAACCAAAGGACGAGGAGGTCCAGGAGGAGAAGCAAGAAGCTGCAGCAAAGAGGGCTCCAAGCCAGGAGGCCTTCCACCCCGCCTCAGCCTGTGAGGATTTCGTTACTTCGTGTGTGTTTTGCGGCTGTTTGTACTGCACGATGTGTGCACAGCACCTGAGGAGGCCAGAAGGGAGCGCTGGAGCCCCTGGAATGGGAGGCACAGACAGTTGCATGATGCCGTGCACAGGCCTGGGCCTGTGGCAAGTGCACCGCGGCTCCCACCACTGAGCCACCTTCCCAGCCCCCGCCTCACATGGAGCGAGTGTTCAGCCATCACTGATCTGGGAAATCTTTATCAACATCTGAACGATGAAAAATTCTCTTCATACTTTTCTGCAATTTCCCCCTCAAACCTGACATCTAAATCCAGTGAGAAACTAACCTACATTTAGACAAGCTGCAGTTTGTACTTGTTCGTGCAGCTACTGAAGCCGGAAGAAGACGGGAGGGTATGATAAAAGACAGGGGTGATCAAACAGCTGTCTGAAATGGTGGTTTTATAGCCAGGGCTTTAAAACACAGTTCTGAACCATGGCAGTCTCATCTGTGGTTCCTCTGGATGTCTGATCACACACTGTGGGAGAGGGGCCGGAAGACAGCCTGGTTGGTAGAGGTCTGGCCATGGGAGCCGGGCGGATGGGTTCTCTTCCAGTGCCCATACACAAAGTTGGGAGTAGGGGCTGGAGAGATGGCTCAGGAGTTAGGAATGCTGGCGTCATTTCCAGAGGACCCGGGTACAATTCTCCACACTCAAATGACAGCTCACCACTATCTACAACTCTAGTTCCAGACTCTGATGCCCTCTTCTGGCCTCTCCTGGCACTGCATGCACATGGTGCATAGCCATCCACGCCCGCAAAACTGTCACGTACATCAAATTAACAAAAATTGTAATGACTTGGATGTAGTGGCACATGCTCAGCAGTTAAGCCCATGGACTGTTCTTGCAGAGGACCTGAGTTTCATTCCCAGCACCTCTGTTAGGTGGCTCACAACCGCCTATAACTCCAGCTCCAACAAGACCGACCATTGGGCACCCGTAGTCACACACATACACCCACAGAGAGAACATACTTTAAAATCTTTTTAAAGTGTTTAAATTTTATGGTGTTTAAATGATATACCTCAGTAAATTTACTGCACTCATGGATCATGATGACTGGGACAATTTTCCTAAACTCTCAAAATGCCACAGGGTCTGGTTAATTTCATACATGCCTTGAGTGCTGTAGGGGCTACAGCTGTAGCCCCCTAGAGCTGCAGCTGTACACAGAAGTCTTCTAAGCCTGTGATTAAGTCAGCCAGCTCGGCTGTTTTATTCATGCTCGCTGTTTTGTGCAACTGTTTAATCCAGTAGCCTGAGTTTCATCTGAAACTCTAATGAGCCTCCAGGACCTAAGTAAGGTCTGGCTTAGGCAGGGTGATGAAAGAGCTCACAGCCTGCTCGAAGCGGAGGGTGACTCTGGGGAATTATGAAGACGGCTCCTCTGCAGCCCCCATGACTTGTAGCTGGACTGGCTCAGTGGAATCACAGCAGCAGGAGACTAAAGGCTGCACGAGCCCAGAGGAATAGCTAGCTGAGCAGAGCGATGCAACACTGTTAATGCCTACTCTAGCCCACCTGCCCTTGCAGGCTGGGGCATTTTCTAGCTGTCTGCACTGGCTCTATTTTCCTCATACCACTTCTCTTCTAATCTTTTCCAAGTCCCTCAGCAGGGCTGCTGATAAAAATTTGGCTGGAAATCTCGGAGATGACCCTTCACGTCACCATCTTAGTGACTGGGCCAGCTGGGGAGCATTCCTGGAGGATATGCAAAGGATGATAGTCAGGCCTCATTCACCCCAAAGTGTCTCAAAGGCTCATGGGGGCAGGAGCTGGCCACGAACCAGAGGGCATCTTGGAACAGGGTCTGAATTCTGTGCTTTATTCTTCTGGCTGAGGGAGGTACTGAGCAAGTGAGCTGGTTGTATCACTTGATTGAGATAATCTGATAGGCCAATAACTCTATCAGGTTATAAGAGTGAAATGGCCAATTTCAAAATGTTCTACAGCTGGAGAGGGGGCTCAGGGTTACGAGTGCATGCTGCTCTTGCAGAATACCCGAGTTCGGTTCCTAACACCCACCTGAGGTGACTCACATCTGCCTGCAACTCCAGCCCCAGGGATCCACTGCTGCCTCTGGCTACTGTGGGCACCACACTCATGCATGTACATACTGCCCCCCACACACACATAATTGGCTTCATCAAAAAAACTTGCCCAGTGGAGACTTACGAGGACAGCCAATGGATGTTCCCAGTCACTTACGGTGAAAGAAAGGGCCATCTTTATGTTAGAGAGTTGGAGGACTATAAAGTATGGCCTCCTATTGGGCCCAAATAGTTTTCAGAGAGTGATCCCGGCCATAAAAAGGAGGATCAGTTGGAACAAACCACAGTGGCCTTGAGTGGTCCTGCTGGTCTACCCTACAGTTTGACTCAAACCACCAGCACGATACTGCTGACAGCCATGAGCAACTGTCAACCCAAAAACACAGTCTCACCCCAAACAGAGTAAGACATAGTTTATTCTTGAGCCAAATGTGAGTTATCATGGCCCAGGAACATGGATTTGGGTTACTCTCAAAACCACAGCCCAATATGACAACAGTTTCATGAAGTTTTTTGCTTGTTTGTTTTTGTTTTATTATGGCAACAGATCAAAGAAAGTCATAAATTCATGCTTTTCGTTTTGGGATTATATAAATGTACATACTTGTAGAGAGGCCACTGTGGGTGATGGACCATGTGTGCATGTATAGAGACATTAATGGAGAATTTCATCTATTGGTCTTTGGATACCTTCTACTTTCTGTTTAAGACCAGGGTTTCTCAAACAGGGTAGTGGTGCACACCTTTGATCCCAGCACTCAGGAGGCAGAGGCAGGCGGATCTCTGAGTTTGAGGTCAGCCTGGTCTACATAGAGAGTTCTAGGAGAGAGAAACCCTGTCTTGAAAAATCAACAATCCAACAACAACAACAAAACCCATAGAGGCATGGTTTCTCTTTGGCCTGGAGCTTCACCATGTAGTCCAGGCTAGCTGGCCCCCAGAGCTCTCCCTGTCTCTGCCTTCCACCTCATCATCTCTAGGATTTTAGACACATGCCACCTCACTTAGCCTTGTATGTGGTTCTGGGGTCCTCAGACCTTCATGCTTACAAGCAAGCACTTTACCAACTGAGCCTTCTCCTTCATCCTAAATCACAGTTTCGTTTTAAATGCATCGGTGGAACACCAGGTCAGTAGGTTATAGCAAAACAGAAACCACTGCGATAGGCTTGGAAGTTACCTGACGACATGCTTAGCCTTGGGATTAGTGGACGTTAAAGGGGCTGCATGCGCATTCTATAGATGTTTTCCCTGGCAGTCACAGGATGTTGGTGCACACATAGGAGTGAGCAACAGTATCTAAGGAGCTAAAAACTACCCAAAGTAATTTGGCTCTGAACCGGCAACAAACAGCCCAGCCACCGCAGTCATGGCATTCTAATCAGCCAGTCGACTCTGTAGGTCTTTAACACAGATGAGGCTTTTTCCTGGGTCCTTCCAGTCCCTGCCATGTTAGCCTGTGAGTTACCGAGTTGTTCCAGTGTATTTTACATTGCATTCCCAACAAGGACTCAGTTTCCCTCACTGCGGGACAGTCCTTCTGAATCCTAAGGGAACTGTGTCTAACCTCACATAAAATTCACATATAACCGATGTATGCCCTCCTGGAGACGTCAAGCCTGAATGATTTGCACAACACAGTACACACGATATGTAAGCAGTTACACTGCAGGGCTTAGAGAATAAAGACAAAAACCTTTCACACAGGTCCAGCACTCATACGGCATTTCAGACACTCTCTATTCGTGCTTAGTTCTCCAAATACAGAACTTACAGTTGTAGAGGGACCATTGCACAAAGCTGTGGCTCAGATCCTTGGGTTTAAATATGTAGATAATCATTATGTTGGCTAGTTTCTATCAGGTTGACACAAACTAAAGACCCCTGGGAAGAAGGGACCTCAGCTGAGGAATTGCAGCCATCAGATCAATCTGTGAGCCTGTCTACGAGGCATTTTCTTGATTAATCATTAATGATAGATGTGAGAGGGCCCAGGCCCCTGTCAACTATGCCACCTCTAGGCGAGTGATCCTGGGCTGAATAAGAAAGCAAGCCAGGAAGAGCAAGCCAGGAAGCAGCCCTCCTTCGCGGCTGCCTAGACTTCTGTCGATGATGGACTATGGTGTGGAAGTGTAAGCCAGGTAAATCCTTTCCTCCCCGAGGTTGAATTTGGTCATGGTATTTATGACAGCAACAGAGATGTAAAGTAAAACACCAACAAGCCCTGTAAGCAAGACTTCATTCAGCAAGCGACTTCATTCAGCTGTTGGTTTCGTGCAACAAAGTCTGTCCTCAGCCTTGAGGTTCATGGCAAGGAAGCAGTCACACCATCTGGGGACTGGATCTTGCTTGGCATTAGTCAAGTGGCCTTTAACTCCAAGCAGTTATGTTCAGTGTCTTAATGAACAGACTCTGGTTGCCACATGATATGTAAGCGGCAAAGGCCTGCTATCACTTGCGGCCATTAGAATTCAACAAACAACGAAAGCGTGAGACAAATTAAAATATCAAATGAGAAATACATGACACCAGTCTCTGTGGAGAATGGCTCAAAACCAGAGAGCTAGCAATTCCTTTCAAATTAATAATCTTAACAGAATCCTGGTCAGTATAATAATAGATTTTTCTTGGACCAAAGGGGTCCTACAGTTCATTTGGGAAAGAAAAATGAATTGTGGCAGGTGTATCACATGTGTAGAAATAGCAATCATTATAGCAGGGTTTTCTTGCTGCAGAAGGATCCCTGTCTTTCTTGAAGTCTCTCATTACCTTAGGAAGCCTGTAAAGGGGCTTTGCACTTGACTGACAGGTGAAAGGGGTGTCTCCAGAATGCCACAAGAACACAGAAATCCACACTCAGCACCTACGGCCTCTGAATGATACTCGGGGTTACTGAAATGGAAGAGATTTCCCAGGACCACATTTGAATTCTAAAACCAGCATCTAGATTTTTCCTGCATTTTCAGGCAGTGTCCTCTCTACCTTCAGACTAAACAGCTTGCTGTCACTCCTGGGATGTCAGTGTTTATTGCATACTTCACTTGGGTTCCTGTTTATTCTAATCAAGTGCTGGGTTTATGAAGCTGTTAGTCTAAACAAACCCAGAAAGAATTCAGTCAGTGCTGTTGTTGTTATTTTTAACAGCCACATACTAATGCTAACTAAAGGGTCACCTCTTTTAATCACCTGTCCCCTCTTCCATGCATTGATAATTTAAGCGTAATTGGTAAGACATCATGTAGTTAAACTATCTACGGTTTTGGTTCTTTTCTTGTCTAACCTCTAATAGCATTGTCCTATACATTAAGTCAGTTAGTCCCAAAGGGATTATTGATTGATTGATTGACTGATTACTGGTCAATTAACTGATTGACTGGAGACAGGATCTCACTATGCAGCCCTGGTATCCCTGGCTAGCCTGGAACCTGCTGTGTAGACCAGGCTGGATCTAGATCCACCTACCTCTGCCTCCGGAGTGCTAGAATTAATGCCACTGCAGTGTGCACTACACTACACCCCATAGACACCATTAATAACAAAACTGACCCCCACCTTTAAGCAGAAATCATCCCTGATGGCTGGCATTCTATATTCCCAGCAACTCCCCAATCCTGGCAGTCTTTGGTCCCACTGGCATGGACCACTTTTTGACCTTCATCATCCCTTTATCCTCATTTCCCATCTTACTACAACCACCCTCTGGCATATACTTGCACACATGCCTCGCTGATGTCAGCTCTCCATCTAAGCTGCATCTGTCCCGAAGGAGATGAATGGGCTTAAGGAAAGCACTGTACCAGCATGTCAGGCCCGGCCTGAGTCTCTCTGGGCTGCATAGTGCTTCCATAAGACTCCCTCAGCAGGACAGCCTCCCAGGGCCAAAGGTGGCTATTCCATGTATTCTGTGTCTTCAGGTCTCCAAGACCCCCTTCCTCACAGCTGATGGCACAAGTAAGAGAACCACCAAGGGAGACAGCTCCTGAGGAATGATACCTAAGGTACACACACACACACACACACACACACACACACACACACACACACCCTGTGCAATAAGGCTGAGGAAACCACTAGTGGGTCTGTTCTCCACAATCTCAGCCTCACCAAAGAAGCCCAGAGCTTTCTCTGCAGGGTCTTGCATCATCCGAGCCCCCCCCACCTGTGCACTCAGCAGGTGACTAGACATCAGAGGGAAATGTCATGTGCAAAGCTGGCAACCGTCGCCACCGCCTTCAACAGTCCCCTCTGTGACGACAGTCGGCTTCCCAGCTGTAATTTTCTGTTTAGGTAACGTCTTATTTGCATGCGGAAACCATGTCCCTTTTCCTATTACTGATGTAAAAGATTGCTTATTTCTAATTATACTGCAGGCACTCGGGGAATTCAGAGAGCAGAAAATATGTCAGGCACAATTTACAAATTGTGGCTATTTGTGTGCGTGCTTGCCAGATTACGGCAAATATAGAATAGGGGAGGGAAAAAAATCGGTCATTAAAAATACCAGCTCCACCGAGCAGAGCTTGCGTCTGTCCTTCCTGCGTTCACGGAACACAAAGCTAGGAGCTAACTGCAAGCTTGTGCTGCTACCCTGGATGTTTCCGTATCTCTCGATTTTTGAGTGGGAGTTTAGAGACGAAACCTTCCCCAGTTGCTCCCGGCCTGCCTTGGAAACCCCATTTCCCTCACACTCCAATCACTGTTTCTAAAAAAGAAAAGCCCCCCCCCTTTTTTTTTTTTTTTGCATTTTGCTTCCCAGCAATGTTTCAGGAACTGAAAACTTCCTCTGAAAAATCTTACTAATCAGGACGTATATCCAGGACCCGGGAATGAAGCCCTGGTGCATCAGGTGGGGGCATGGCTGAACGTCTTCCTGTCCTTGGCGTGCTTAGGGTTAGAGTCTGAGCCCTGGAAGCCCTGTAGCAGGCCAGGCTCAGCGTCCCACCCTCAACGAGACAATTAAACAAGCACACAGCATTAAAGGCTGGAGGGAGACGGATTCCACGTGGCCACATTGGGAAGAATTACAAAGAGGTCCAGCGGCGCCGCCCCCCATTCCACCTTCAGGGCTCTAAGCGGAGGTTTAAGTTTACACAGAAGGCAAGAGATGTGCCTAACTAAGCCACGTGGTCCACGTGTGGTCCTGCCCATCACCCACTGGTGTCTCTGCTCCAGTCTCTCATGCGAGTTGGACTAACAGATTGTCAGAACTGTGTGAGATCTCTTTTCAGCAGACAAGCCCCTCCTCTGGCTGGCACCAGGCTTCAGTCTTTTTCTTCTCTCAGCAAGTGATTCTTGGGGAAATTCCAATTTCGGGGGTCCACTGTTTTAACAGATAACTAAAGACTGAGGCACGGATGTGCTTTGGAACACTTCATTTCTGCCATATGGTTACTGTGGGCCCTGAGTCTAAACTTCCGTTTTCCTACATTTTTAAATGCTATTAAATTCTAAGGCGTGCACAGGCCTAAAGTTTATTACCTGTATGCTTGGGTACTGGCCACAGCACTGAGAGCCATGTAGAACTCTGTGTGATTTCAACCCAGGACGCTTGGTGAATCTAAATGAAGTCACGTAACAGGTCCCCAGGATCTCGGATCCGGACATTACCTGACGCTGGGGGTTCATGACACTTACAGGTGGTTGCTAGGATTGATGACCAAGCCTCCTGGAACCTTCTTTGCTCTAAATAAACATAGTTCTGAGCAGTTATGGTCTTCTCAGAGTCCACACTTCAGCTCTAAGAGCGTTTCACTCAAAATCAGTAGTGACTGGAAGTGGCAGGTTGCAGAGACATGATGTTATAGTGATCAAACACATTGATCACGAGGAACCCTAGTGGTCAAACAAAATTCTAATAATCTTTGCTATTGCCCAGATACACACTGACTCTGATTATGAAGCAAAAGTCTGTTCTTCACACTGAAAAGGAGAGCACTCTCCAACACAGTACATACATTTTTGAAGACAAAAAAATGGTGTCAACACCCAAATGTTGACTGATAATGATAAGCTGACACCATTCCACATGCATGAAATATTGTATGAGCTGTGCCAATCAGAAGTGTTCCTTTTGCTCATTTACTGGTCTCACAAAGCAATGTTCTCCAATCTCTGCCTCTTGGATGCTGGCGTTCCCCTCACAAGAGACCTTTCTGTCACCGAGCAACATTCAACAGCACATAATTTCTGCTCCCTCCTAAGTTATTTAAGATTCATCTCCTTCATAACCCACCTATGATATTGTCACCTATCATTTTATCCTGTGCTACAAAGAGTCATTTTCATGGCACTGGGGTTGTTTTTCATTTTGTCTTCAGCTATCTTGTGGGAGCAGATTTGATTTGCACGAGGGAATCAGGTGCCGTATTGGTCAGCATGGCTTGGGTGCCCTGTGAGTCTGACCTGGTGTGAACACAGAGAGGGAGGTGGGTGAACGATTACAAGATCCCAGAGGCAGGAAGGCGGGGAGCAGGCAGATAGATGGCGCGGGCAAGTTGTGATGCAGGATTCCGCAGTCGCAGTAAGCACACATTTGTGAAGTATTTGTGAAGCAGAATGAGCAGAGCATGGCAAACTAAGTGGATTTGAGGATTAGAGAAAAGAGAGAGATAAATGGTGCTGAGGCTTCAGGCTAGAGAGGCCGAGTAAATTTGGTTCCATTAAATTCTTCCTGATATGAGCAATAAAAGAGATAGAGAAAGCAGAGGTTGGGGAAAAGGAGATATATCAGTGTTCTCCATTTTAGAACCACTGAATACAAATGGCTGTTGGGGAAATGCGTAAAGAGATTCAGAATGGGTAGGGACTTTGATTCTGGCACTCATGGCCAATGGACTTGGAAACCTCATGCCAGGGGTTAAAGAGAACTGTGAGCGTGAGTGAGATAACCAGGAAAGAAGTCAACAGAAGTGAAAAGATAAAGAAATGATGGAGGAAGGAGGCACAGGGGCTCCTAAGTGAGTGGCCAACTAAGGGAGAGGACACCCCAAAAGATACTGGCAAGATGCTGCCAACTGGGAAAGAAACGAACAGCTGATCACAGCAAATACCCTCGGAGCTTCAGCGTGGAGCTGGGTGACAGCAAAGAGTATCCTCTCCTGGCACAAATTTCAAGGGAAAGAAGAGGAAATGACAGGAGGATGAAGGCCAAAGGGGAGCATAAAAAGTTTGACAAATCTCTGAAGAATCTAAAAGAGAAAGGGCTGCCAAGTCCCAAGACCCTGGCAGAGGAGGGCCTCGTGGGCCATAGTCTTTCTCATCATGCTTTGGGAGCTCCAGTTAAGAAAAAAGCAGAGTATAGGGATGATGAGGTCAAAGGATAAACAGAAGGAAGGGAAGGTTCTGGAAGAGAATAATCCAGAAGATGGAGAAATACAGGAAAGAAGCCAAAGAAAGGAAATGTGACCACTATAAGAAAATGTCCAAAACAGGGGAAGAGAAGTAACATGAATCACGGAAATACTGGGCGCCGAGGCCAGAGAATCTGATACTGAAGTTCATGTCTGAATTAAGACAATGGCTCAAGAGTGGCCACAAGCAAGGATATCAGGAACTGCCCTAGGAAGTGGTCAGCATTGCTGGGACCACTATGTGCTCCTCACATTCAGCTTCCTATTCCTCCAGGGCACTTCCCAGGATTCCCTGCAGTGGAGTGAGCCATGCGACTCCAACATAGCCAATAGGAATGTGGGCAAAGAGAGAGCTATGGAAGCTTTCTAGGCTTAGTGTCTGACTCTCTCACTAAATCCTCCTGGCTGTCACTCTTCTACAGTCTGTAGGCCAATCTCAGAAGACCCAATGGAGAATTCTAAGATCCTAGGAAACTCCAGCTGAGAGGAGTCAAAGGACCCGGGTGGCATAAGGTACGTGGACCAGAGCCCCATCTGCGCCTCCCTGACTCACCCACAAGGGGCTACATGCAAGGAATGAGACTTCACCTAAGGACGTCAGCAGCCATTTATTACAACCATTGCCTACTGAATAAAGCAAAAGTGCTCTACAGGCTCGGGAGTCTCAAAGACAGCTTCAACTGAAAGGTAAGATGAGAATAATAGGAACCCTGCTTCTGGCCCCAAGACCTGGGAGAAGAGACAGCTTCCATATGAACTGGACAGTGGGGTTTCAGCTATAAGTGTGAGCCAGGTAAATGAGAGGCTCTCCCGGTGACCTGAAGAACCAGTCAAAGGCATGAATTCCAGATAGAAGCAAAAGAATGGGGGAGGCTAGGAGAAATCAGGACAAGAGGGCCAGGGCAGAGTGGGATGGGCTGGGGCAGAGTCCTGGTTTGGGATTCAGATGGACACACTGCAGTGTCTGAGGCAGTGAAGGCCAGGGAAGAAGTGCAGAGCTCTTGAAGGCCTAACACCCGCTGGGCTCTTAGCAGTAGTCACAGAAAGTGCTCTGCTTCTTCAGAAAGGCAAACTGCCGGGCTAACCAATCACTAGGAAACTTGGATTTCCTCCAAACACATACACACACACACACACAAGCACACACACCCGCATGCACACACGTGTGTGTCCTCCCACACACTTGGTATGCCTGGGGTTCACACCACTCCTACCTGTATCCCCACATAACCTTTAAGGCCTTATATTTTGCTGCTCTTCAATCTGGAAGGTTCTCCGCTTGCTCACTCCTAGCACTTCAGGATTCTAGTCTTTGCTTGCGTCCTTCATTTAAGTCCTTTCATAGGCTGGGAAATGGCTCAGGGGATAAAGTGAGTACCATGCAGGCACAAGGGCTCCAGTTTTGACCCCCAACATCCACATAAATGCCAGGAGGCATGGCAACTTGCCTGTAATTCTGGAACTCGGGAGGCAGAGACAGGGGGCTGTCAGGGAGCAGGGAGGATCTAGACTATTCAAGGACCTGAGTTTTACATTCGATAAAGAAGGTGGAGGGCAGTCAAGGAAGCCAGTCAGTGTCTCCCTCAGACCTCCTCATGCACACTCCTGTGCACACCCCTCCCCTGAGGGGAGAAACACAGCCTCTCAAAACTACCTTCCTGGTCACCATCTGGCCATCCTTGACTTTATTTCTCCTTTTGGTCTCTCCATACTTGACATTATTATGCATAATGATAGAGACACAAATAGACCTCCAACCTTCAACATATATCACAATCTTTCCTATTAATCCTTCTAAATGCACTTTGGTGCCTTTGAAATCATTTTATCTGGCTCCCCACTAGCCCACCAGCCTGGAGTGCTGCTGTGCTATTCTGTGTAACTGCTTCCCGAGGCCCAGCACAGAGTCCATCATTTAGTAAGTGCTCAATAAGGAGATTAATGGAGCTGGGTGTGGCTTGGTGGTAGAACATGCTTGCCTAATATTTTGACGGCCTGGGTCGAATCCCCAGTGGTGAAAACGACGTGTGAGCGATTGAGAGTTGAGAGCCTCGAGTCTTCCCAAGCTATGCACAGGACAGAGAGAGCATCTGCGGAAGTAGGAGGGCATCGCTCAGAACTTTCTCTTATATGTATATAATATTGGGAGTGGGGACAGAAGTCACAGAAAACAGCTTCCCTCCAAGAGTCGTTGTGGGGAGTAAAATGAGACAATTCTCTTTTGTGGGTATAAAAAAAGAATGAGGCGAAATAGATTAAATAATATTGTCTAGTTCTTTCCAGATTGGAGGGAGATTCTATTTCCCCAGTGATTTGGCATTATTTTTCCCCTGTCTTTTCTAAGTGAGCTATAGAGTAAATTGAATCTCTAGATTCTGAGGCTAAAAGATGCTATCAATTTCTGTGGATTCTGGACACGATGGTGTGACACAGAAACAATTGGTTTACAACCCATCCATTTAGCTGGACCAGTTCAGCTTCTGCAGTTACAAACTGCTCCGTGAGGTACCATTCAGACCACAGGCTGGCCACCAAAATCCTTGCTATGACAGTGGATGAGTTATATCAAAAGGCCAAGCAAAAAAAGAAGCCAATGAGTGTGGCTTGTCACTCACATTGATGTATTTTACATGGGTGGTGTCTCCAAGAAACAGTCATGTTAAATTGATCAAGGGGAAATGAGGGCGGTCTTCATAATGGTAGCTGTGACTTTGACTTCAAATGTGATGCCAATCAGAATGAGGACTGTTGTTTTCCTGTCAAAACAATCGTTTGTATGAAGTTTAAAGAAAACAATGCCCCTGTCCATCTCCCACCAAAAGAAGGAGAAAGACATTAATCTGGCACTTTCTCAGAAAATTGGGAATGGTGCTTCCTCAAGAGCCTGCTATACCACTCCTGGGCATATACCCGAAAGATGCTCCACCATACAATAAGGACATTTGCTCAACTCTGTTCATAGGAGATTTTTTTCATAATAGCCAGAATCTGGAAACAACCTACATGTCCCTCAACCAAAGAGTAGATACAGAAATTAGGGTATACACACAATGGAATACCACTCAGCAATTAAAATAAAGAAAATCATAAAATTTGCAAGCAGATGGATAGAACTAGAAAAGATCATCCTGAGTGAGGTAACCCATCAACAGAAAGACACACATGGTATATACTCACTAATAAGCTGATATTAGCTGTATAATATAGGATAACCATACTACAATCCCTAGACCTAAAGAAGCTAAATAACAAGATCCTAGGAAGGATGTTTAATTTTCATTCAGAAGGGAAAATAGAATAGACACCAGAAGCAGTTGAAGAGAGGAAACAGGACTGGAGCCTACCATAGATGTCCTCTGAAAGACTCCAGCAGGGGATCAAAACAGATAGATGCTAAGACTTACAGCCAAACTTTAGGCAGAGTGCAGAGAGTGTTATGGAAGAGTAAGGGGATAGAAGGAACCAGAGGCCACAGGAGCTCCACAGGCAGACCAACAAAGCCAAAAAAATCTGAGCCCAGGGGTTCCTGCAGAGACTAATGCACCAACCAAGGACCATGCATAGAGAGGACCTAGACTCCCTGCTCAGATATAGTCCATGGGCAGCTCAATCTTCATGTGGGTTTACTAGTAAGGGGAGCAGGGCCTATATTTGACATGGACTCTATTGCCTGTTCTTTGATCACTTCTCCCTGGTGGAGCAGCCTAGCCAAGCCACAGAGGAAGGTGATGCAAGCAGTCCTGATGAGTCTTGATAGGCTGGGGTCAGATGGTAGGGGAGGAGGGCTCCCCGTTTTTGAGGACCAGGGGAGAGGGATGGGGGAAAGAGGGAAAGGAGGGTGGGACTGAGAGGAGATGAGGGGATTAGAATCGGGCTGTAACATGAATAAATTGTAAAATAATAATAATAAATGTATTTCTAACCAAAAAGGAGGAAGAAGAGGGAGTGGTGGTGAAGGAGGAGGGGCAGAAGCAGGAGAAAGAAGCCTGATATGATTGAATAAAACCTTGAGAACCACAGAAGCTCAAAACAGAACTAATTATTTGGATACCTATATAGCACAACTTATACTTAAATGTGGTTCCTCTACATAACTTGAGAATCTAATGCTGGGAGACCAGTGGGTAAAATATGGAAAGGGGCAGAGCTTTAATTGCTGTAAAAATCTAAAATGCATAACAAAAAGTGTTACGGTTTAAACATGACGTGTCCCCCATGTGTTTAGTATTGAATCTCTAGATTCAACTGTTCCAGTTGGTATTCAACAATACCAACTGTTCCCCAGTTGGTGGTGTAGTTTTGGAGACAGCAGGACCCTTAGGAGGTAGGGCCTCCCTGGAGAGAGTGGGTCCCGATGTCAGAACTGGAAGGCCTGCATCCAGTGGACATCTGTGCTTACAGTGGCCACTGTAGCCAGATGCCACTAGGACCATACACCCTGAACTGAAAACCCTAAATAAATCCTCCGCATATCGCTTCTGTCAGGTGTCCTGCACAGTGACAGGAGCAGTAATTAATATGCCATTGTTAGAAATGAGCAAATTAAATACAGCCTAGGGATCAGGGGGGCCTGGGAGTGTGGCTCAGTGGTACAGCACTTGCTCAGCATAAGAAAACAATCAGATAAGGGAGACCTGGTCTAGACTATGATGATGCCTCTGTTCTATAGAGCTAGGAAGAGGAGGCTCGGCGACATGGATGAAGCTGAGAACGCCACTATTAGACAGAAAGAAAACCAGAAAATACCCTACGCTACAACAACACATGTATCACTGTCAACTTCACTGGATGTACAATTACCATGGAAACAAGCCTCCATCTGTCTCTGTGAGAGTGTTTCCAGAAAGGTTTAACTGAAGAGGGAAGACCCAGCTGAAGTGCAGAGAGCACCATTCCAGACTGCAATATTTGAGTAAAAACAAAAAAGTGAACTAAGTACCACAAATCTCTCTGGTTCCTGACTTTGGACATAACATGACCTTCTGCCTCAATCTCCTGCCCCATGGCTTCTCTGTGATGATGGACTGTAACATCCAACTTTGAGCCCAAACAAACCTTTCCTTCCTAAAGTTTCTTTCATCAGGCAATTTCTCACAACAACAAGGAAAGGAACAATATACGTATTCTCTTTTGTACCTCAAATCCAAGTTGGGAGCAGTTGGTTGCCCCCGAACAGTTGTGCCACTATTGTATCAGTTGGTATACCTTGCCAGCTTAGCATTGTAGTTTGGAGAGTTTACAGGTGAGTAAGACCACTGGTGCCTTTTCCTCCCTAGCAGCCCACAGAGCATCATGAAGACTAGTCAGCAGGAAGGAAGCTTCCAGTAGTTACAGCTTGGTTTCTCTGTGCCACTGCCTTTAGAAACATGCTCTCACAGCAGCTGTTTAGAGCGCCCTGGGCTTACATGGGACTTGCGTTAACAGTCATTGTGGAAGTTGATCATACCCTACCTCCAACCCCTGTCAAAATGCTGCTGCTGAAGGATTTTGGTAGAGAGATGGTCACTGTCTTCAGTTGTGTGCCCAACAATGAGCCCATCAGACTCCAGTGGACAGTTCCAAGCCTGCTGTCATGCAGATGACTCTGGTTAAAGACAGTGGGGCACAAAACAAACAAAGATGAGGATATAGAAGGATATATAAAGAAGAAAAGCAGTGGCAGGAGTGTGTGTGCAGGAGGACACAGATACACTCTCTCTGTATGTATAAAACCATCAAAGGCCAGGCATGGTGTCACAGGCCTGTAATCCCAGCACTTGGGGAGGTAGAGTCATTGCCCATCTCTGTGAGTTCAAGGCCAGCTTGGTCTACAAAATGAGTCCAGGACAGCCAATGCTACACAGGAAACCCTGTCTCAAATAAAAAACAAAAAACCCAAAACAAAGCAAAGCAAAAAAAAAAAAAAAAAAAAAAAAAAAAACCTGTCAAATATAGAAAAGAAGAAAACACATTTTTTTTTAAAAAAAAGCAACAAATACACCATCTGAGTAAATATTGGTTTAGGCTTCAACAGTGGCTTAGCTGTTAGGTGCATGTACTGTTTTTGAATACTGGAGTTTGATTCCTAGCACCCAGTCAGGTGACTCACAACTGTAACTAGCTCCTGGGGGACTTGATGCCTCTGGTCTCTGCAGGCACTGGCACTCACATGTATATAAACAGACAAAGACACACATACAGAAATAACTTAAAAACAATAAATCTGTAAAAACTTAAAAGATGTATCATTTTAAATATCTGCCAAATGCTTGTTATATCCTAGGCACCTTCAGGACCACACATGCTAGAATACAGAGATGGGTAAAACAGACAGTCTGAACTGGAAGAAGCAATCAGCAAGAGAAACTGATACATGAAACTGATGAAGCCCAAAGCGAATCAGCAAGGCCAGTCAGTACTCGGCGGGTGGGAAAAGCGCCGAGGAGATCTAGAAGGAACTGATGCTGCAGCCTTGGCAGAGGGTTCCACTGAGGGTGGAGGACTTAAACCAAGGCCTGAAAAACAACCTGGAAATTACCGGAGGAGAGGCGACCATCTCAGACAGAGTCCACTTCAGAGGCGTGGCCACAGCAACTGTGGTGGAGCTGGGAGGATGCAGCCTACTGCTGGGTGCTGTGTCCCCAGAACCCAGAGCAATGGCTAGCTAATACCTACTCATACCTTTGTCTAACTGACTAACTAAAATTGGGTTTTCTCCTCAGTGATTTTATAGTAAGATTGTGTTGGCGGGACTGATGGGGCTGCGATAGAGTGTGAAGGAATATGGGTAGCAGGAAAGACTGGGATTGGCCAGGAACAGTGACACAGGGGACAGGGAGAAGCCAGACCATAACACAGTCCTCAGAGAGTGCAACACAGAGTGAATAAAACATCCCCAACCTGATTTTAAAACTACCTAAAAAGGCCCAGGACTACTGTGAATATACCACTTATACTATAAAGATCCCTGGGGCTAGGGAGTTAGTTTCATGTGTAAAGTGCTTGGCATGTCCAGGTTTATCAACAGCACCCGCATAAAACGGCAGGTGTGATGAGGTCACTTGTAATCCCAGTGCTGGTGAGGCAAGGAAAGTGGAAACCTAGCTGGGGACGGGAGGTGGGGGGGGAGTGTCATTGGTAACTAGCCTGGCCTCCTGGGTGGATCCCAGCCAATGAGGGACCCGGGGTCAGGAGACAAGGCACGCACATGTGTGCGCACACACACCTACATGCCTTAGCCACCCACACACACAGAGAGAGATGAGCTTCCTCTTAAAGAAAAGCAAACACCTAAGAGGCCACCTCATTGTCCTCCACGGCAGTTCCCATGTCCTAGCTCCTCCTTCCCTTCGGTTTTTTCTTCTCTCTGCCTCTCACTGCCATGTGCTTGGGGTTTAGAGAAAGAAAATTCCATCTGAACAATACCATCAGCAAAACCCAACTGAGAACGTTCAATAGACTCTTTCTGTGAAGGATGGTTAGGAAAGGGTATTACTTAACCAAACACTGCAGCGAAGTGAAAATTGCTAATATATATCATGCACAAATTGCCACTTTTGAAGGAATTAGTGTTTAATGAATTGCCTGTAATCCCAAAGCCCTATTAAAGATTTTTTAATCTTTTTTTTCTTTTTTTTTAGTGTGCATTTGGTATGATTCAATGCTTTAAAACTCAAAAATGTTCAGAATTCAGCTTATTTACTAGTGCTGTAAAAACGTAGCATTCAGATCATGTTTTTCAGACAGGAGTGTGATGACATTTACGTGAGTCTCCCATGCAGTCCGCAACCAATGGGCACATTGAAGGGTGAGCGGGTAAACATCGGTGCTAAATCGGACACAAGAAGACGAGTGATGACCAAGACTGTCCTTCCTCAGACGTCACGGAGTAGGAGCAGGTCTATTTTTGGTAATCTCTCTGACACACTAGCTCACTGTGATAACTGAAGAAAGGACAGAGAAGAGAGAGGCTCAGCACAGCCCACTGAGGGCAGTGAGAGGGAGGGAGGGTTCGCACTAAGGAGGAGGCTTAGCAGGGCTAGGGTGACAGTGTGGACAGTGGGAATTGAGTTCAGTGACTCGTGTAAGGAAAACAAGCTGAGGACAACTTGTGAACTCATTGCTGAGGAGGCAGAGAAAAGAGGATTCCTGGGGCTTGCTGCTGCATCAGCCCACCCGTTTTAGCAGGTTCCAGACCCATTTGAGATCTTGTCTCAAGAACCAAGGTGGAGACTGGAGAGATGGCTCAGTGCTTAAGGACACCTGCTGCTTTTACAGAGGACCCAAGTTCGGCTCCCAGCACCTACAAGTGGCTTACACCCTTCTATAACTCTGGCTCCAGGGGATCCATTACCTCTAACCTCCGTAGGAACCTGTGCACATGTGTACAAGCCTGCATGCACACGCATGCAGCCCCACATAGTTAGAAATAAAAATAAATAGAACCAAGGAGATGACAATTGAAGAACAGCTGAGGTTGTCCTCAGACATGAGAATTTACACACACACACAGATGCATGAACAAGTACACATGTTCACACATGAACACACAGAAACACAAAAGAAGGTGCAATCTCTACACTGGTTAGAGACAGGAGGTTAAGGAAGAGGCCCCCAGGGAACCTACCACCCAGACCTGAACTGCACACTAAATCCTATGTGGCTCTTTCTTCCTCAAAACAGCAATTACTCCTATTCCATTTTGTTTTGTATTTTAAACCTTTAAATCCCATTTTCTTTGTGTGCCATTTTAATCTGAAGAGAGAGCAGCAGAATTTTTTTTTTTGGGGGGGGAAGCTAATAGCTAATAGCTATTGAGCTAAAAGCCCAATAGCTTCCCTCTCTCTAGTCCCAGCCCCATTCCTGCTGAATGCTATTTTCATATTTCAGGATCACCGTGGTGGGCAAGACACACAGACTGGGAGAGAAGGCAGGCAACGGGGGAAAGTACATGTGGCAGAAAGAGGCATGCTGTAAGCACAGGTGGAGAGAGCCATCAAGGAAAGGAAATGAAAAGGGCAATGCCACCATGATTTCTGGGAGGGACATGTCAACGAAGCGTGGCCATCAGGAAATAGGAACAGACCATGCAAAAGTCTGGAGAGAAGAACAGGCACATGGCTTTCGAAGGAAGGGGGGTCTGAGAACCCCCAACAAATAGTGAGGAAGAGGGGTTGCCATGGGCCTGACCCTACAAAGCCTAGGAGTCGTCGGTGCTTGGGAGCTTGGACTTGACCTGAAGTCATCAGATCTGCACCTTGACCTGGCTGCTGTGGCTGCTGGGCAGGGGTCTGATATGAGGATAGAATGGAGCCTGTCTTGGCTTCTTTTCCTGCTGCTGTGATAAGTCTCCCTAGAAAACGCTTAAATGGGGAGGACTGTGTACCTGCCCCCAGTCAGAGAACATTGTCCATCACAGTGGAGGAGTCAAGATGTCACAGAGAGTGACAAAGTATTCTGGTACTTGGCTTGTGGTCTCCATTTCATACAGGCCCAGGTCCCCTGCCTGGAAGGGTCCCCGTTCACAATTACAATGTATCTTCCCACATCAATTAACATAATCAGGACGGGGCTGGGATTCTCAGAGGCTAACACATAGATGAGCCAGGAAGCTTGCATCCTCAGTGAGTCCAAATCCTGTCAAGTTCACAATGAAGACAAACCCTCACAAGGGATAAAGGGATTAACGAGGAGCAGGTACTGCCTTCCAGGACAAAAGATGGTGTTGCAGAGTGGGGGCTGATTACTTAGTGACAGCCTCAGTGGCAGCTGCAGTCACTGATGTAACCACAAGACACTGGGAGTTAAGTTGGTAGCAGAGTGAATGCTCAGGGTCTGGGGTTCATCTTCAGCAACACACACACTAACATCCATGCTAAAAGGCATGTCAAGTCAGTATGCTGCAGAGTGGACACTCATTGGGAAGCAGCTGCAATTAGAGAGTCTGCTCTCACAAGCAATAGTGCAGTGCCTGGGACTTATTCTTACACCTCCCTCTTCCTACGCAGAAAGCAGGCTTCCGGTTATCACCCACACGCCTGCACCCACGAGAGAAAGCAAGCTCATCGCCTTCCAGGATCATGCTGCAGGAGGTCATCAAATTGAAGAAATCTAGGAACCCATCCACAAAGCTGAAACAATTTGAAAAATTGGGTGCAAGCTAAGTCGGAACAATTTCTCTGTGGAGATTTATGAGAACCGAGGCTGACAGCCAAGGAGAAGGCATCATGGATAGAATTCCAATGCTGGGGACAGAGCTCCAGGCGATCCAGCTGAACACCTGGTAGGTTTCTGCAAATCTCTGTTCCAGATGTAGGCCTTACCCACTGACCTGCTGCCCCTGCTAAGGCAAAGGCACACTGCATTCTGGTGGTCAGCTGATGCATGACTCAGTGTGAAATCCTATCAGAGGCAGGGCCTGCGGGCGGAGGGCAGAGGCTGGCAACTGGAACCAGTCCTTGTCTTTGAGCACAGATGACAAGACCAGCTGTTTACTGACTGTGTCCTTACGCAGAACCCTAGACCAGGGACACATGAAAACAACTACCCTAACAGGGGACCAGAAAAGCAGGCACAGGAAGGTACCTCCTGCTCATACTTGAATACCTGATAATGATACAACCATCATCTTCGCCCAAGAACCTTGTTTCAAGGCTGGTGGGCCACGTCTGCAAAAGGGACAATACTTGACACCATGAGGGACGGGGCTGTAGGCTGAACAGTGTCTCCTCCAAACTCATATGACCCGGCACTACAGAACACGACCTTATTTGGAACTTATTTCACTGACGTCATTAAGTTGAGCTCATGTTAGGGTGAGCCTCAAAGCAAATATGGAGCTGACATACAGAGAAGAAGCTGAGAGGAATGTGGGGGCTACAGGTTAGATGGATGGGAATGAACAGAATCTGGGAAGAGGCAAGGAATGATCTTCTCCAAGAGCCACCAGAAAAAACCCATCCCCACTCAAACGCTGAGAAGAGAAATGAACACTGTTTAAGGTCATCCAAGTGTGTGACGGTTTGCTGCGGCAGTGTTAGGAAAGCAGCGTTGCTGGGAAGAGAACAATGAGAGAATGAATAAACCAGAGAATAAAGGAACAAATGTGAAAAGGGCAAGCGGTCAATGCCCACAAGCAGAAAACAAGAGCAGACGGAAGAACAGATAACTCTCAGAACCAGAGAGTGAAGCAAGGGTTTCATGTGCAGCTGGAGGGGGACAGATTAGCTTAAAAGCCACTGTCTTTTGGCAGCTACCCCATGACCCAGGACTCTTCTTGCTAATCACCCCAATTTCCTAGGAAGTTACAGTGGGTCCTGCCCACTGTAACTGTACAGTGGAAGCTAAAAATTATTGTTTTTTTTTTTTTCTCTGTCTTAGCCAAAAAATCATGAACTGTGGTCTGAGGAGCAGTAAAGTCATTTAGATACTCCAGCACAGTGAACACAATGTTTGACAGTGGCATGTGTCTGTCATCCCAGCTACTTGAGAAGCCAAGGGAAGGAAAACTGGTGAGACCCAAGTGTCCAGGGCTAGCAACACCCCCACCCTCCAAACCCAGAAATACATAAATAAAACAACTGAGTACAATTTAAAAAGTACACAGGGAAAGACCAGAGGAGAAGCATGCACACAAAGCTAAGGCCATCTTTCTGGATGGGAAGTGCAAGAGCCCCTTCCAACACCCCACCTCGAGGCCTCTTTGAGCCAAATTCCCATCTGTAATATTTCCCATGTTGCCATACTCTGCGGCCGCCACTAGAAATAATGCTTTCCTGTGACCCTCTCCAAGGCTTCCTTGGCAGCCATGGCCTTCAGAAGCCTGAGCCAGCCTGGCAACACAAAAGAGCAGTGGACCATCAGGAACAGCAGACAGATCTCCCAGAGCCTAACTGTGCTGCACTGTTTATCTTCATGCCCCCCCCCAATTAAATTTCAAGAGGGAACGGGTGGGGAGAGATCATAATGGATGGAAACAATGAGAATTTTTCAAAGTAATTAGGCCTGATGGGTCTTTTCAATTGTCTAGAAAGATCTGTCTGCCTTGAGGATAAAAGAAGGGAAAAAATTTTCTCAAGTTTCAAACAAGCCAGCAGTACCTCTGGCCCTGGAGCTATGTCTCGTTTCTCCTCACTCCTGCTGCATACACAATGGTAGCCAGCGAGCTTCTGCACCCGAAACTGTTCTACCAACTTCTGATGTTGCTGGCTTTTAGAGGCTGGTCTCCCACACAGTAAATGCCAGACTGTCCTGGGCACAGGATGGCAATGGAGAAGACACCGTGAGGGTCTCACTGGGGGACAGATTTCACAAACCATTTATCACTACCCATAGCAATTATTTCTAGGGAGAGGGGGAATGATGACAGAGGAGCAGGGGATGGAAGAAGGCTCCTTCCAAAAAGGACACCATGGCATCAGAAGCCTGGGAACAGAGAGGATGATGCTCCAAGTCAGAGAACTTGGAGTACCCAGCCTCCACTGAGGCCTCCAATGTGGTGACCAGAATGAGGACAAGATGCCAAAGACATCCTAAAGCATCTCCTGTCACCTCCATCCTATCCTTACAAGCCATGTTTCATTCAGAAATGGTCACCCCAGAAAACAAGTTACATCTTGAAGCAACAAACATCCATGGCCCTTGGACCATGGATAAGCTGGGTGAGCCAGATGTCTGAGAGAAAAGCTAGGCTAGTTGATTTTGTCAGCTTAACACAAAGCAGAATCACCTGGGAGGAAGGAACCCCAACCAAGAAATTGCCTCCATCAGACTGGCCTGCAGCCATGACTGTGGGAGCGCTTTTGATAAATGATCAATTAATGATTGCTGTGGGAGAGGCAGGCCCAGTTTGGGCAATACGACCCCTGGACAGGTGGGCCTGGGCTGTATCAGAAAGCCGACAGAGCGAGCCAGTAAAGCATTCATTGTTCCTCTGTGGTTCCTACTTTAGTTCCGGCTTCCAGAATCCTGCTTGAGTTCCTGCAATGATGGGCTGTGATGTGGAAGTTTAAGCTGAAATTAAACCTCCACCTCACCGACCTGCTTTTGGTCATGGTGGTAACAACAGTGAGCTAACTAAGACAGGAGCCGTCAAAATTCTAAGGGGACCTTTGTGTGCTGTATTTCCTTCCTGCGGGCCTGTCGACCTGAGGCTACCGATTCCTAAGGTGGAAGGAACAGCAGGAAAGAAGAGTATAGCTGGTGACTGAGCCCAGCCTACCTCTGGGAAACTTATTATTCATGTAACTGAGTTATCTTCACAGAAGAAGTGAAGGAATGTGGGTACCAGGGGCTTCGTGGATCTTCGTTCTGTCTTCTGATTATGTTGAGGTGCTTAGAAGCAAAGGATGTTAGGGGGTTATGGGAACCATGCTCCAGCAAGTGCAGTGGTCCAGTAGGATGGAGTGTCAGGCTGAATAGTGCCCTCCCAGTAGTTTACACATTAAGCCCTAAAAACAATGACCACACCTTGTACGGCAAAAGAGTTTGCAGGTGAAATTGAGA
The DNA here is from genome assembly GCF_030254825.1 of Meriones unguiculatus. NCBI lineage: Eukaryota > Metazoa > Chordata > Mammalia > Rodentia > Muridae > Meriones > Meriones unguiculatus. The sequence goes on along the minus strand of NC_083355.1, from coordinate 8,678,845 downwards.
TAAGGGTCTAAGTTCATGAGGACTGCAGTGAGTTATAGTTGAGAGTAAGAGTTATATAATCATATCCAACCTAGAAGTGTGAAAGCAGGAAGGCCATGTGATGATAGAAGCCGGAAGTCATGGTTGGAGTGATCCAGACAAAAGCCATCGAATGTCACAGGCTTGGGCTGGGACAGGAACCAACCCTAATGGCCTTTCCCTTGATTAGCCCCATGCAACTGAGTTTTCATTTCTCATCTCTAAAACTTGAAAGACAAGAAATGTGTCCCACATGGGAATCTTACAGCTAAGTCACTAGTGGTTTGTTACAGCAGTGACAGGAAATGGATACAAATCCTGCATGGAATAAAGACACTTTTGACATTGAGCCCCATGTCTTGGAACTGAAGTCACTTGGGAACAAAGTCACTAGAGACAACTTAGTAACATGAACTCTGGAAAACAGAAAATTATGTTTCCATCATTCTTTCCACATTCCGGGGGAAGAGCTGTCACATTTGAGAACCACCCCCTACCACCACCACCAAGAAGACTGGCTATTCATGGACGAAACATCAGATGCATGGTGCAGCCCCACTTCCTACCCCCACTTCCTTATTTCACCTCCTTTAGTCGCCCACAAGACTTCCTGCAGATCACCCGGAAGAAACAATGTCAAAGTAGGGCAACCGGAAAGACAGTAGCAGCACACACAGCCTCCACACACCTGGGGTGAAGAAAGTTCAGGCTCTAGCCCCAGCTCTGCACACATGGTCCTGGTCACTTTCCACTCAGGTGCCTGTACGTAATGACGACCTGTGCTTGTTAAACAAAACAGGACATGGACTTTACCTTCAGAAGAATAAGCTAAGGCTCTGAGTGAAAGCCACGGCAAATATTCCAGGTATCTGCCCCATGACCACAGGCTTAGAGTGACACATCTCCAGAAACACATCCTGCATGAAAGGTACCAGGATGCATGCTGATCTCTGCATCGAATTGTCCAGGACCAACCCCCAACTCTAAGGAACCTCCATCCTTTGATCTGGATGGACTTTTAGCCTAACGTGGAAAGACTCCAGGCTGGTCTGCCCTTAAACATCATGTCCTAAGGCACCTTTGTGCCTCTTCGGATCACTTGGTGACACTTGCTTTGTGCCTGTCAGGTTCACTTACTTACAAGTCACCACTAAGCCTGTAGCTAACTGCCCTCCCCCTTTTGGTGTTTCTTCATACAATCTTTTTTTTAATTAAATATTTATTCAGTTTATATCCCTACCGTAACTCCCATCCTCACCTCCCCTCCTATCCCCTCCCATTCCCTCCCCTCTCCTCCCCATCCTCCCCTCCCTCCCTCTTCCAACATCCCCCTCCCCTATTCCCACCCCAGCTCACCAAGTTGCATCAGGACTGAACAGATCCCCTCTTCCCCTGGTCTGTCAAGGAAGCCAAGCCAGGGCAAAGTGATCAAAGAGCATGCAACAGAGTCCTAGTCAGAGACAGCCCCCACTCCACTCCCCTTACTAGGGAACCCAAATGAGGCCAGAGCTGGCCATGGGCTATATCTGTATAAGTGGTGTAGGTCCAATCCATGCATGATCTTTAGTTGAGTGTTTCAGTCTCCACAAGACCCTCAGGGTCCTGGGAGCTAACCCCTTTAGCATGAACACTGGCAATGTTCCAATATCTAATGCTAGCTTTTAGCTCACAACTGGATAGATTGGCCCAGAATAGCCAGTACGTGGAGTTTGAACAGCAGATACCTAAAAATGTCAAGTGAGTCACATGTGCTAGAGATGAGACCCAAGCAGGTTGACCTTGGCAAATGAAAGCAAAAAAGGAAAGTGGTTATAGACAGAGGTCCCCAGCCCAGACCAGGAGTCCACAGGAAACAAAAGGAAGTTGGTCAGATATCTGAGCCACAAGCATCCAGGAAGCCCACTGCAAAGGGTGAGGAATCAAGATGAAGACTGAGATGTTGAGTTGCCTCCGTAACCACAACCGGGGCCAGGCTCAGAACTCAGAGGGCTCTCAGCACACGGGAGGTAAAAGCAGGTGAGTATTGGAGAAAGGCCTGGGAGGTAGGACAACTGGCAATTCCTAACGGCATGCTGTTTGGGAAAATGTCCAAGACAAGGAGTGTGCCTGAGGCACTCTGCACCCTCCATGCCCTGCTGATGATAACAAAGAAACCCATCTGCTACAGGTATGTTTAATGAAACCAGGCTGACACATAGAGCTCATACCAACATCCACAGGCTCAGGAGTCTTTATTACTATTATTTATTTATTTTTATATGCAATAATGTTTTTTCTGTATGTATGTCTATGTGAGAATGTCAGATCCCCTGGAACTGGAGTTATGAACAGTTGTGAGCATCTATGTGGGTTCTGGAAATTGAACCCAGGTCCTCTGGAAGAGCATGCCAGCGCTCTTAATCACTAGCCATCTCTCCAGCTGCTGGCCCAGAATTCTTAAGCAAATCTCACTAGAGGTCTAAAATCAAAACCCACATGGGTAATCTTCTCTCTCAGCAGCAAACTTTGTATGTCTCTATTACAGCTCTATTACCGCTCTTCTCTTAGGCCTGCTCGTGTCTGGCTGGAACCCTGCCTTGGAAACAGGTGTGATGGGAGATCCTTCAGGGAACACAGCCTGGGTTGCCTCCTATACCCGAGAGCCCTGTCTGGCCACTCAGAACTGCTGCTCCTGCCGGAAGTGCTCTGAGAGCCAAATCTGCCAAAGCAGGCAAGACCGGCAACCAAAGGCAGCGTTGACGTCAGTCACTGGAGGAGAGGAGTGGGGAGGAAAAGCTGATATTTAGGAAGCAGCAACAGTTTCTGCTGTCTCTCTAGGTTCTGGGAGAGTGTGCAAGGAGAGTGTAGCAAGAAGAAAGTGACTCAGGGGGACAGTGTGAGACCTTCCTGCCCACAAACATGTGGCAAGATTCACATGGAAACTGGCAAAGGGCTTCCTATCCCACCGACATCCTAAAATAGTTGTCCTTTCACACCACCCTCCTCCCCAAAAACAACACAGGAGGCCAAGCAGTCCCTTCCCCCTCTTCTCCACTCCACCCACCCAGTCTCTCTTATTCCATCCCCCTCAGTGGACCCAGACACATGTTCTAACTCCAGAAAGAGACGATGCATCCATGACAGGAGTAACCCTTGGTACTGTCGATAGTACCCATGCCCATGTCCCATATAATGGACCCTGGATGACCAATGTGGGGCAACCACAGAAAGAAGGGCCAAAGTGGACATGCAAGAAGAGAGTGGCCACTGTGTGCTGGGCTTGGGGAAGCTGTACACAGACGTGGAAGAGAGCAGAGAATGAGACAGACAGCTTGCAGAGCGTGTGACTTCATCTTCACAGCAGGGCACTTGACGCACACTGAGTACCTGTCCATGCAGAGGCCAGCCCGGGCCTGGGCTCTAACAGCGCCGATGCAGGGCACTTCTTGCCAGTGCGTTCTTTCCCTTCTTTGTGGTCCTTCCCCTTGGACCTGCCACAGGTCCATCTACTGTCCTCTGGCATTTGGGACTTTTCCAACCTGAGTCTGTCCTCACAGAGAGTGAGGAATTTTGTAGCTGGTATCTGGGACAAATGCTCTCAGCTGCCTGGGCTATTAAAAAGCCAAGCCTGATCCTAGTAAACCCACAGGGGAGGTGTGAGCCTTGGCATCCACCTTTCTTGTAGCAAGATACCAGAGGCATTTGTGGGAGAAAGGTTTTAGGGGAGGGGCTTCCAATCTCTAAATCTAGTTGTTTTGTTTTTTCTTGACACCCTTTGTTCATACAGATGGAAACTTTTGATCCTTCTCAAAGACAGGGTCTACATTATTCCTCTTGAGCAATGAAGATGTTTCAGAAAACTGATTTTCTGTCATCACAGGCCTTTAAGATTAAGGGATGGAGGGGCTGAGGATATAGCTCCATCGTTAGGTAATTGCCTAGCAAGGCCTAGCAAGCATGTTTGAAGCCCTGGGCTCCACTCCCAGCACCACGTAAAAAATCGTATGTGGTGCCACAAGCCTATAATGCCAGCAGAGGGATCAGATCGTTTTAACTACAGAGCAAAATCCCCCAGTTCAGCCCAGAAATTCACGAGAACTTATCTCAAACTAAATAAAGAATTAAAAATAAAACTAAGGGATCAAAGTCTTAGAAAGAAAATTGAGTCAGTATGGAAAAAGAAACTCATGAGAAGGGAAAAGGGAGTCCGAACTCTCAGCAACAGTCAAGACTGCCTACAAAGAGACAATACTCCCTATGCTATAAAGATAGTTCAAATAAAATGTTTAAACAGCAGTGAGCCATGCTTAAGGTCCAAGCACACTTTTTTTTTTAATTCAATCCTCTCTTCCCACCTCTAAACTTGTAACTTCCTTTAAATTTCACAGACAAAATTAAGTTTGCTTATAACAACAGTGACTACAAAAGGATGTTGGATAAGAAGCACCAACTACCAACCAAAGCAGAGGGCTACAGTGGGTCCCATGTGTGCCAAAGACATGATGGCATGGGGGGATGCAGTTGTGACTGTGCTGCTGGTGCTACAAAGGCTTTCTCACCATAGCCGCTATTCTGTTACCTACATGAGGACTCCAGATATAAGTTCTGCTCAACCCCAGAACTCCCACCCTCACTGGCAATTAGCTTGTAGGTGCTGACCTCTCCAGACACTCGGACTACCAGAGGCATCCCCAGGATGAAATAAAAATATATCATAAAACTGCTTCTCCACCTCCCACCTCCTTCTTGAGCAATAAAGTAGGATAAAACTATTCTGCTAACTTCTAGCTATTCGGTAAAGCCCTGATCTGTACTAAAATGGCAAAATGTCCTTGGGCCATGTTACAGCTGTATGGACAAGTAAATCCACAATGAGAAAACAGTCGTGGTAAATAAGAAACTGTAGCATGGGGGGTCAAAAATGCCATTTATAATGAGCAATGCTGAGCATCCTTGAGTGGAATAGAAGAAGCCCTCGGGGCAGATGCTGTGAATGTAATAAAGGGAAGCTCACCATGCGGGCAAGCTCCTGAGGAAAGCGGATGGAAAGCAACCGTGGGGCTGGGCAAATGAATTCCGCAGAAGGCCGGGGAATCCGACCTCTTCTGAGGAGACCCGGCAGGAAGTAAAGGGGAAGGCAACATCAAGAGAGTAGGAAGTGGATGGAGTCCCAGGAGGCTCAACTGGCCCAGTGAAGCAGGAGATGGCTTCCTGTGTGAAGGAGGAAAAGTCCAAGCATGGGTATGAGATTAGGGGTGGGGAAAGAGGTGAGTGGTTAAGGGTGCAGAAGGATGCAAACATTTGGACTAGTCATCCTGGGAAGCACACAGGGCACACACCTGGTGCATGTCCCAGGTTTGAGACCTTTCACTCAAGGACCCATGGAGTTGAGGACCATGAACTCGACATGTAGACCATCACTGCATCACAGTTTTGCGTGCCACTTCTCTAGCAACCAGGACAATCAGAGGAGCCAGGGGACCTGATGGGAAAGCCTAAACCTGCATTAATCAACACAATCTCCCATGATATATTCTTCAACTGTCTCCAGTTCCCATCAGCAGGGAAGTTTTCAAATGTCATAAGTCTGCATACCTGCATTGGAAAGCTAAAATATGAAGTTGACAAGAACTGGGGATTGGGGAGGAATTTGTACTCCATATAAAAGTATGAATATCTGAGCCTTTTGTAGGTTTGTTTGGGTTTTAAAGCATTCCAGTTGTTCCCTAGATTTTTAGAGGATTTGCTTCTTTACTGTGAGAACCTGAGTGTCCAGCTTCTCTTTGCTATACAACCTCAAGAGCTTACTGACATCCCCCATCCTGGGCACTTATTATCATCATCATTATTATTATTATTATTATTATTATTATTATTATTATTTCCAGTCTTAGGCTGTTTTAACATCTGAGACCTTATAGATTCTGGGGTACTGACCCTTCCAAGGTGAGCTAACTCCTAACGATAGCAAAGAGGATAGAGATCCCCAAAGGAGTCTCTCTTGTGTGCACCCCTGCCATCTCCTTGGCAACCCAGAGCAAATCCCAGGCTACTAGAAACAGATCAACAGCCCACAGAGGCCAGAACCAGCAACCCTGGCCCATCCTGAACTGCCCATCCTCCCTTGTATTTTGTTTCTTCTTTTTTAATGTTTTGATCTTTAATTATGTGTATATGTGTTTGGATTATGTGCACATGAGTGTGGGTGCCTGCAAAACCAGAAGAGGGAGACAAATGCCCCTAGTGTTGGGGTTTCAGGCAGCTGTGAGCCACCTGATGTGAGTGCTCTGAAGAACTTGTGAGCCTGTGGCTGAGCTATCTCTCCAGCCCCACAGGAACCTTCCCTCTTCAGAGGAGCCCACAGGCTGACCTCCACTCTCCCCTCAGTCTTGACTTCTGCCTCCTGCTGGCTTCCTCTGGCCCTACCTCGAAGGGTATAACCAGTTCTCTTAGGACAAACATCTAAGTCACATGTTCTTCTTTGCATAGCATTGGCCTCTCTGTGTTCCCACTTATAAGATAAAAATCTTGTGGATATGCATGAGACCCTCCACCCCAGCCCGTTCTTACCAACCTCCTTCTAGCCATCAGACACCCTCCACACCCTGAGTGAAATGTGCTTCACTCACGTGCTGGCACCTTGTTAGTCCTGGCAGTGGGCAGAGCTGAGCCAGGCTGACAGTAACCACACGCCACGTGGCCCAGATGGTCCCACACGCCAGTCAGCCTGGAGCAGCTCACACCCCACAGCTCCTGGATTCACACCTTTAACTGAAATGTCCCTGAATCCACGAAAATAAAAAGTCTGCTAAGTAGACATTTTTCAAAAACCCGCACTTTTCTCTTTGTGTAAATGGGAACCAGCCACTCACACCCACACAGCCATATGGCAGTGTCTAGTGCTGTCTACAGCTACACGCGTCCGCTCGTCTGCCCTTGCCTAGGAACACAGGCGTACACAAAGGAGGCTTTTGTTTCTCAAGAGGGGATCAAGTGGGAGCAGCTTGTCTTCAGAACAATGGGAATTTCTGCTCAGTCAATGAGCCAGCTCTGGAGTTAACTGCCTCCGAGTGCTCCATTAATCTCCACACTGATTTTAATCTCCTCGACATGGCATACTGTCAGACACACTCACAGAGGTGAAATTCGGATGCATGCAGACAAGAGTGGCCATTGTACATGCGTGAACATAAAAACATACATGGGCATACACAGGCAAACAAAAAAATAAGTCTCAAAACCTTGTGACAGGAAGGAAAAATTGATTCCATCACGTTTGTTAATCTTAAACATTTACCTAACCTCAGTCATTAACTTTTCTCACAGGCAGCTCCCTGTCCTCTTACAAAGTCCATCCTGCAAGTGTTTCTGGGAGTCCTGAAGGCCGGTCCCAGAGTTTCACTGTGTAAGGCACCTTCCATTCCTCTTCCGGTTCTCTTTTCTGGGCTTTTTAAACTAGAATGGCCATGTGTGGCTGTCACAAAAAGCAGCTGGAGATGGCTGCCACTTCACCAGGACAGCACGACCCTAAGACCACTGGTCTGCATCCCACTCCTCTCTTTTACAAGAAACCTCATCCATTTCCATTCTATCGTATCTAGGCAGGAATCTAACAATCAGACATGGGGCCAAAGGTCAAGGTCAGAGGGTAGACTAAAGCCTTCCTGCAGCCCCTGAAACTGTCCTCCTGAACACAGGTGTATCTGGCTTCTGTGCATGGCCTCTACCAGGAGGGATGCCACAGCTTCCACGCCCCAGTTTATGGTGAGGCCATGAGAGTGATTTACCAAACCTGCCCAGGCAGAGTTAAATATCACCAACAGACACTTTGTCAGTCAAGAGGGATAGCTCCAAGTCTGTCTTTCTCCTCCCCTCTCCCCCTTTTTTCCTCTCCTTTTCCCTCTCTCCCTCCTTCTTTCCCTCCCTCACACACACCACACAAAGAGAATATTTTATTAACGCTGAGATGGAACTGTCAAGTTTTCCAGAACATCTTCAAATTAAAGGGAGGCATGAGAAGTTGGAGAAATTAAAGGAAATGGGGAAAATATCATTTGTGTAGTTAAGGCCACTTCTGTATTGTGAAGGGCTGCCTACTCTGCCCTCAGCGACCTGAGAGGATGTTGTGTACCTGTCTGATGTTTAACTCAGAAACTTCCTCTGAGTTAAAACATTATATCCTGGAGAGATGCTCTTTTAGACATGGTAAATGAATGACTCACAAGTCTCAGGAAGTCCCTGAAACTGACCAGATGCACAAAGCTCCTCCCTCAAGGTTATACAGACTGTAAGGATGCTGGAAAGATGGATACCAGCAGGGCTGCTGGGAGAAGGACAGAACAGTTGAGCTCCCTGGAAGAGACCTCAAAAAGCTCTGCCCTTACGAGCTATCTAAAAGTCCTACTGTATGCACCAGAGCTCCAGCTTTCAAAAGCCATCACCCATGCTGGGGTGGGTAGGTGGGTGGGGCTTCAGTGATGTGCCTTTGAGTCATCCCTGCTCCTGTAATAAACTTCTCACACATACTCCTGCAAGGAACCCTAGTAAACTCACTGGTTCCCCAAACATCGATAGTATCATTACTTTGATTCATTATTGGCTTCCTATCTAGGGCCAACAGATATTTGTTCATGTCTCCCAGGAAAAATGTCAACAAATACTTGGTTAAAGGGCATGCAAAGGAGAAATCATCTCCACATTCCCAACGATGCCTTAGCCAGTTCACAGAAAACAGAGCTGCTAGAAAGGAGCAGGGGAGTCCTCTGCTCCCCACAATCCAATGTCCAAGGATGTGCAAGACAGGCTCTCTACCCCACTTCCTGCTAGAAGCTTTCAAGTCACCTGCAGCAACTGTCCAGCACTGTCAGAGACAGGGAATGTGTTGGCTCCAGCTCCAGAGACTAGGAAAGCCAGGCTCTGTCTCACAGAGAAACACTTCTAGCTAAAATGCCTTTGGGGGAAGCTGCGAATTGGAGAAGACAGATGGAAGGGGGAAGAAAAGCCACAGGAGTACCATGGGCAAACAAGAAATGGCAAACAACTGCACGGCTTGGTAGAGCACCCCACCATGGAGGCCTTGCAGGGCCAGAGAGAAGCTTGCAGGGCTGCAGACAGGGAGATAGAAAGAGAAGAAGGAAGATTCCAAAATAGACCTTCACTGGCCTTACAACCATGGCAGAGCTCGTGGACAACCACCGTGGCTGTGTCCACAAAGTGCAAATGTCCCACACGCCAGGTGAGTTCTCCGCAGGAGAGCCAGTGACAACCTACAGGCTCTTCTCCAGTAGACATCTTCACACATGCTTTTAGAAAATTGCATGTGTGAGTGTAGAAATGTGGTGTGGGTGCATATGATGTATGTGTGTGTACATGTGTGTACGCGTATGTATGTTTAGGGAGAGGGAAGGTCTGTCCCTAAACCTGGGGCCAGCGTATTTTCCAGCTAGGCAGTCAACAAGCAACCAAAAAACAATCTTGTCTCCAACCCCCACAGTGTCGGGGTTACAGCTGTACACGGGACTACGCCTGGTTTGTCAGGTAGCTACTGGGATCCAAACTTAGGTCTTCATACTTAGGTAGAAGAGCACACTCTCTTTCCCACTGAACCATCTCTCCACAAACACCCCCTACACACACACACACACACACACACACACACACACGACATTCTTGAGTCAGTCCATCTGATCCAGCTGGTCATCCATCTCCACAATGATCACCTCCTTCCTCCTGCAGGAAGGACTGTGGGGACAGTGAAAAGTTATGGCAGACAGCAAAGGGATAGACTAAGGCTAGTGGGAGCTGCAGACACAGACTCAACAGGATTGTTTCCGATGGGTGCAGAACAAAAGAAAAGAGAGCCACCGGCAGGACTGACCTCACAGATCTGTGGCACACAGCACATCACAATGGAACCATGTGGTAAAAAAAAAAAAAAGTTCACCTCATGAAGAGGGGCTAGAAGGACCACACCCCAATGACATCACTGTGTCCCACTGGGCTACGCCTCCACATCCCACTGTCACCTCAGGCTGGTTTCTGGCACACAGGCCTTTTAGGGACATTCAAAACCCAATGGTAGTCCAAAAAAGGGCCTGCATCTGCATACATTTTCCTTGCATTTGCCAGCCCCACAAAACCCTATCACTGGGCTTTCTAGAACATGAAGGAATTAAAGGGCTGAGCAGATCCACCACTGTATGGTGAGGATTTATTCCTAGGGTGGCTTTCCCAGCTTCCTCCCATGTCAACCACTGGATCTCACACATCTATTACTATAGTTTGGATCTTAAATGCCTCCCCACCCAAAGGCATGGCCCTCTGTCCAGAAAGTATATATGGGGAGAGAACTGGTGAGCAGGGACAAAAAAGAAATGTCCCGCTCTACAACCTCAATTCCCCTAAACCTTGCCTTCAGCTTGTACAAATGCAAAACCTAAGGGTAACACCTTACAAGGCAAAGGCAGTCAGCCTAAGAGCACCCCAGACTCAAGAAGGGCAGGACCCTGCTGAGCCTCGGGACTCCTTGAACCTCCTCCACTTCCAAATGAGGCTCTCCATGGGATTCCGAGCTTATCATGAATTTCTCAGTTTGCCACCTTGAGCTCTTGAGATGTCAGGGAAGGGAAGAGGGGGTGTGCCAGGAAAAAAAGTCTCTGTTCAGTCTTGAAAACAAACAAAAAAGACAGAGCGGGAAAGATGGTTTCATGGTTAGAGCTCTTGCTTTTGCTGTTCTCACACGGGGCCTTAGCTCCCACATCAGGCCACTCTCACCGACCTCTCCCTCTAGCGCTAGAGGGACCTAACACCCTCTTCTGGTCTCTGTGGGCACACACATGAGTGTTATACATACATAAACAAACAAATATATTTTAAATAATAAAGTGAGGGAAGGAGCAGAAAGGAGAGAGGGAGGGAGGCAAGAAAGAAAAGGTAGGGAAGGGTGGCTTATGGGGGGGGGGGAGAGGGGAAGAATGGGTTACCTGAGGGGAGAAAAGGGTAGGTTACCTGGAGAGGAAGTCATGGAGAAAAAAGGGCGGGTTGTCTGAGAACACCACTCTTCCGATGATCATAAAAATGAAGAGAAAAAGAAGAAAGAAGGAGTGGGACATAGACCTCAGCCACAGATAGGACAACTGGACACACTTTTGACAAGACACCCCCAACTACAGGGCAGCGGGAAGGAGGGATGGTTCCTCTCTCTAGAAGAAGAAAAAAAACAAAAGGTCAAAACCTGAAACCCACACAGAAAACAGCTCAGAGCCCTCTGACTGTGACCTGTGGGAGTCAGAGCTTCAGGGTGACCTGGTGCCTGTGACACCCTAACTCAACCCCAGTGCCCTGCAGGGAATGCACAGTGGGCCCAATTTGAGAGCACATGGTTGTCAAGGCCAAGTCCAGCTACAAAAAAATCTCAAGGAACTCTCTCAAGACTTCAGTTGCTGTTGAATTTCACTGCCCTGAATGACATTTCAGAGAAGTGGATTGCAAGCCGTGGGTTGGACTGTATTCTATTCTGGGAGTCAGAGCGGCATAAGTAAAATCAGACGTTTGTAAAGGGGCTTCTCAGGAAGCATTTTACAAACTTGGGCTTTCTCTGCTGGTTGAATAGTGCTATAACCACAGAAGCTGTTTAGACTGAAGAGAAAAACGCATCAAGGATATGGGTCAGTGCTCTCCTGCTCTGATCTATCTCCGGTGCCGGGGCCAGGGTCCTGTAAAACTTTCAGTCAGGCCAGGCTCAAACCCTCTGGTGGCTTAATGGAACTCTCAGCATAAGATCCAGGGTCTCCCCGTGAGTACTCACTGGGAGTGCTGATCTGGATGAGGCTCTGACTGCTCACCTCCCAGACCCCACATCTAAACACCATTAGACTCTTCTACCATTCACTTGGTCCCAGATAATGAATAGGTGTGCAGGTGTTCAACTGAAACTACAAGAACACAGCCAGAATTCAAGGAGGGCTCAAATCCCCGCCCACAGGAATGTCTACCCCTCAGCATACCACCTTCCAACCGAGACTCATTTCCTTAGCTGTGGATTCAAGGGCCGCGTACAGGACAAGAATCTGCAGTGATCCAGACTTCTTAAGAATGTAGCTCGACTGGTAAAGTGCCTTTCTTCACAGGCTCAAAGCCTGGGGTTCAACCCCCAGCACCGTGCAACACTAGACACGAAGTCCCATACTGGCACTCAAGAAGTGGAGGATGGAGGGTCATTCATTCATCCTTACCTACACCCAGTTCAAGGTCTTTCATCCATCTTCACCTACACAACGGGGTTCAAGGGTAGGCTAGGATAAATGAGACAGTGTTGTTTAAAAAAAAGGACAACTCTAGCAATCACCTCCTGGGGAACCAAACAAGAAATGAAAGACAGGCATCAAACACTGTGTAAGGACCCAGCAGCAGTTCAAACACTTCCAGATGCCCGGAAGAGGATTCCTGTTTTCCGCTCTGACAACAACTGCAGAGCCGGCTCTCTCACCCTGCAATAAACAACTGCTTAAGTGGAATTTAATGACCTGGACAGACAGTGCTCTGAGTCAGGAGAGAGGTAGAAACGAAGGTGCATGATTCCCTACGGGGCCCAAAATATGGCCTCGTCACCAAAGAAAGTGGGTTTGGTGGGTTGGGAGGGGGTATCCCATAGTTATCGGGCATGTGTGCACCATAGAGGGAGGAAAGGGGGAATTTGAGGGACAAATACACCCATGCCATTGGTTATCGTCAAGCTATCAACAAGCTGGGTGCTGTTCTCCCCTAAAGGAGTAAGGAACCCAGGGAGTAGGAGGATACTGACCAGAGAAAAGCCAAGCTGAAACTAAGCTGGGTTTCCCAAACGCTATTCCTAAACCAGCCTCCCAGGATTACTTAATAAGGCGGTACATGCAAGGCTTTATCAGGAGCACTGGTGGATCTGGCTCTCCCCTCCTTTTGATCTAGTACTGAGCGGAGACTTACAGTGATAGGTTGCTTTCTGTCATCCCTCCACCCTCCTCTAGGCTATATCAAATGACAAAATTACAGCAATTTAAAGCTCTCCAAGGATTTCGTTTTCAATGCTAGAATCAGTTAATATCCCATTCCAGGACAGAAGACAAGTGCCCCCATGAGCCAAGAAGAAGGGTTGGCTTGATGCACAGAAAAGGGTTGAGAAAGCGGAGACAAGACCCCCAAGAAGGCTGGTTCTTGCAGGCTAGTTGCAATGTCAACTTGACACAAGCTAGAGTTGAGTGAACCTCAACTGAGAAAACGCCCCCATCAGACTGGACTGCAGGCAAGCCTGTGGGCTATCTTCTGACTGAGGATTGACAGGGGAGAGCCCAGGCCACTGTGGGCAGCTCAACCCCAAGGCCCATGGTCCTAAGTGCTATAAGGAAGCAAGCTGAGGCAGCCATGGGATCAAGCCAGTAGGTAGCAATCCTCCACTGCCTCTGCATCAGCTCCTATCTTGAGTTTCTGACTTTCCTGAGTAATGGGCTAGCTGTAAGACGAAGTTAATATTGTCCTTCCTCTGCTGCTTTTGGCCATGGTGTCTTATCTCAGCAATCCAAGTCCTAATTAAAACAGCATTTCAAAGTCACTTTTGGAAGGCAGAAAAATGGAAAAATAACTGGCTAATATCAGATGACGTCAGGTTACAGTGGGCACACACGTGCACACATACTACTTTGCTTTCAATTGCTGTAAAATACAAACAGCTTGGGAAGGAAAGGATTGTTTTACATGTTGCAATCACAGTCCATCATGAAGGGAAGTCAGGGCAGGAAGCTTGAGGCAGGAACTGAAGCACAGACCATGGAGGAACACTGTTCACTGTCTTTCTCTCCATGGCTTGCTCAGAATGCTTTCATATATACCCTGGGACTACAAGCCCAAGGGTGCCACCCCCACAGTGGGCTAGGCCCTCCAACATCAATCACTGACCAAGGAAATACCTCCACAGGCTTGCCCACTGATCAGTCTGATGGAGCTATTTCCTCAATTGAGGGTCCCTCTTCCCGGAAGTCAGTAGTTTGCTTTAAGCTGACAAAAGTGCAGGTATGTGTGTTTGTGTGTATGTGTGAGTGTGTTTGAGTGTGTATCTATATAAGGTCAAAGGCAAAAGGAACTTTGATGAGGAAATTGGGCTTGTTTGGAAACTTTAGCCATTGTTACTTTAGTCTTCAATTCTTGGATGAACAGCTTAGTTTCAACTTGGTTATGGGAATATTTAATCATGAGTAACTCTATTTTGATCTATTTTATTTATTTTACATCCTGATCATAGTTCCTCTCCTTCCTCTCCTCCCAATTCCTCCCCCCACCCACCCTCGAATGTCTCCCCACCCCACTCCTCCTCTGTTTCTCTGCAGAAAAGGGCCAGCCTCAACGGGTTGAGCCCTTATAGGACCAGATTAGTTGGCTCTGTGGGTTTTCTTGTGGTGTCCTTGACCCCTCTAGCTCCTACAATCCTTCCTCCCCCTCTTCCATGGGATTCCCCAAGCTCCACCTAATGTTTAGCTGTGGGTCTCTGCATCTGTTTCCATCAGTTGCTGGGTGAAGCCTGATGACAACTGAGCTAGATGCTAACCTATGACTATAGCAGGATATTGTTAGAAATTATTTTCACTGACTTTGTTTTTTGTTTGTTTGTTTGTTTGTTTGTTTTACCATTCATGTTTTCTTTATTCTGCTGTGTACAGAAGTTGCTCTAGAACTGTGGCCTTCTAAAACTTAGAAACCAAATGACTACCCGTGACAGAGAGGACAGTAGCAAACCTTCCCTCTAGAAGATCTTCACAAACCAACACCTGAGCCAAGTGTTTTCCTCTGCACAGTGGCAGCATTTGCCACTCAGTCTGTTGGACAATGGAAAAAGAGTGGACATGAACATGCCAGAGCTCAGCAGAATTTAAAAAGATTAAGGGCTCAAGCAGCTTAGGTTAGACTTGGGCTTGCTATGCAGCTGTTGACTCTGAATTTCTGATCTTCCCACCTCCTCAGTGCCAGGATGACGGGCACAGACATGTGCTACCACAATTGGTTTATGTGCTGTAGGGGATCTCATTGGTTTGTGGTGTAGGGGATCGAACTCATGGCTAGGAGAGCATTCTACCAACTGAGATACAGCCCCAGTTTTGTACAGAAATTTTTTCCAAGACAGGGTTTCTCTGTGTAGACTTGACTACCCTAGAACTCACTCTATAGACCAGGCTGTCCTCAAACTTACAGTTGTCCTCCCGTGTGCTGGAATTAAAGGTGTTCGTCACCAGCTGCCATGCAGAATTCTTATAGGGAATCCACCAGCTTTTATTCTGCCCCTCCCCATGACATGGGGCATACCTTTTAGAAGAGCTGCTTTACCAGCCTGGGACCAAGGAGCAGAAAATAAGGGGAGCCAACCTGTCATTTGCGTATTATTTGAAAGCAAAATAACCCCTCATGATGCAAACGACAGAGCTTTGCTTGGTACATTCTTAAGGCAAAGCTGACTCACACAGCCTATTACAACAGACAAATGAAGTCAATGCTACAGCTCTTTGCAGTGCAGAACCTAATGAAAGCAACCAGCCTAGAGCCCCACATGAGCCCTTGGGTTTTTCAATCCTCCTCCTCCCTGGGAAAGTGCCTGTGAGCACAGTTTTCTCTATAAATGCTTCTAGAAACGCTGGATAAATTCCATCATCTTATGAGTCATCTAACTGTGAGTTAATAACAATGGGGGAAAATCGAAACTATAATTTTACTTTGGACCAACAGCTGTATCTTGCCTGGCCTCTGTTCTTCGGTACTCACATAATGTAGCCTTGTAGCCTGCCTTGGAGATAAGAAGATATTTGAAAGAGACACCTGTGTCTCTCAATCTATCAGACTATTTCAACAACAGACCCCAAAGAATTGGGAATTTCCCCTAGGAACTTCATTCTGGAAGAAGGGAAGGGCACCAGCCAGTAGGGAATGTGTTTCCCAGAAAGAGATTTTACACAGTTCTAAGGACTTGTCTGACTGCCTTACAGGAAGAGACAGAAGCCCAGACAATGATAGGTCAGTAGTAGGCAGGACCACCTTGACCAGGACGGCTTAGCAAACCCTTGGCCCTCTATTTAAACTTGAATCTCACTAGCCATGGGTTCTCAGATCAACAATGGTGTCGACTATGAGTTTCATAACACAGTGGGGCCTACAAATAATAAGTGGTTGGTTACCTCAAGATGTCCATGCCATTATTACATAGCGGGCATGTCTTGCCAGGCCGGTCACTCGTAGCTCACAAAGTTCACCTGTGCAATACTGATGATTAAAGTGAGGGTTTGAAGTATCTCTTCCCAGTGTGGCCAGTATCTCCTTTCTCTGCTTTCTACTGTTAATTTGCCTCTTTTATTGGCTTACTGAGGATGAGTGGCCAGGCCCATCTTGGTGCACAAATTGTGACTCACAAGTTTAACAACAGCCTCATACCTATCCTCGACAGCTCGAAGGACCAGAATCGCACCAGCAGAAGCCACAGAAGTCAGACACACGTAAGAAAATGTCATATGATCATAGCCCATAGACAGGGCTTGCCCTGAGGTCTTTCTCTCTTCTAGTCAGAGCACCAGAGTGAGTGGTGGCTACTCTTGTCTAGTGAAGGTTTAAACGAGAAGATGGCTGTTCTAGGAATGTTGCTGGATAACAACCCTCTCTCAGAGGAACTCACTCACTGTGTGAGATCAGCGCTAGTTAATTCCCCCCCATGCCAGCACCCTCATAATTACTTCAAAGTAGGCCCTATCTCTTATAAATTCCACCACCCCAACCCTGCCATCCTGGGGACCAAGACTCTGATACAAAAACCCTTGCGGGGGAGGGTTATATTGTACACAAACCACAATGGCTGTCATCCCAGAATGAAGCACTTCCAGGGACCCCAGGCTCCTCTCTCCAGGAGAGTTCTGCCACATGTATTCACTTAGGATTGTTTCTTTTTTCACTCTGAGAAGGGTGACTATGTGCTTCCAAATGGATGCTGGTAAGCCTTAGTGGCTCTTTTGCTCCTGACTTCAGTAGACACTAATAGCCTGGGACTAAAAGACTTTGTTAACAAGTCAAATGCCCTACGACCCAGCCTATTGGTTACTGGTTGATAGAGATCACAGTTCCCAACACAGGGCTGCAAATAAAAGTATTCGATGAAGCTGACAACACTTGGGTTCCAGGCACTGGAGTTTGAACCGGTGTTCTCTGAAACATCCCCAAGCCCTGTCACCTCACTTGTGAAGTACGCAGTTTGAGGCACACTCTAACAACGACATCATTGGTACTCAACTGAACAGAGGTTAATCCCACCTCTTAAATGTTCAGTAGCATGGATGGCAGTCTCTGCATTTCATGTACTGTTTCTGTTTAAAAGTAAACCTTAGGAATGTTAAGCCTTTCTTGGAAGCAGTTTACATATCTCCCAAGTGTGTTCACAAGTATGAGGACCTGAGTTCGATCCCTAGAACCTACATAAAAAGCCAAGTGTGGTGGCACATGTCAATTCTCCTTGCTGGTAAGGTGGGGAGTAGAGAGAGTAGACTCCATTGAAACTTGATGGCCAGCTAGCCTTCACACCCCTGGTGAAGGCTCAAGCCAATGAGAGACCCTGCCTGAAACAAAAAATGGGAGCTCCTGAAGGGTAACAGTTGCTCTCTGATCCCCTGATATGCTTACACACAGACACACACACACACCTGGGGGAAAAGGAGGGAGGGGGCAAGAGGGAAGAATTGAGAAAGGGAGGGACAGAAGAAGACAGGCAGAGAGGTTCTAAAAAGAAAGAGTCAGGGGTCATCCCATATAGGGTCAAAATGAGAAAGAAGTAAATAGCTACTTCTGAGCACTAGACAGACCAGAACATTCTCGGAAGACCTTAAAATCTATTTGATCAGCCAGCATTGCATTTCTGTTCAACTTGAAACTTCTCAAGTACTGAAACTTCAAATTTTAAGCTTGAAGCCGCATTCCTATATAAAGAGAGAAAGTAGGAATGGAAGCACTCAAGTGCAGAACAGAGACCTGCCCCTCCAACTTTTCCAGTGGTGGGGGTGGGGGTTGTCTTAGCGTCCTTAGAAACTATGGGTTTAATTTCTGTAATACACCCTCTAAAGAAACTAATTGCTAATTAGTTTAAAGAAAAACACTGTGCTTAGAAATAAAACTGTGTGCCTGTTTAATGTATGGCACACTGAAGCGTCCCCTGTGGGGAAAGAGGTGTATTTGTCTGCTTCAGTGTACTGATGAAATGAGACACAGATAGCTACATGACTTAGCAATGGCATTAAGAGTGGGGCATGAAGGGAAGGAAGGAAGGAAGAAGACACGGGGGAAGAAGACACAGTCACAGCCCTTCTAGAATTCTCCTGGCCAGATTTTCAGAATGCAGGTTTGGTTTTTAAAAATTTCCTGTTCTGCTGATCAAAACATGCAATCAAAACTGGCTTTTGTGTAGCTCTCTGCCTTCACCATGTCAAACCAGCCATGAGGCCTCCTCACAGGAGGCTGGATGAAAAAACAGGGGGCAGCTTGTTAGTTCTCAAACAGTCATTTCAATTACATTCTGTTGTCATGTTTCCTGTCCCCTGGCCTTGCAAAGGCTTTCATTTACCAGCTGGAGCCTCAGGGCTGCTTAATCCAATCATTAGCTAAGAAGGGTTCTGACGTCTTGGCCAGATAACAAGAACCTTCAGATGCCAGTATAGTCATTATCCCTGGCTCTAGTCCTCTTCCCCAGTCCCAGACAGGTACACACTACAAAGCACACACAACGAGGAATCTTCAAGGTGATTGTGTTGGAATGTAAGACCATGTGAAGGAGAAAATTAATAGGGTGAAGCTTTATTCCTATCCAAGACCAAGATGGAAGAACTGCAGTTTGACACTTTGGTGGTTAATGACTCTAATCAAGTAGGGCTGGATGAGGTACCAGATGAAATATTGGCACCAAGACACTGAGAAGGGTGGCTTCAAAGCAAGGCTCCCTCTCTCTAACAAATCTCTTGGATCATCAGGCTCCTCACTGATACTCAGTGAATGGCAGGCCTGAGACAAACCACTAGGATACGTTTAATTAGCGCTGTAGGCTAATGGGTTTCTGCTCTGCAAAGCCAGCCCAAAGCAAGGGCCTAGAGGAGACTTTACCCAGATTGAATTTTCCAGAAAGAGGGGAAGGACTCCAGGGTGGCATTTACCCTGTAGATCTCTATTTGGAGGGAGAAGAAAATGCCTCTGGAGGGCTTTTCCAATTACTAGTATCACCAAGTGTTGTGGCACTACTGGGGCAGAAAAATGTCCCCAGTGTAGCCCCCCAGAGCCCCAAAAGGATCCTCTAAGGACCTGTTGGTGCTCAGAAGTGAGGGAAAAGCTGGGGAACCTCACCCCAACCTCAGGAAGAAGATAGGCAGATGGCTGCGACCAAGAAGGGTATAGGAACAAGGGGTCAAAGAAGCAAGAGAGGCCCAGAGGGATGGAGAGAACAGAGGCAAGATAAGACACAACCAAGAAGGACTAAGAGAAACCTAGCTAAGGAAGTCAAGAAGTGCTGGTGGCCCTCAGCAAAGGGGAGAGGTTACAGTTACCATGGTAACGTCCTGCTGAATGGCAAGAACAGAGAAAAGTAGCCCATGTCCCCAGTGGCTACACCTGCTGCTGCATCTATGTGCTCACCTGAAGACTGTGTAGTAAAACCTGTAGCCAACTTTCTACTCCCACACCCCAAGATCAACACCAGAACCCATCTTTGTTCATCTGCTGCTCCAGACTACAATGTCACATAAGCCACTTCCCCGAGTGCTCTAGAGACACAGGAGGTTTGGTGGCCACTGGCTGCTGGAACTGACATTCCCACAGATGTCCCTGGCAGGCTTTATTCTACACGTTATCTGTATTGACTTAATCTAGTTTCCCAGAAACTCCAAGGTCAAGCAGCTGCTAACCGATCAAGTTACAACCCTCCCCCAGTGTCTAAACCTATGACCTATTCTCTGACCCTTTCCAACTCAATACTATCTGTGCATCCTGACAACTTTCAGACATGAGCTCAGTGACGTTTCAAATATGTATCCTATTACGTACCAAAAACATACAGAGAACGCTATACTTCTAGCAATAAAGCAGGAATGATTCCTTTTATCTCTGCCTCTCACATCACACTAGAGCACTGGCCATTGCAAAAAAGCAAGAAAAGCTTTTAAACATCAGAAGAAAATATTAAAAGTATCCTTCACAGACATGACACAGAAAATCCCCACTGATATAACAATGAATTTCTTACAACTAACAAATGAGCATATCAGGGTTTTAAGATACACAAAAGTCAGTTATGTTTCTACACATTAGCAATAAGCAACTGAAGCTTAAAACATATTACTATTTATTTGACACAGGGGCATATAAATATGGATGTATAGCTTGCAGAGGCAAAAAAAATCTGCAAACTGCAAAAGAACTCAGAGAAAATATGAATAAATGGAGAGATATACAGCATTTGTAAATGAAAGGCTCAGCATTCTAAAGATTTGTATTTTCTCCAAGTTAGTTAATGAATTCAGTGGAATCCCAACCACACGAAGCTGTGTGAATACCCACAGTGAGATTGCTAACAATTACCAAAGACTGGGGACCAAGTCTTTCGGCTGCAGAATGGATAAATAACCTGTGGTATATTCACATAATATAGAATGTGATGAAGCCATAAAAAGAAGTGACTCTTATTACTTGTGACATCACAAAGGGTTCTCAAATGCATGATGTCAAGTTCAGGAAGTCTGGCTGGAAAGGCTGTATGATTCCACTTAGGTGACATTCTGAGAGGAACAAAAACGCAGAACCCAGGGTCAAATAAGTAGGTGGGGTCAGCTACATGTGTGGCCAGAGGTAATTTGGGAAGGTGTTGGTATTGTTTTCTATCCATTTGTGGAATGGTGACAAAACTACGCATTTTTTTTATAACTCATGGAATTATATGCAAAAAGAACAAGGCTACTTATATATATTAAATTAAAATAAGTTTCAAGACAGTGTCATACCATGTAGCCCTGTCTAGCCTGGAACTTGATACGTAGACTAAACTGACTCCAACCTCACAGAGATCCACCAGTCTCTGCCTCCCAAGTGCTGGGATTAAAGGTAAACAGCTCCAAGGCCGAATTTAAAATACATTTTATGAACCTTATAAATACCCCTTATCTGCCAGACAAGGGCATAGTCTTGAAATGACCATGAAGCTTAGAATCTGACCATTTATAATCTTAAGGGTTTTTTTATGACCAAGTTGTGCACTCGATCTTATCAGAGATGATCCAAACCATGGTGTTCGGCTTCACGCTAAAGCTAAGTGAATGAATACTGATGCCCTCACTGATCTCACAGAGGCTGCGTGGCAGTGAGGGCAGGCCCTGAGTCCACACTGGCTGAATGAGATGTGGAAGCAGGGGATGGGAGCACATTTGAGGTAGAGTGCTGAGCTCTGAGGAAGCTCAGACTCAATTCAAAGGACACAGACCAATGGTCCATATTCGTTCTCCAGAGAGGTTTGAGTCTCCTTGGGGGCAGAGACCCCATGTAAACATTCATAGAGTCGTCCTCACAGGAAATAATGCACCCATCATTACTTGGCTTACTGGGCCAAGCCTCCATGAGGCCCACAGAGGTGCTGTGAGCCCAGCAGCTGAGCCCCACCTCTCGGAGAGAACAGAGATTCCCAGAGCCATGTCAGTTGTGAGGGAGCGTCGTACACTCTTCCCTGGACTTGGTCCTCCATGACAGCACCTGCCTCGCCTCCTCACTTAGGATACAGGTGCCAGGAGTGCAGAGAGTGCTTCTGTTTCAGAATCACTGTTAAGTCCCAGAACATACAGCTCCTAAATCATGGTCCTTTGAAACAATTGATTTAGATTTGGATGTGAAGGGCTACTTTCCTCCTCTCATCCCAAGAGGGGAAACATTCAAAGAAGCAAGCAGAACACAATGCTAGAATGACATAGGCCGAGAAGAAGCAGAAGGTCCACACAACGTATTTGCCCACATAGCAGCCAGGTCAAGCCAGGCACATCACCGATCCCATTACCAACCGATTTTCCTCAAGGTGAGGCAGCATCCCACTCCGATGATAGTGCTATGGTGAACTTCACCTGAGTTCAAAACCCAAAGGGAAGGCTGTGCCTTCCCTCAGCTCCTTCCAACTCGCAGGCTGGAAGTAGCATCAATTTCCTTCCAGTCTTAGAGGACCAAAACAAGAGTCAGGTCTGTACCAGGCAACATAATAACAGTAAGAGATAAAAAGAAAGACAAGAATCCAAGTGAGGAGGTGAACATGCAGAAAAAACTCTAAGGATCCTACACACTCAAAAGCTGAGGTGTAGCCCAGGGGTATGGCATTGAGCTGAATAAAACCTTGAATCTGACCACCCCTTCCCAGGACTTCCCAGAAAGGCAAAAATAAAAAGTCCTAAATCCTTGAACCAAAGTACTACCCTGTATTTTGTGAGTTATTAAAAAAAAAAAAAGCAACAGCTGAAAAGCAAAACAAAGTAATATAGGAAACAACTAAGTCGGCTGTTTCTGGACACAGCCCCTCTAAATCTCTGAGTAATAAAAGCCCGGCAGGAATATCCTGACCCGGCTGGTGGGGCTCTGGCCATTTCTCAGTTGTTTCCTGAGCACACATTAAAAACACATTATCCTGTTTAATAGACTTATGAGCTGAAATGAATGTGTCAGGCTCTTATAAATATGATGGAGCCTGCTAACCAAGCAAGTGTTAAATTTTGCATAAGGAGACAGTATCCCTAACTTCTCTGTAGCACTTAATGAATACCTCGAGCAGACTGCAGGCAGCGGGCTCTGAGGCTCTGGATGAATTAAAAGGGATTTCATTCTATTACTGTCAGGATTAGCTTCCCCAGACTCCCTCTCCTGCTTGCTCTCTCGCTCCTCTCTCTCTCTCTCTCCCTTTCCCTCTCTGTGTCTCTCTCTCTCTCCTTTCTGTCTCTGTCTCTGTCTCTGGCTGTCTCTGTCTCTGTCTCTCTCTCAGACATGGGGTTGAGCACAGGATAGGTGTTGTATGTGCCTTGTGGAATGGTGCCCCTGTCAAGATACAGGCCTCCCTGGAACCTCAGAACGAGGCTTCATTTGGAAACTAGAACTCTGTGTGTGTACTTGGGTAAGCACTGGTCAAAGGGCAAAATGATGCAGCCACAAGGAAACCAAAGTATGAATGACTCCTCTGAAGTTCACTCTGGGGAACCAATGAGTTGATTGGGCTTATCTACAGGTATGTATGCATGAGTGAGAGGTTATGACAAGAGGTGAAACCGGATTTTCTAAGGAGAAGTAAAACACTCCATCCTTCAGGGAAGCTCCTTAAGTCAGGAAGTAAACTTTAAACAACTCAAAATAGCTCCAGGAACTCCCTGAAACCAACCAGATTCACTAGGCCTCTCCATCCTGAAAAGTAGAAAGCAGAAAGACTGCTGAGAATAGCTCTCAGATAAGCCAAGCAGACAGGAAGAAGTAGAAACCAGCTGAGCTACCACCAGCAAAGGACACTCTGCTGAGCAGCCTGCAGGCTGTGCAGTGTGCTTAAAGTTCTCAGCTTTTGTGATCTTTCACCCATGCTGGGTTGAGCTTTGGTGATACAGCTGTCTTTGAGTCACTTCTGCTCCTATAAACCCCAGTAAAGCTGGCCAGTTTAGCAAGTCGCTCTTTGGTGGCATCTCATACTTTGGTCTGTTTTTAGTGCCCTATCTGGAGTGCACAGACATTTGTTTATCTCCCCAGGAATAGTATCCTATGATAGGCAAACATTCTGAGAAGTCAGCCACTAGCAAGCCAAGGACAGAAGCTACCTTGTCCTTAGTGGGAGGACGATAAATATGGTACAGGGAGAGTAACCGGAGTGTAGCCTCCAAAGTTGGGGGTGGGGTGGGGAGAGGTATTTCCTCTGCTTCAGCCCACCAGAGTGCTTTGTCAGGGCAGCTCACTCAGGTTCATGGGAATGCTGCATTGCCTTTTGGCTGGACCACAAGAAAAAGTACTTCCCAAACCACTGCCTGCCTCAGAAAAAACTCAGGAGAGAGAGAGGAGAGAGAGAAAAGAAAGGAAAGAAAGAAAGAAAGAAAGAAAGAAAGAAAGAAAGAAAGAAAGAAAGAAAGAAGAAAGGAAAAGAAAAGAAAAGAAAGAGAGAGAGGAAGGAAGGAAGGAAGGAAGGAAGGAAGGAAGGAAGGAAGGAAGGAAGGAAGGAAGGAAAGAAAGGAAAGGAAAGGAAGCAGGCCAAGTGCTATTTGAGTTCTAGGCTCACTTGGACCAAGTATAACAACACTCTCCAGAAACTGAAAGAGATTTGAAAATGCATCACCTGACAACAATCCCATAAGCAAGGAGGTACATCTGCCCTAGCTGGCTGCAGAGAGCCCACTTCAGGAAAGGATGTCTGATTACTCACTTTAACACCCACAGTGAGAAGGAGCTCTTAGCTATCACCCCACCTTCACCTCCACCATCACCACCATCTTAGCCTTTTGTTTTTCAGCCTTCTGCAAAAATAAAATGTCATGCCATACTTTATTTTGTTTTCTTTCTTTTCTGATAGCACATTTTAATACCCACCATGCCTTATTCCCACCTTATTTATTTATTTTTTTATTATTATTATTGTTTTGGTTTGGTTTTGCTGTGTTGTTGTTTTGGGGTTTTTGTTTTGTTTTGTTTTTTTGAAACAAGGTTTCTCTGTGTAACAGCCCTCCCTGGCTGTCCTGGAATTTGTTCTATAGACTAGGATGGCTTCAAACTCATATAGATCCACCGGCCTCTGCCTTCCAAGTGCTGGAAATAAAGATGTGCGCCACCACCACCCAGCACCCCTATCCTTTTAATGAAGTCTGGGTTATAGGCCAGAAGGAATGAAGGGGAAAAAAAAAAAACTCCCTCTTAACCTAAAGAGGATGATAATTCAAAATTGTTGATGGGAGAAACTGAGGCACAGAGAATCTGAAGTGTGGTAAAAGTTACAACCCTCTGCCTTCCAAAAACACACCAGTTAGGTCACACAACAAAACCAAAAGGATAAGGAGGAGATGGGTTCAGAGCAGTGGGAGGACGATAAATATGGTACAGGGAGAGTAACCAGAGTGTATTATCTACACGTATGAAGCTGTCAAAGAACTTACGACAGCAGACACAAGCACACAAAAATGTTATATATTTTAAGAGGCTATCATTAGTCTTTGATGCTTATATCCAGGTCCCAGATAGATACCTATATAGATACGTACATTCATACAAGTATTCACACATGTCAAAATGTTCTCCGCCAAACCCTGGATGAAAGCATAACACCAGAATTAATCTAAAGGACTGTCAGTCATACAAGGTCATGGGCAGTTAAGAGTGCCTCAGACAGTAACAACATTTGGTCAAGTTCAAAATCACAAGATACAAAACAATGGCCAAGGAGAGCTGCAGTACTGACATCGCAATCCTCAAAGGACACACAAGAACCAGAAAGGGTCCATGGTAGGGGGGTTGAATTATAAGCGATTTGGGTTGGAAATAAAACCATTCTTTCTTTTTAACCCTTGCCATTACATCTGAATAGAAAGAAAGGAAGAAAGGAAGAAAGGAAGAAAGAAAGAAAGAAAGAAAGAAAGAAAGAAAGAAAGAAGAAAGAAAAAAGATGGGTGGGTAGATAGATGGATAGGTGGATGACGGAAAGAGTAAGGAAGAAAAATGGGAATGAGGGATCAGAGAGGGAGGGAAAGAGAGAGACAAAGAAATAGAGAATGATACAGTTTTAAGGGAACTCTTGGCCTCACTACATCCCGAAATATTCCCAGCTTTGAGAATAGCTGATGTCATAAATGATAAGCACAAACAGCCACTGATATCAAAGTGTCTAATAAATGCTTTTCCCAGCTTGGCTGCTGCTACCTCCCAGGACAGCTGAACTTCCCTCCCAAGGCATGGCCTCTCTGGTTTTTCCCCCTGCTGAACCAATTACAGGCTATGATAGCAGTGCCATGATTATTTTTTTAAAGGCTGATGTTTGTCACTAAATGCCCATTAAGCTGGTCTCCTTGCTCCAGTTACAGCAAGCAAGTGAAAGCACAAATCCAGATGGCACAAACAGTGCCCCTCCAGGCTTGGTCTGCAGGAGGCCAGTCAGCAAATAAGCATTATCAGTTTGAGATGCCTGACACCCACAGGTGCCTCCAGGTGAGAAGAGAGAGCTGAAAGCAAACCATCTTCAAGGGCTGCATCCGGGCCTGTATCAGAACAGTTAGCAACAGACACATGGATTGCTTGGCAACCTGGTAACAGGCTGTGCCTGGTGTTTAGAAGCAGGGGAGAGGACCGTGGCTCCTTCCGCACAGCGCGCCCCTCAGCCCCACCACCAAACACTGGGTTGCCTGAGAAGAGCCAGAAATCTCCCAAAGCTGCCTGGAAAAGGCCCACTGAGCAGCTAGGGAGATAACTGAGCCTGTAAAGTGCTTGCCTTGCAACCATGAGTTCAAGCCCCAGAACTTACATAAAAAAGCTAGACATTGTGGTGTGTGCTTGCAATCTGAATGTGGGGAGACAGAGAGAGACAGATCCCTGGGGTTCTCTGGTCACCCTGCCTAGTCCACTTGGCGGGTTCCAGATCAGTAAGAGAATCACCCTCTGGTCTCAAAAGAAACAAACAAAAAGGTACACAGTGCCTGAAGAATGATGGCAAAGGTGTCCCCTGGCTTCCAGGATACATGCATCTATATTTCAGTGTGTGTTTGTGTGTGTGTGTGTGTGTGTGCGCGCGCGCGCGTGTGGATGTGTGTGTGTGTGTGTTTGCCAGTTTTTACCTTTTACCTTGCTAGATTGACGGCCAACGGTGCCAACCACCCCTGAATGCCCAACTCTTTCGACTTAAAAGACAAGGAAGCAGAGCCAGGCTAACTTTTCTTCCCTACAAAAAATCTGAGGTAGGGCTGCAACGTCCTCAAAAGGCACACAAGAGTTGAGCAAAGAAAACTGCTAGTAAGAATCCACAGAGGACCTGTGTACCTGCGTGCTCAGGACTTGGCAGGAAAACTGCAAGTTTGATAGAAGGCGGCCCTTGACTACAATCCTGTGGGGAAGAATGGCAGCAAGGCCGCCGCCATCACAGGCTGAGTAGGAATGAGATGTGTTACGGGCAGCAGACAGCAGCTGTGGTGCCTGACCCTCTATAGTTTGAGATCCTATTAGATGAATTTTATTTCCTGATTATATTTCACCTGGGAGGCTATGGAAGGCAGAGAGGATCGACCAGAGAGAAGGCATCCAACAGAGACCTCTGAACTCGGGCTACGCAGAGCAGAATGCAAGCACAGACTGGACCCCTCTGAGACAGAGAAGGTGTCAGCTGATTCCTTTAGAGAGACCCTTCCCTCTAACTCAGCAGGAAAGATGTCACTTAGCTGCTGTTGTCTTTAAAGTGATCTGGCTCCACATAAACAATTCGAGTGACAGACGTGCGTACTGTTTCTCCCAATGACTCAGAAAGTCAATAATCACGCAAATGAGGAGGGCACTCAGGGTTCATCAGGGATGGGGAGATGGAAAGCCCAGCCTTTCTAACTTATATCAGCCCCATCCAATCCATTCACTCAAGCTGGAAAAGCAACAAAGCTGTTACGGCTGCCTGGAGAGTGGGCAAGAGTTTGCATGGACAAATGAGAGAAAAGACCATGGGCATAAGCCACCATGAGTACTGGGGTGAGCAGCCTGGCAGAGCAGAGCTCTTGGCATTTCCTCCTCTCCTACCAGCCCTGGGTCTGGACCCTCTGTCCCAGCTTGGCATCTGCAGCAGAAAGCTTGCCTGAAAGAAGCCCAGTGCTACCTATCCGGATGGAAAGTTCCCTCTCGGGGAAGAGCTGCGTGGTGGGGCCCTCGGGATCAGACTTCTTCATCAATGCAGGGTCCAAGTTCAGTGCCAGGGCCGTCTGGGGGTCTTCTGCAGCACCCTGAAACAAGAAACAGGAGTGTCAGCACAGCACTTCCATGTCCTTGGGACTCTCCACCCTTAGGACCCACAGATGTCCTGCTAAGAGCACCAGACATGACCCAGCTCTCACAGGTTAGACTGTGAGGAAGACGACAAGCTTTAGGAAAATATGACTTTGAAGGTTCCAAAACCCAAGATCTAAAAAGTTATCACCAACCTCCCAATGTCAGCTCCCCCCCCCCCCCACAACAGTTTGCCACTGCTGGATACCCGGCACAGTGGACGTAGACCCTGGCCTGCAGAAGTAAGCCCGTGGAGCCACTCCTCCATCCCACGTGTAGCCGCCTGTGCTGGTCATTGTGACAGAATGCCAGAGAAACAAGGCTGATTTTGCTGACTATTTCAGGTGGGTCAGTCTATGAGGGTGGAGAGGGCATGGCAGAGCAGTGCAGTTCACCTCACAGCAGCCAGGAAGCAAAGAAAAGAAACAGCCCGTGCTTACCCACCTCTTTCTTTTTTTTCTCCACTTAATGCCGTCTAGCCCCTAAGCTGAGGTGGTCCTGCCCACATACAGAAGGGATCTTCCCACCCCAGTTAGTCTTCTCCCAAAAATGCCCTCACAGACACACCACAAACAAGCCTCACATGTATGCTGGGTTACAGCAAATCCAGTCAGAGGCCAGAGGCATGAGATGCCCATGGAGTTAGAATTACAGCTGGTTGTGAGCGGGTGCTGAGCATCAAAGTCAGGTCCTCTGCAAGAGCAGTGTGTGTGCTCTTAACCACTGAGCCATCTCTCTAGCCCCATCCATTAATTTGAATTCAGCCTCCCATAAAGTTCAAGGACACAGGTAAAATGTAGACAAGTGTCTTTCTATGTTATAATATGAATATAATACAATCTGTAGTCCAGCTCTCAGTAGAGTGCTTCTCCCCATCAGGAAGATAATGAACAATTCTTAACTGTCTGAGTTTCTTGTGGAATTCTGGTCTCCTGAGCTTCCAGGAGAATCACCATTAAGCTCTGCCTACAGCTTCTAGGACATCCACGGCCCACATCTCTAAATGCCTCCACATTGTTCCTACACACCAGTTCTAAAGGCTTGAGAAATGTATAATCAAGGTAGTCACACCAATCTCCCAGTCCTGCTAACAGTTTTCTGCATTTGTCACTTCTGTATCGCTATAACCAAAACACCTGGCAGAGGAACAGAGGGGAAGGAAGAATTTATCTCACAGTTTCGATGGGCTTTTAGCCCATCACAGTGGGGAAGGGCATGGCAGAGGACAGCAGTTCACAGAATAGCAGTCCAAGAGGCCAAAAAGGTATCCAAACTAAAACAATTCTTGGGGAAGTTTCTGTCGTGCAAGTATTTCAGGAAAAGCGTGCCAGACTGTACCTTACATGCGCGTGCACACACACACACACACACACACACACACACATCTTTATGTTTTCTTGTGGTCACGATGATCAAGGACAAAGAAGATAACCTCAAGATTCAGATATTTTCTTTCCAATTAAATATTAAGCATGAATACTTTGGGTATTTAACATCTTGGGTTTTTGGGTTTTTTTTTTTTTTTTTTTCATTCATCTATAGTGTCTTAATTCCTCGTACATCAAACCCTCTATGGAGTACTTTCACAACAGTACCAATGCCCCATTTTATCTTGTTTGAAAAGGGGGGAAGAAGCCCAATCATTTTTTGGCCAGCTCCACCCAGTCCCCAGCTTCTGAATCCCAGAATCCCCCTGAGCCACACTGAGTGGCATCTGGCTCTTGCCATCACGGTCAAGGCTGGCACCACAGATGGACAGAATCCTGGGTGGAGGAGAAGCTCTGAGCAAGCCAGTCCACACCTCTGCAGAAGGCCCCTCTCAACTCCTCTCGGGTGACAGCTGGTGCCTGTGTGATGAGCCGTGGGCCACAGCATCGCAGCTCTTTGTTTGTTTATGTGCTTTAATTATTTCTAATTCTACATCTCCCGCTGATATCTGACAGCTCACTGCAGCAATAAAAGGCGTGCCTCGCCATGGAAGGGTAACAGCTGACTTCCCAAAGAACTGGGAGAAAGATGGAGGTGGCGGGAATCACTTCATGACAGGGGAAATGTCACTGTGTGCACGTGCACCAAGCTGGGGCTGCTCATCCAATGGAAGCCCTTCAGGACGGCACAAGTTGGAGATGGTCAGGGCGATTTAGGACAGCGGTTTTAGTCTCCCCTCCCCCAGGCCTCAGAACGCTGGGAAATAAACATCTTCAGCTGTTCCAGTGGGCGTAGGCGGTTCTTCTAGTGTTCCTCAATATCTGATCATGTATGGGACAGCCGCAGAGCAAACGACAATTAAATGACAACATCACTAATGTGGAGAAGCCCTGTTTTTGAAAGATTTAGGCTGACGGGGACCTCACAGCTCTCTGTGTTATTACAGATTAATGCTAGGAACTCTTGAGATCTTGTTACTACCAAGAAAAGAATTCTGTCACTTTTCTCTAGGATGACTGCTGTCTGCCTGCCCTCACGATTCAATACATTTTTAATTAAGCATCAACTGTCGACCAGAGCTCTGAAGTTCCTCGAGATAGAAAAGAGCCAATCCCCGTATCTGCACATACTGTCCCTTCTCCTTTGAGAGACCATAACAAACCAATCAATGACAGACTGAACAATTAGAGCCCCGAATAGTGATGATGTTTGGAAGAAAGGAACAGGGAAGGCGGCTCGGTGGGTGAAGTGTTTACTGTGTGAGTATGAGGAATTGAGTTTGGACCCCCAAGCACCCACGTAAGAGCCAGAATGGTGGTGCCTGTGACACAGCTCTAGGAAGGTGGAGACAAGAGGATCCCTGGAGCCTACTGGTCAACCCGCTTAGAGAACTGGGGAGCCCCAGCTAAGAGTCTGTGCTTGAGAAAACAAGGCAAAGAATGATCAGACAGACATCTGGCATCAGCCTGTGGCCTCCACACACACATGCACACGTGTTTTCACCCACATGTAGATACACACACGTGCCACAGAGAAAGTGAGTCCATGCATAAACAAATGGAGAAAACTATGTCACAGCCAAGGGTTACAGCCATCCCCTATTCCCAGCTTTGTGCTGGGTATGTTCAGTGATTCGCAAAAGCTTCACCATTATTAAACACAGAGTTGTGTGTGTCCTTGCACTACTGTGTGGATGTATCCTCTCTGCAAAGATGGCATTTAAGAAAAAAAAATTGTGGTAACCCCTCAGCCCTCAGATCCATCTACCACTCTATCACCCCAGATTCTGGGAGCTGGGTTGCTTCATATCCACATTTTACAAAGCAGGGAGAAGTAGATTAGGAAGACCCTACCCCAACTGCACTCAGAAGCTGTCCTTTGGGGGCCAGAATGATGGCTTTATGGGGTGCAAACCTGAAGACCTAAGTTTGACCCCCAGATTCGGGCAGTAGAGGGAGTTTGTCCTGAAAGTTGTCCTCCATGCATTGCCGTTTGCATGGGCTCCTCTGTATGCTCTCTCTGTCTCTGTCTGTCTCCCTCTGTATATCTATCTCTCTGTATCTCTCTCTAATCTATCTCTGTATCTTGCTGCATCTCTCTGTATCTCCCTGTGTATATCTCTGTATCTCTGTGTATATCTCTCTGTATCTCTCTCTATATATATCTTTAGATATCTACATATATCTGCATCTCTCTTATCTCTCTGTCTCTCTCTCTCGGTCTCTCTCATACACATACATACACACACAACTAAGTAAACATCTTTACTTAAAATGAGCCCCTCTTTAGATGTTATTTATCTTATTTTTACGTGCATGTTTGTGTACTATGTACACCACATAAGCGCTGGTCCCTATAGAGGTCAGAAGAGGGCATCATAAGTACCCTGGGCACTGGAGTTATGAGTAATCTTGAGCTACTATGTGGTGCTGGGAACTGAACCTGGGTCCTCTACAAGAGCAACAAGTGTTCTTAACCACAAAGCCATATTTCCATCTTCAAGAGGAGAGATGGAGGAGGACCAAGTTATCTCACCTATGTCCATACCAACCTGTCCCCACTACCATCATGTGCTTGATCACACATTTACCCGTCAGAAGGCTGAGGCCTTTATCTACTGTAGCATATTAACCATAGCCAAGCTATGCCTGTCAATATAAGAATGGAGGGAGAAAAATTTGATGTAGATACAATTTGGCCACATGAAGAATGAAATGTTGTCACAATAGGATGGCTGAGAACGGAGGGCTTGGGTTAGCTGAGATCAGCCGGATACACAGAACGGCAGGCACCACAGGCTCTCTCTGGTTCAAGGTGGCTCTTGGTGTGGGGTAACAACACTGCAGTTCTGGGGAGCCCTGTTTCACTGGCACAACTGGTGTCCAGATGAGAGTGATAGAGTTCTGCATACAGATGCTCTCAATAATCACAGCCTCAGCGTGTGTAGGAGGCATCAGGAACAGAGAGCAAAAGTCCTTCATGCCTTTCTTATGATGCTGTGGTAGCTGTCTTGACATCTTCCTTCTATTCTAGGGCTAACTAATTCTAACCTCCAGTGATTTTCCACTCACACTTCCTCCTCAAAACCTGGTGGCCCCATTAGATGGACAAAGGGAGCATATATTTCTCCAGGACACATATGTGACTGGTGCCAGCTGTTCCCTGACTTTCTGCCATAGCCCTGAGAGTGCCTGGTTGATCATTAGAGAAGTGAGTCATCTTCCTCCCTGTTCCCACCTCAAGGGCTTTGGACAACTCAGGCTTGCTGTATCACCTCACGGCTTCTAAATGGAGATGTGCAAAATACACAGGCTCCTTCACAAACTGCGAGAGAATGTTTCACTTCCTTCTCACTCCCCTCCAACCTTTTGCCCTGCCCTTCCTCTCCCAGTTCCACCCACTCAGCTCTATACAGTGGGCCAAGAGTAGGCTGCTGGAGGTGGGAGGCAACACCCATCCAAGGCTCCAGAGTTGGAGATCAATGCTCACGCACTGGAATTACAATTATTACTGTTGTTATTATTACTTTTACCATGCGTGGTTTGAGGCCAGTGTCTAGGCCACAATACACAAGGCTGTTTCCACCCACTCCTGCAAAGAAGCAGCAGCTAAGAAGAATAGCATTTTCCAGAGGGAATACAGAAGGAGTAGAAAAAAGGAAAAGGGAGTGATGAAATGAAAAGAGGGTGGGAGGGAAGAGGAGGGACAGATAGGGCCAGAGAATGTGACTCTATACGTGCTTCACATTCACACAAAAGCCTCAGAATGCAGTATGCACACCCAGAAGTAAAGGCTGATTCTGTTCACTGTGGTTTTCTGTCCCCCAGGTAAGGAAGAAACTGCCCAGAACCACCCACATATGCACACCCACAACAAGTCACTATGGCTAGAGAGACAGTTCCAGGGATAAAGAGCTTGCTATGTGAGCCTGATTGATGACCTGAGTTTGGATATCAGTACCCAGATATCCAAAGCCTAGATATATAAAAACCCAGATGCAGCAGGGTTCATATCTGAAATCCCTGAACTCCTACAAGAAGATGGGAGGCAGAGACCAAGAATCTCCAAGTACTCCAAGGCCAGCTTCCCTAGTCCATGCAGTGAGGAGAGAGAAGATGCTGTCTTAAACCACAGAGACAGGTAACATTAGACTCCCATGGGGGGAGTGGCACACACCCACACATACACACCCATGCACAGTACCATGGAATATTATGGAAGGGACACAGTCACTCTCCACAAGGCTCCTTTCTCCCTTGCTGATGGCATTCCCTGACATTCTTCACCGTCCGCTCTCAGATGTTTTATCCACAGGTGGAAGATGAAAACAGCAAACTAAATGCCAAGCACAACTACATAAATGGGAGTAGGTACCAGCTCACTGAAGGCCCTGCCAGCCTCCAGACTCACTCTAAACAAACCAACACATCTGCTCAGGTTCCAATAGTGACCTTCATGTGCTTCATATCACCTGTACTCTTTTCGTCCCTACTGGGGCATCCCAAAGCTACCGACAACCGAATCTAGGCAGAGAAATGCTGGCCAGGCTATGATGCTGGCTGTCCATGGGATGTGGTCTTTGCAAGCGCACATACACCAGCCATCACGCTCACAAGGTTTGGAGTGGGGACTCCTTAACTTTTCCTGGGTGTGATATAATCTAGACTCTGTGGGCTGTGAGCCTCCAAGTCCCCTGGAACAAAGATTCTTTAAGTAAGGTCCATGAAGCATTTGGAGCTCTCTGGGGAAGTTAAGAGAAAGGTCAGGGAATTAATTGGTGCCCCCTGGTGGACATTATACCAGGGGAGAAAGGGGGCGGGCTGGAAAGGAACTCTGTTCTCAGGGACCCAGGCAGGAATGAGGAAGGGTCCACAGGGCCACCTGCCTGGAGCAACACCTGAGATTGGCTTCCTCCATGCCCAGCCTCTGCCACCCGCCATCCCCAATTAACCCAGACACACAAGGTGAAGTTGAATAATTGATGCTGTTTTTATGACTGAGAAGTTACCATAAAAATGACACTGATAACATAATCTTAGATTATTCCACATAATGGAAAAAAATTAAATGTCACCCTTGATCACCAGCTAGAATATGAATGACGCTTACATAATAAGTGACTTTCTCTCGAAGGGAACCTAGCATGGCCTTCTGCCTAGGGCCAGATTGGCTCGGGATGAGGCACGGCCACCCTCAAAGCAAACGGGGACACGGAGAGGTGTGGGGTGCAGTCCTCCCTCAGGCTCTAAGATTGCTATCACTGACATCCTCTTACCTCAACTTACCTAGACACTGAGGGACTGTCGGGTCATAGAGATGAAAATGACAATCAGGGCTCCCAGTGGCTTGTAAGGTACAACTCTCTCACCGTGTCCAGGGCACAAGGTTACATTCTAACACAGCCTCCCTCCTTTACTTTTACGGCAACAATGATGCTACATTCAATGAGAAGTCAGCCAGGGAGGGTTAAAGCTCTGAGTTCTGTTTTCTAGGAAGCCTTCCTGCATACACCCGGCATCCTGGGGACCCAGGGTGTCCCCTCTGTCCTCCCTGACAGCTACATGCTTCGGCCATCTGTTGACCAAAATGAAAACTTTCTGTGTTCTCTGTTCTTCTCAGAACCACAGAACAGGCATTATATATCCCACAGTGCCACTTTCAGTAGCCCCACCCCACCCCACCCCACTGTTCAGCTGCAGTTAACTTGAGGGAATTAACCATACGATGAAACCTCCAAACTGACAAACTCATCTACACGTTACAGCCAGGGAAGATGTGGGATCAGCGCAGAGGGGAAGGGGCCTTTTTAAATGAGCCTCCAGCTCTCTGGATGATGGCAGAGAGGGGGTTGTGGGTATGAGACCAGAGACCTGGTGAGGCTGTGCAGCCTGGAACTCCCCACCCAAAGGTTCCACTCCTTCCTGGCAGACCCAGGACAGGCCACCCTACCTCTGCTCTGGTGATCGCTTCCCACCTGGAAACCTAGGCTCTCCAAGGCCGTATCTCTCTGTTTCCTCCCACCAGGTGGATGGCCTGGGCTCCGAGTCCCATATTGAAGCCATCCATCATTGACTTCTGGGTATACTTAAGCCATGCGAACATGTGATTACTTTCTTTGTGGGACAAAGCCTTCTCCTGTTTCTGATGCCAATCAATTACTATTCATAATCAAGCCTATTTAATCCCATCAAACACATTTCAAAACATGACACTGTTCTGCAAAGTACAGCTTTGAGAGGCTCTGTAGCAATAGCCAAGAGGCATTCTCAGCAGGTGACTCTTTGCTTTGATCCAAAGAGCTGGATGTCCTGCTGGTGTGGTGACAGAGAGGCAGGGTGTGGAAGCTCTCCAAACCAGTATGCTATTTATTTTAGTTCAAAGTTTTCTTAAAACAACAAAGATGTAAAGGAATGCAAAGATCTACATACAATAAAGTAACTTCCTTTATGCTCTACCATCACAGAGGACTTGGTGACTGTCATCTAATGCCTTTCCTCATCCTAGATAGCATTAGTTGCAGCCCAGTAAGCCAGCCTGAGCCCTTTCCAGCCCTTCTTAGGCGAGGTTTTACTGATCTATTTAACAAGAAGACCTCAGATCCCTAAATCTTCCCATAAAAAAAAAATGCATGTGCTTCGGGTACCTGTTACTAAGACAATAACCCCCAACCCCAACTGTTAGCTTTAAGCCACCATCAGTTACTGTTGCTCTGAAAGCTGTTGGGCTCTGATACTGGTGTGTTTAACCAGCTGGCGGCTCAAGCAGGGGTTGATGGCCTGGGATAGCACACAGGTCTACAGGCTGATGTCCAAGAACTATCTGACTACTGTCTGCAGGACTGCTTATCTTCCATGCAGGTAGACTGAGGCGGTTTGTGGTAAACTTGAAACTGACCTCCAGTGTCAAGTAGCTGACATGTCTCTGCTTGAATCAAATTTGCAATCATCCCATAAACCAAAGCAAGCCAGTGGCATCCTGACTGTGTTGAAGGATGACTAAACCTGTGGTGCTCCTTCTCGGGAGCATCTGCAGTGTCGTGGACTCAGAGCAGCAGTGCTATGGGGGAAGAGCCTGTGGCACCTCTGCCACCCATGGCATATGCACAGGCACAGGGAATATGTCATGCAACCTGAGAACCTGGCCCAGGGTCCCTGATAGTTCGCTGAGGATCTAGGCTATAGAAAACTGCTCCGGTTAAACCTACAAGTCCAGCCTCTTCCACCTAAAACAGGACACAATCGTCGGGCCTGTACACTTCAGATTTTTTTAACTTTATATTTTCAGTACAACTCTATTCTGAAGAATTACCCGAATCAGCCAACCTGCTGCTGGATTGTTGGGGCCTCATTTACATGTGCATGTCTAGGTGAATGGGTCACAGTTCTATGACCATGTGCAACTATGGAAGGAAGAAAGGGTGAGCACAAAGGTCAATTCCATAGACAGATACTGTCTGAGTACAGATCGGGCCACTTACTCTACACAAAGAAATGGCAGGTGCTGATTGTGGAAGCCAATACCACTGACACCTTGTAGCCTATTATTAATATTAGCAGAAAAAAACATGTTTGATTTCATTTTATTGATTTGTATTGTCCCTTTTTTTTCATTTTATGATAGTTGAAGAACCAAAACATGAACCCAACTCATACCTAGTTTTATACTTGTGCATATTTATGCTTATAAATACACACACAGAAAAACACATTTACACTGACAATCTTGGGGTATATTAACACTTTCTTACAGCTTGGAACAACTGGACTCCCTTCCTTCTTCTCTCTTTATGCTGCCACTCAAAACTCAGGATTTTCTGCCTTTGAATTACATGCTACATAGGGTATGAACACTGCAATGGCCCAGGCACTGTAACTGCTTATTATACTCTAGAATAATGACCTACTCAAAGTATCAATCAAAGTAGATTCACCTACACCTGTGTGTGGACAAAAATCTCCCAATGACACATTCTCTTTTTGCCCAAGAGTTCTCAGAATTCCGTTTCACAGGCTGATCTGAGAGAAGAGATTCTACAGATGAATACATTTAGAAAAATCTATGCATGCACAGGCAATAGCTCCATTAAATCGAACAGCAAAGAACATAGGTTGGGTTTAATCATGCATCATTTAGTCACGTATAAACCCATCAGTATTCAGCACATGAAGCCATAGGGAACTGTGTTCTGAGCAATTCCATTCCAGGCTCAATGCTCACAAATACTCTGCAAAAACCCTCTTCACACACTAGACCCATTCCTATTCATTAAGGAAGGGAAAGGTGGTTGGAACCCTCTGTCTCAAATCTTACTGCTTTTGCAAGCAAAGGTCTGTGGTTACTGTGTGTGAAGACGATTCAGTAGAATCTGTCAAACATGCTTTCATGAGTAACCCTTCTAACTACACTAGCTGAAGATTAGGAAAACCAAAAAAGTAATTACTCACCAAAAAAATCAGCCAAATTTAAAGAGCTAAAGATAGAAATATATAAACCAGACCTTCTGTTGCCAGTACTGGAGAAGAGTTGTTTGTCATAGTACTGCAGAGGAGAAAGGGTGAAGTCCAGCTTACCACCAAACTCTATAGGTTTGACACCCACTGATGACATCCCTTGACACCAGAAGGAAAGGAAGGTTGACCATACCTGCCCAAGAGACAGCCCCAGCTGGTTACAAGCTGGTCATTGCTCAGAAGATCAGAGGAGAAGCTGATCTCAGTTGGGAGCCATGTCCAGAGGTGCTAGGGCAAAAGAGATGGATATGGCTAGAAAGAAGCAGGCTTGGCATGAACCCACAGTTAAAGAGTTAGCAGGAATGGAGCTGCCTGCACAAACTCTACCCTACAAATGTTTGGTTTCTCACATTTCCTCTTATTTTGCCTGAGACCAACAGAATGTAACTGGACTGATGGCCTCTTTCTCCCCTTGCTAGGAAGAAAGCTTATATATCAGACCCTAGGCCCTCAGTAGCCATCTCTGGAGATAGGGCATTTAAACAGGCACTAACAGTAAGATTGAATTAGAAGACAGGAGTGATGGCCAAGCAGGTAAAGGCGGTTGTCATCACCCCTGACAATCCAAGTTCAATCACTGAGACCCAAACAGCAGAAGGAGAGAACTATCTCCCATAAATTGTTCTATAGTAGATCCAGAGAGTGTTAACACACACACATACACACACACACACACACACACACACACACACACACACTGAGAAAGCTCATACACTGAGATAGAATAAATTATAATCATCATCATCTAAATGAAGTTAGTAAAGGGCCTGAGCACAATGACTAATGTCCTAACAGCAGATCTGGAAAGTGATATGTACAGGACAGTGTGAAGACCAAAGGAGACAGAGCTGTCATTCCCAACTGGAGAGAGGTGTGGACAGAGCCTTCCTCCAGGCCTCTGCAAAACCCCACCCTGCCAGCACCTTAAACTCCTCATGTCTGGCACCCAACACTGTAAGAGAATAAACCTCTAGGCCTAAGCCATCTGGTCCAGGGACTTCATCATGTCAGCCTTAGCACTCACTTGTGCATTAATGGAGACTGTCTACAGAAGCCAGTGACTTACTGAACATCACACTACTAATCAGAAGAACAAGCAGGATTTTTTAAATTTTGTATTAGTGTATCTTAATTATACATAATGCATTATATTTTGACATTTTCATACATGTTTATAATGTATTTTGAGCATATTCACCCCATATTGTCCTCTCTTGTCCTCCTTCCACTCCCACTGATCTCCCTCCTTCAAGGTTTTGTTTCTGTTTTGTTTTGTCTTGTCTTGTTTTGATTTGTTAACACAAAGTCTAGAACTAACTATGAAGCCCAGGCTGGCCTCAAACTTACAATTCTCCTGCCACAGAGTATAGGCAAGATTTGAAGCCAAATCTTTTGTTTCAAAATATTACCAATTGCCCAGTGCAGTGCTGTTCCCACTGGGCAACCAGCAATGTGCTGGAAGGAATGTGGCTCTAGGAAACATTGAACCAGGCACAGAAGTGCATGCATGCCTGTCAGCCCAGCTCTGGAAGGCTAAGGAGGAAGGATGGTGAGAAAAGAAGGAAAGAGGAAGGAAGGAAGGAAGGAAGGAAGGAAGGAAGGAAGGAAGGAAGGGAAGGAAAACAGCTGCCATCACCAAGACGTGGGCCCACACAGGAGGCAGAATTTATGTGGACACAACAGGTACTCAGTTGTGATTCACCATATTCATCAGTGGATCATCACCACTAAGCAATTGGTTTTTCTTTAGGTATGGTCTCTGTCTCCTGACATGGCAGAATCTCAAAGGAGAGAGTCCTTACCTTCAGCCTTCTCTCAGCAATGTATGTAATACAATCCCCTGACAAAGAATTCACCTCCCTCTACAGAGAGCTGGAACTAAACAAGGTTCAGTTGGAAGCTCACCTATGATGATTCACGTCATTCATTGTCAACTTGACTGGATTGGGAGTCACCTAGGAGACACAGTCCTGGGCATGTCTTTGAGGGTGTTTCCAGAGAGGTTTAAGTGAGGAGGGAAGACTCACCTTGAATGTGGTGGCACCACCCTACAGGGGCACAGACTGAATGCAAACAGATCAGGAATAACTGAGCTGAGCACTGGCACCCATCTCTCTGCTTCCTGACTTCAAGAACAATGTGGCAGCTTGCTTTAAGCTGACATACCTCACCAGCTAGGGTGGACCATACCCTAAGGAAAAGTAAGGAGGACTGGAGAGCTGGCTCAGCAGACAGGGGCATTTGCTGCTCTTGCAGAGGACCTAGATTTGTTTCTAAACACCCATGTTGAGCAACACACCTGTAATTCCAGTTCCCAGTGGAATCGGAGGCCACCTTCTGGCCTTCCCATGCACCTGCACACACACACACACACACACACACACACACACACACACACACACTTTTTTTTTTAAGGAAAATGTTTTAAAAGAGCCTAGCCTGTAGGCCAGACCTCTAGGCTACCAGAAAACACTGGCAAGTGTCCCTGCTACTCTTAAAGATGGGCTGACATGGAAAGCAGGACTGTGAGAGTTTGATCATCAACAGGCATGCCATGCCGGGGTATTAATGCATTCATAATCCACTACAGGACTCAACAAATCAGAGGCTCAGAGCCTAGAAGGACTGGGAACCCCAAACATGCCAAGTAGGCTCTACTGCTGGATTTTCCTGCAGCATTTCAGGGTTAGCATGCATAACGTTTTCCAAAATCTTCTGGCAGAGGGAAAAGGATGGGCTTCTGGGTGCTGGACGTGGGTTGGCACTTGGTGCTAGGTAGCTTGCATGTCACAGTCACTCCCTCTCATCTTCACAGTCAAGGCTTTGTCCATCCTTGGGTCTCCGCCTTGCCTCCCAGGCCACTGCCTTCTCAACATCACTTCCAGAGGATCTTGATCAGTAGAGTCTGAAACCTCCGACTCTCTCTGAAAACAGCTTTTCTGCCTCCAGATAACTGCCACTTCCCAGGCTGAGAAACAGCTTCACAGAAGGAGCTGTCCATCAGGCTAATCAGCTCAAACCAAACCTTCCGGAGGAGACAGACCATTAGGCGACTGGAGGGTAGAGAGGAGCAATAGGCTATAGGGGGAGAAGGAACCCTTTGCAGTTTGGCATAATGGAAGCTGTGTGAATGGCATGGAAGCCACTTCAAAAGGAAGGCTGGGCTTTGAAAAACATATCTGATTTCTTTTTAACGGGAGAGGGCTTTATCCACGGCATCTCTCTGCTTGGAGCAAAGTTAATTATTCAGCTTATCTGAGCTTGATGAGGACTTGGCAGCTGACACGGTATTGAAGCAGCTTGCTTCTAAGGGAATGTTTTTCTGCTTCCCGCCTTGGGGATATGGGGACTGCCATCTTCCCCCTCTTCTCTCTTTTCTATGCCTAAATTCCAAGGCACAGCACCGAATGGAGACAATGTGAGACTCTTACTGCTGAGAAGCAAGCTGCCAGGAATGCAGCAGTTTGGAGAAGCCCCTTTCTCCTCTTCACGTCTGGGAAGTCCAGGTGTGGCTGGCTAGCTCTCTACTCAGAGCCCCCTGAACTATAATCAATCCCAAGTTGGAGGCTTGGGCCTGTCCGGGGTTCAAAGTCTTCTTCCAAGAGAATGGCTGTTGGATGAATTCAGTTCCTTGCAGATGGAGAATGGAAATCTCTGTCCTCTTGCTGGCTACCAAGTGGTCACCACTTCTAAGCCCCTAGTGACCACTCCTGGGTTCCGGTCATGTGGCCTCCTCTATAGGCAACTTATACACAGCATGGCTACTTATACTTTCGAGTCTCCTTCCAAATTCCTTACTCCTCAAAATGGAGCCAGTCCCTAATCTAAGGGTTTATACTTGTGGTCATCTTAACTCACGGGTCATGTTGAAACTGCCTGATCATCATCTCGTGGGAAGAAAAACATAAATAAATTGGCAACTCCAAACCAGGTGAGAACTTTATCCTAAGTGATGCTTGTCACACAAAACTCTTCACTGAGGCCTTCACCCCTGAGATTCCTGGGGTTGGTGTGTTTCATTGGAATCTAGATTCAAAGCAATGTTATAAGAAAGTATGGTACCCAACCAAGTCCCTGAGAGTAGAGGAATTTTAATCCAGCAACATGGCTGCTCTAATCCCATCCAAAGACCGTCTAGACCTGTGTGAGATGGCTGGAATGCAGACACACCACACACCTTTGATCTCCCTGGCTAAAATAAAGACACATCCTTAGTACACACCTTTAATCCCAAACAATGACATCTAATTGAGGGACAGACAAAGCGACAAATCAGAGGAAGATCTGACAGAATAGGATATGCCCAACTCTCAGGGGAACAGCACCGACAAGAGAAGCTACCTAAGAGGAGAGAGTTTTGAGAGTTGGGAGTATCTGAGAGGCAGCGCAGTGGAGTTGAGTTTGTGGCAGTTCAATTCATGGAATTCAGAGGCAGTTTTTACCCGGACAGTTTTACAGAGGCAGGTTGCAGAGAGAACAAGCTAGACACAGGTAAAGACAGAAAGAGCCGGAGAGTAAGAAGGGACCAGAAGAATAGAACAGATTGCCACAGTTAGTTTGAAGCCAAGCAGAGCAATTCAGTCCGCAGTGAGAGAAGCCAGTTTGAATCAGTCGGCTTGGAGAAGAGTTTGAGCCAAAACAGCTGAATTGAACCAGCCAGCCAGAGTTCAGAAAGAGCTAGAAAGGGTGCCTCCAAGACAACTATATCAGATGAATAAAAGTTACTTTTACACCTGTATCACACCCTTTTAACCAGA
Source organism: Meriones unguiculatus (assembly GCF_030254825.1). NCBI lineage: Eukaryota > Metazoa > Chordata > Mammalia > Rodentia > Muridae > Meriones > Meriones unguiculatus. Next base: position 8,636,130 of record NC_083355.1, on the reverse strand, counting down.
ATTCGACCTTGCAGACCAAGTACCATGTCTTGACTCATCAGACATACTCACAAGACAAAATGTTCCAGAAACTTTGAGACAGAGGCTTGTGCAGTGACTCAAAGACTCTGGATTACTCCACCCTAAATGGGATGTCTCCATCACATCCCTCCACTCAGAGATCAAGAATCTACACAGAAGAAGACATAGAAAAATTGTGCGAGCCACAGGTACAGCTAGCTGACTCCAAGGAAACAATCTTCTGATACAACAGTGCTGATGCACATAGGAACTCACAGAGGCTGTGGCGGCAACACACACTAGACCTGCACAAGTTCAAGAGACAAGATCCCAGCAGTAAGAGGGGGAAGTGGACACAAAGTCCCACCCCTAGCCAAAAAGTTCTGTGCAGCTGATAGTTGCTGGGAGAGAGAAAATCAGTTTGCTTCAGTGGAATAAAACTGATTACATCAATCCCATTCCACGGCAGGCCTTGTGTTCAGGAGTAGCTAGACAACACAAATTCAACTCTATGTGTGCGTGTGTGTGTGTGTGTGTGTGTGTGTGTGTGTGGTGTGTGTGTGTGTGTGTTTGTGTGTTTGTTGTTTGTTTATTTGGGTTTGGGCATTTTGCTGTTGTTTAGTTTGGCTTGTTTGGGGAGGGTATTTATTTGTTTTTGAGACAGGTTCTCTCTGTTTTGCCATGTCTGGCATGAAACTCACTACGTAGACCATGCTGGCCTCAAACTAACAGAGATCTACCTGACTCTGCCTACCACGTGCTGGGATTCGGGGTACGTGCCGCTACACCTACTAAGAGTTTTGGATTTTTATTTTTATTTTTTTAAGAAAGAAGAACATGAAGTTGGATGGGAGTGGAGAAATTTGGGAGGAATTGGGGGAAGAGAAAGAACATGATTAAAACTATTACATGAAATTACCAAAAAATAAGTAAAAAAAAAAAAAAAAAAAAAAAAAAAAAAAAACATTTTTTAAAAAACAAAATGCAACAATATGAAGAGCCTAAAAACATGAATAAATAAATTAATTAATTAACAAATAAAAATGTAAGTTAGGCACAATCACATTCATCTCTATACCAACACAGGTGTAATACATGATTTGTTATTTTTAAGAATAAATGAGTCCAGGAAGAGAGAAGCTTCCAAGACCCACACAAATCCAAAGGTGGTCCAGAGTGTGATACCCCTTCTGAGTACACACGCACTTCCTGTGTGTGATGAAAGTTCTATAATGAGCCCAGAGACAATCCACACCTGTCTCCAAAGAAATGAACCAAGACCTTGGTCCTCTGACAAGGCTGAACTTTTGGCCTCCCCTCAATGAGGATGATCTGAGTGACAACAGGGTAGTTCCCGGGCACAAACTTGGTGATTAGTGTGATGGAAACAAATTAGTCTAGAGTTTGAGCACAGGGATAATAGGGCCATTCCTTTCCTCGATGAGCCATTTGGCATTTAGATCCAAAGCTCCACTGGGCCTCTACTCCCATTAACTGCCTTACAGCTGAGAAATGATGACCTCCAGGGGGTAGCAGATTTAAATGAAGCAATAAAAATCCTTCTCAAATGCTAAAAACCAGGCTGAAAACTCCGTTGTTGACAATGCCTATTAGATAATCATCCTGTTTTTTAAAGTGGAAAAGAAACTGAAGTTTGGGAAATGACAGTGTGCGGTGGGGTTAGCACAACATGTGAGGGGACAGCAAGAAAGGGATGGTGTCAAGATGGAGAGAAGTACAAGGAAAAAGACCAGAGGCTTAACAAACTGGTGTTCAGATCACGTTCTCCACTCTAAGCAGTCCAGCATGCCCTGCCCAGGAAGTGGTGCCACCCATCATTACGGTGGGTCTCCCCACATCCACTAATGGAATCAAGATGCTATCCCACTGGCATGTCAAGAGCCTGTCTCCCAAGTGATTCCAGCACCAACTATCACACATAGAAGTCTAGAAGATAGATGAGGATGCCCCCCTAACCAAGGCAGCCAGAACAGAACATGTGCAGACAAGCGCACGCTGCATCAACGTGCATAAACGTCCCCATCTATCCCCTACCCTCCACCCCCACACGGGCACCTCGAACCTCCTGTTGGGATCAGTAAGCAGGCACTTCTACAGGCAGCCCCAAGGGACCTGACAGACCAGTTATCAGGCGTTTGTGAAGACACCCAGACCACCTGCTGACCACCTGGAACTACCTGCACATGCCATGGGTCACCCTATAAGAGAACTGGAGCCCTCCCCCGTCTCTCTCTTCCTCTTCCTCTCTCTTACTCTTTCTCTCTTCCTTTCTCCCTCCCTCTCTCTCTCTCTCTCTCTCTCTCTCTCTCTCTGCAACCCCTTTCCCCTAATAAACCTCCCACGTGGAACCAATCTCGTGGTGTGATTTGTTAAACCCACGTGTAACCTCCACATTGGTGCTTTGGTCCTAACACCTCCGACATTTCTCCAGCCCTGGCTCTCTTGATAAACTATCTCTGAATCTCCCACTATGCACATATTCTGGGTCTAATTGCCTGTTCTGGGGCAGGGACCCTGAAAATCCCAGCAGGTGGCCTCTGCTCATAACAACATCTCACTAACACTGACTTCCCCATTCATCTGGAGCAAGGAGGAAGCTGAGCAGATCGTGGCTGAACCACTGAGGGGCAGGCATGGCTGGTGCTGGGAGGAAATGTGTGGCAGCTGCATCAGCCTTGGACTCACGTTTACCCAAGCTCAGCCATCCTAGAGAAGCAAGCAGGCTAACGAGGAGAAAGCAGCCACCAGCATCTAATGACTATTTAAAAGGTGGCAGGGGGTTAGCTAAGAAGACAGACCAGGAGGGTCTGGTGAGGGGACACTAGACTGCTAGGCCACATGAGGGCCCTAACCTCACCGGGAGGTAAGAGAGAGCCTCCTGCCAAAGCAAGGCATCTCACTCAGGGCATTCTGAGTCTGCAGAGCAGGTGCACAGGGCTCTCCTTGCCCTGCACCTGCTGCAGGTGTGGGACTCAGAGGATCCCGATGCTACTCCATCCCAGGACACAGATGGCCTTGTGTAGCGTCACCTTGGTGCAACAATATATCATAGACCAGAGGCTGTATCCTGTCTCCAAGTCCCCCAGACCACTTGTGTCTCCCGTTCTATGCATTTAGTCCCAAGCTCCTATTTCTCTGCTCTCTGTGGGGAATGATCCAGAAGAAATAAAATAAAGTGTAAGGTAAAGGCTTATGAAGGCAATGTCTGATGACAAGTATGAGAATGAAAATGGTGGAAAACTTGAGCAAAAACTTGGAGTTGGGGTACAGGTGGTCTCTGAAGAGATGGCTCAATGGCTAAGAGTACTGGCAGCTCTTGCAGAGGACCTGAGTTCCCAGCACCGACACTGGCAGCTCACAACCCCCTGTAACACCAGCTCCAGGAGATCTAACACCCTCCCCTGACCTCCACAGGCATACACATAAGCTCATGCTACACAGATACACATGTAAATAAAGTGTCTTTTTAATGAGATGTCTGGTAACAATCTACACCAAGAATCGACTTACAGAAAACATCAAGGTTTGTATTCACCACTCATCCCTCACCTTGTATAAGCATGCACACATGCCCCCATCTTTGAAAATCAGCCAAGTCCTCAAATGCCCACTGCTCATCACCCCCCCCCCCCCCAGGAAATGGCACACTCCCTCAGTGGTAATAAAAGCCTTTATTTCCATCCTCTTCCGGTCAGAGAATTCACTTTCTCTCTTTTCCCATTCCGATGGAAAGCATAAAAGAAACCATGCAATCAAGATATCACTGACCTTGGTGACCAACGGTGCTGGGGTCGGGCAAACAGGAGCACTTCCTGGATAGGATGAACTAGGATATGAAGGAATACTCTAAGCTTCTCGAATCTATTCTGGCTGGGAAGCAGGAGGGGCCTCAGAGAGAGCAACCCCTCAGAAACACAACCCAGCTCGAATACTACGGTTCCCTCACTGCCAGCTGCTCACCATACTCTACTCTCCCCACCTAGCTGAGCACATGGCACCCAAACCTGCTTGTCGGTTATACAACTAAAGAAGAGAAAACCCAGGACTTGAGTGACTGTGAGCCCCAGTATAGCCATTTGGAGGAGCAAGATTCTAGCTATACAGCAAACATGATTTGTAACACAGGCCCCACATTCCTGCTGCAGAACAAAATGATGCCTGCTGTGTGACCAAATTCTACTTCCAACTTGCTGGGACATGAGCCTGTCTCCACGGTGACAATAAAGACAGCATGTGTCAAGAGGTTAGCGGGATGCCTTCAAGGTCGCAAACCTTCAATTAATAGGAGCTGTGATCATGATCATCATTATCGTCAACATCATCATCATCACCACTATTAAAGCAAATGTCATTCCTGGGGCTATCTTGGCGATAGAAGGCACAGGGAAGGAAATGAAAACAGGCTCAGTGTAACTCCAAGATCAAGGTTGCTCAAATCTGAGTGAGAGCGCATAAGCCTGTTCCCTGCGTAGACTAGAGGCTGTTTGGGTAACCACTGCTGTTGCTCTCTGTCCCCCAGATTTGACCCTATTGTAGATGCCCACTTCAGGAGAAGTGAGGGGGAAAATCTATGGACATGGGAGGGGGTGTTCCGAGACCAGGCGGGCTTGGGCACCACGGTCTAGATGGTTCTCCAACCCTTCCAGTTGACAGGCCTGCTCCTCCGAGGTCTCCCACCCAATCACAAGCCTAATGTTTACCCAGCAGACGCGGTATCTGTATGCACTGCCATCTGAAATCCAATAAGGACGGAGACAGAGAAGAGCTGCCTGCTTATGAGGCATGAGGGCAAACATAGCTGGCGTTTAAAGAGCCATTCGGCTAATCAATACCTGCTCCACTTCCATTCAGGGGCCCTGAGCCAACAGTGGAGACCTGATAATCATTTCCATCATTACTTCTTCCTTTTCTAAAAGGATGCAGTCTCTAACTTCACCCTCCTCTATTTTTCCAAACATAGATCATTTACTGTGGTCTGTCGGTTTCCTGCACAGACTGGCACAAGAGACAGTCCCTGTAAGGCCCGCCAGAGTAGGCCTTCACAATAGGAGAGGCTGCTTCTCCTGGAAAGCACTGGGGTCATTTCATGTCATAGACTGGTCTAAACAACCCCCCACAACACACACACAAAGTGTGTGTGGGGGGGGGAGACACACATGCACACAGTTTCTTGGTCAAGATCAAGCTGTGGTCAGACTACCTGTTTCTGTTTTGTCTTTGACCAGACCTCAAAAACAATCACCAACCTCCACGGTGGTTCTGGGTTATACAGGAAAGAGCTGGTTGGCACTGTAAGCAACTTCTTCAACCCGAATCCTCTCCAGTCCCACACAGGCTCAAGCTGAGCCCCCTGTGAAGGCCACCACAGAGACTGTGATGTCCACCACAGATAACCCATGCCTTCCTTTATCTTTTTCTCGAAGAACTCGAACAGCAGAGTAGACCTTCCTTTGGGTTTTGGAATTAGTTTCGACTGCTAGGCCAGATGAGGCAGGCAGAACTTCTAAAATGACACCCCAAGTACATTCTCCCCAACTTCCCAGAATCAGGGACTGCCACAGGCCAGCAGCCCATAGCCAGAGTACATGACCTGACCGGGGAAGTCACATGGCTTGGACTGAGATTCCTCTGGTTATGGAAAAAAAAGATCCGAAACACTGAAGGGAAAGAACGAGCTTATTTCATGCCTGGCTTGAAGACAGAGCTGTGTGAGAAGGAATTGTGGATGGAGCTGTATGAGGAGGAACATGGACAACTGAAGAGAGTAACAGAAGCCCTAGATGGCAGTCGGCTGAGAAACGGGCCCCACGCCTACAGCTGTGGTGAGCTCTGCTGATGGAAACGAGGTCAGCAGAGAACGCAGGGTCCACACACCAAGTCCGTCAGCAGTCTTCCAGACTCCAGCTCTCACAGAGACCCGAACAGACAGACAGCCCCATCCTCCCTGACTTCTAACCCACCCTTTGAGCTCAGAGATGGGGGTGACCTAAAGTCACTGCATTGGGCAGGCATTTGTATACAGTCAGAGCAAAGTAATAGAGAGGGGAAGGTGGTGTTCCAGGCCAAGTGGGGACAGAGACACCTTCTTGAGCCACTGAGGCAATAGGAAAGCAGCCCCTTGAGCCTCAGGTGGATGAGTTAGGAACAAGATACAGATGAGCCACCTGCAAAAGCTATGGAGAAAGTGAAGATGAGCATCCTGAGCGGCTCTGAGAGATACGCGGGGAAGAACCAAAAGGCTCTAGCACCTTCTATGAGCAATGCAAAATAAGCCACCAGAACAGAAACATGGCCTCTGCCCACCTCCACACACACCATGGCAGTAAGTCTGGGGGAAAGAGAATAGCAGTAGGTGAAGCAGCCACAGGGAAACAGCTCCCAGGGTGGATGAAAGTCCACTCAATAAAACAATAAGAAACCACCCAGACAACACCGTCGGCTGCCAGCTGCCTGGGAGAGCCACGGTGCCCAGAAATGACTGACTACATGAGCCAGGCTTCCCAGATGCTTTTCCCTCCCATGAAGCCACAGGAGAGGGAAGGGGTACTGAGTCACAGGGTCACCAGGGGAGTAATAACAAAGGTCAGGCCCTAAGGTTCCTCATCATCAGCTTTCTAGCCAAGCATTGGGGAGACCACCAGGCCACCATACAGCCTGCAGATGAGGGGAGATTCACAGGGCAGAATCTGGGCTGCCCCTGACTTCCTGGGATACAGACTCCATCTGAAAACACGATGGCAGCAGCCCCATCTTCCTGCCCTTAAGAATTCCCCCTCCCTCTCTTCCTCCTTTCTTCTCTTCCCCAGATACTTCCTGGTTGAGAATTCACAAAGGTCCCTGGATTAGTGCTGGCAAACAGGCCTAACAAGTCTGTGCCCTCAAGGAGCCTCCATTCTGATGGGGAAGACAAATTTTAAAGCAGTGTAACAGGGCTGCCAAGATAGCTCAGTGGGTAAAGGCTCCAAGTCCGACAGCTTGCATTTGGTCCTCAGGACCCATGTGGTGGAAGGAGAGAAGGAACTCCAACAAGCTGTCCTCTGAGCTCCACAAGCATGCCATGGCAAATATGTGTCTCCCCACACACACATACACACACTCACACACCACACACACGAAACAAATACAAATGTAATTTTGTAAAGGAGTCTAATAATAGACAAAGAGACAAATGTATAAGGAAAGACGATGACAAGCCCTAGAGAAGAAACACACACGGAGGAGGCGGAGGGAGGGCGAGGGGAGCATGTGTAATGCGTACTGCCACAGCCATGCTCTGAGCTACAGGAACGTTTCAGAGAGAAGGCACAGTGTGCAGAAAGAACCAGACGGAGGTGATGTAGAATCACCATGGAGACGCGACTCTGGGCATGCCTGTAAGGACGTCCCCACAGAGGTTTACCTGAGGAAGGCCACCTGCAAAAATATTCTACCTCAAATCTGCTACAGGGATGGGAGTCTGAGGAGGCACTAAAGCCCCGTCAGTGCCCGGGTGTAGCCCTGCTCGGCTCTTCTCACCTCATTCACTCCCAGCCACACTAGCCAGAGGTCTAGGCTATAGCAACCACCAGTCAGGCAAGCTGAAAGAAGTAGATGCCACCTTCTTGAGTAGACAGCAGGCACATGCCATGAAGGGGACCTGACTGGAAAAAGTCATAAGAAACATGGCACCTGACCTCACTGTGAATTCCATGGAGTGGGCCAGGCAGATGTCCCTGGAGACCATGTCCCATCATGCAACAAATTCAAGACCCTCTGGGGGATAATTTGTGGTTAAAGAAAGCATGCTAGGAATTTCCTCAGCCTTTGAGGTTCTTTGGCCGGATTTGACCAGAAAGAAAAGTTGGGAGTAGGGAAAAAAAAAAAAAAAAACAGAACAGAAGCAATGATAAGAGGCTGTGACCACTGGTCTCAATGAGCTGAAGAGATCTCACTTGTTATGGAGACAACTGCAGGCCTCCCATGATCCTAGGCATCATCCTGAACTTTGCAAGCCTGATGTTCTTAGATTCTTATTTACTTTTCTGTAACTAACCAAGATTCTAAAAGTGTTGGTTTGCCTCAGCAAAGAACAACCAGGTATTGGGTTTCATGCTTTCAAACTAAAGGAAGACGACAGTCAAAAGTGGAAAAATTAAAACACACACACAGTTTGGACTTCATTGGACACCTGCCATGGAGTCTTCCTCCAACCCAAGACCTCAGGCCCTAAGACCCACTTAAATAAACAGGTCATCCAACAACTACTTCTGGATTTGCTTCTCCAGACTGATTGAGTGTTTTATCAAACAGTCTGTTGAGGGTTTTATCAAACACAGCACAATTAAACAGCTACATATACAGCAGGGGCTATGCCATGGTCCCTTCCATACCCAAGCCCAGAAGTCAAGAAAACTCATGTCAAATGGCCTTGGCTTATCTGCATCAAACCTATTCACAACAGAGCTGAAGATGTAGCTCAGAGGTAGAACACGTATGAGCATGTACAAGGGCCTGAGTTCCATCACCTGCATCACACGAAACAATAAAACCAAACGTTCACTACAGTTCAAATATGCTTTCTGCGACTGGTCACTAGAATACTTTCACCATCTCAGTTTCTTCTCTGCATTCATTCTGCTGAGCTGACTAAAAGCTACTGAAATCCCTGGTGGGAGCATCTTAAACTATATTTCCCAGCTAGTAAAAATGCCTCCTGTCCCTCATGGGACTCAGAAAAAAATATGTGGCAAAGGAAGGTGGCTGCTGAAGCCAGGAAACCTCTAAATGTAAACACATCCAAGAGGCAACTTCCTTGCAAAGATCTCTCTTTCCCAAAAGGCATGTAAGTCCCACCTTTAGCCACAGCCCTCAGCCCACAACAGCGGCTGAGAAAGGACAAGAGAGACACTCTCCAGGGAATCCCCTAGAGTTGTACTTCTTTTAAATAAGACCTCACATGAACTGGAAAAAAAAATCCCCATTTTCCAGAATCAGCTTTCCTCTGACCCCCGAAGCACTCACCCATAGGAACTGAGCCCCACCACGAAGGCAGGCTGCTCAGCAGAAACCCAGCTCATAGCATCTCCCCCATTCAGGGGCATGAAATTGCTGCTCTGTTCGCTCTTCAGAGCTGTCTGAGTGCAAGCATGAAGCACAGGAAAGGGAATATGGTTTCCAAGTAGCTTGCACTGGGGAGAAAAAGAATCTGTCCGTCACCATCAAAGAGAATTCTAGATGCTCAGTTCTCAACCGCACACCTCGGTCTCTTTTCTTTTTTGAAATGGGGTTTTAGTCCAGGATGGCCTGGAACTCCTTATGTAGTATCACGTAACCAAGGTCCTACGTCCTGTGTGCAGGGACCACAGGCAGGTGCCACCGCCTTTCCTGGTTTTACATAGTGCTAGGAAATGAGTGCAGGACTTCACCGGGCAAACACACTACCTGCTGAGCTACAAGCCCAGGCCCTGCTTGGTCTTGTTTCAGTAGAGAAATCAGAGTGCCTTTCTCTCTATGGGGTTCAGGAACAAAACATGCTTCCTTATGGAGTCCTAAGTGTCCAGTACAGAGGACCTGCTCACATCAAGGGGCGGATGACCACAAGGCCAGGTCTGTGCCAGGGGGAGGGTTAGGGATCACCAGGTCTCTTTCATCTTTAAGTTCGTTCTTTGAATCTATGGCACCCTTTCTATCACCTCTCTCCCACCTCATAGGAAACGCCTCAATGTTCCTGTCACTGTTACACTAAGCCCATACTCAACCAATCTTTATAAAACTTTCCATATGGGGGCAAATACCAAATCGTTCCCACATTCCAGAAAACGAGCAGTGGGACTCTTGGAATCACCAAATCCTGGATTCAAGTTCCACCTTCTGCACTTTTCATCCTTTCAACATGGAGCTGGTTACAATTGGCAAAGCATCTTTTGTGTAATCAGGAAATCGCATTCTAGGTGCTAATCAGTTACATATATTATATGGAGTCCCCAAAATTCAAAGGCAGAGACCAAGAGCTTGGCAGGCTCCAGGTGAGAAACTTGTGTGGGCTGAAGAAAAGCTCAACATCACCCACGAGAGGCAACAGCTACTCTGACCAAGCTGACAGTGACCCAACTGGGATACCAGCCTCCATTTGCCAAAAAAGGATCAAAAATCAGGATGCTTGAGCTGGAGACACGGTTACTTAGAACAATGCTTGGTGTACAAGTATCGGGACCCGTGCTGGGATGCCCAGGTCTTGCCTAACAGGCCAGGTGTCACAGGAAGCCCAGGACTGCTGGGGGTGAGGCAGCAAAGACGGGGTTGATCCGGGGCCTGCTGGCTGACCAGTCCAGCCAAATCAATGAGCTCAAGGTTCAGTGAGGCTGTCTGGAAACTTAAAGGTAGAGAGTGACTGGGAAAGCCATCTAACACTAACCTCTGGCCTTCAGCAGCACACATATGCACACACACATGGTCACATGTACACACACAAAGAAAGAAACCAGGATTCCTATTTGACATTATCTGATCTTTGAAAAGAACAGCTCAAAAAGAAAGTTCAGCTCAGCTTTTAGAAAATTACTTTCTAATGGATGTTGCTACAGAAAATGAGTAAGAGTCACCCAGCAAGCGCACAGCTCTCAATCACTGCTCAGGCAGAGGCCACACAGCCCCTCCCTGGGGGAGCCAATGAGAAGACCTCTGTGTGGGCTGGGACCAGGATCAGAAGACTCTGGAAGTCTCTGCTGAGTCAAACAGTCCATTTTCTCTCTCTCTCTTTCTCTCTCTCTCTCTCTCTCTCTCTCTCTCTCTCTCTCTCACACACACACACACACTTAACAACTGGCCTTAGGTTCAACTAAGATGACAACCAGAGACCTGACTCTTGTCCCATGCCACTACCCAACATAACTGTAAACCTTTCACACCTGAAACAACCTGCCCGGGCTGGTCAGAGGTCCACACACACACACACATGTATCTCCTAGAGGAGCCCCCATAGAGCTGTTCAGCAAATGTAAACAATCTTCTCTCTCCTCTACCCCCTACTCATCTTCAAGTCCCCCGGCTAAGAGATACACACTCGAGTTCTCTCAAGCACAGCATATACAGACTGTACCCTTCAGACTTGATGAAGGTCATGGAGTGCCCTGTACCCTTTGGAATGCCTAGGTTTGCCTCCTTGGAATCTGCACATTTCAGCAGGGCATGGCTACCCACTAGACTGTGTCCCACAACAATGCTCGGAATGGCACTGGGCTCACAGTCAGTGCACATCAATCAGGAGTGTCCAACCCAGGGCATAGTCTATCTGTACCCAGGATTGCTATGAATACAGTCCAAAACAAACCTTAAATTTAACTAAGATATTAAGAGGCTTTTCTCTTCTGCTCCTCCTCCTTCTTCCTCTTCCTCCTCCTCTTTCTTCTCCTTCTCCTTCTTTGTAATTTGAGTGCAAGGTTCCCAGGCATGAACTTTGTGGGTGGCACTGTCTATGGCAATGTCAGAAGGTTGGAGATGCCTGATGGTTCTAAGGGCCTCAACGATGATGACAAGTAACCCCACTGAGAAGATGGCCTGTGCCTTGTCACACCTGGGTTCTACAGCAAAACAGTTATTAAACACGTGGATGACACATCCTTAAAATGACATAGCGACAGAAGAGTGAGTGTTCTCACAAGAACCACACAGAGAAAGCCAACCTCGTTCTTCCAGAGACAAGAAAAATGAAAAGGAAATGTCTTGTGTTAATGAGCGTCACCAGATCTACCCTAATTTCCATGTCAAGTATGGCAGGAAAATATTTTTAATTATTGGTTGTAAAAGGGCTTTATTCCATAATTTCATTGTATCCAGAGGCTCTCCCGGGCAGGCAGCCCCATCACTCTGACAAATACTTCAGGGAAAGAAAAGAACAGCCCAACACTGAAAGTAAAATGCAAACTTCAGTGAGGGGGAGGGGATATGAGGAAGACAGAAATAAGCCTGGGGAAAGCAATGTGTCTGATAAGTAAGAGCCAGGTCACAGGTTTCAGGAAGATCAGATACAAGCCAGGAGAAAGGAAACATGAAGGGTATCAAAGAGAAAAAATGGTGGGGTCCAGGGAGTCACCACTACCTGTAAAGATACTTTGTATACACATAAATCTCAAAGAAGCATAACTGCCTACATGGAAAATATTCCATGTGTGGCTGCAGAGATGGCTCGGTCGGTAAGGGGCATGCTGTGTGAGCATGAGATCTGAGTGCCGTCCCTGAGAGCCCGTGCCTGTGACCCCAGCGCTGGGGAGGCTGAGACACTGGGGCTCACTGTCAGCCAACTGGTCTAGCCTCCTCAGGTGAGCTCCAGGGTGAATGAGAGACTCTGCCTCAAAAAATTAAAGTGGAGAGCAAGTAAGAAAAACACCAGTGTTGAGCTCTGGCCTCCATGTGCAAACACATGTATACATACATACATGAACATGTGCACACATAATCAAAAAACAAAAAAATTAAAAATATTCAGACTGACATCTCAGAACAAAACTAGTGTGGAAAAAAAATTCAATAGCTTTTCCTGGGCAAACCAACAGCATTTTGAATAGAAAGATCCCATTTGTAATCATTATCAAAAGAAGCAAAAGCCCTTTCCATGCACGGTCCTTGGTTGGGGTATCAGCCTCTGCAGGGCCTCCAGGACCCAGATTTTTTGGCTCTGTTGATCTCCTTTTGGAGCTCCTATACCTTCCAGGTCTTTCTATCTCCCCCAGAGGACCTAAAACCCGTGCTCAGATGTAGCCCATAGACTCAGTCTCCAAGCGGGTTCCCTCGTAAGGGAACAGGGACCGTCTCTGACATGAACTCAGTGGCTGGCTCTTTGATCACCTCCCCCTAGGGGGAACAGCCTTACCAGGCCACAGAGAAAAACAATGCAACCAGTCCTCATGAGACCTGATAGGCTAGGGTCAGATGGAAGGGAGGAGGACCTCCCCTATCAGTGGACTTGGAGAGGGGCATAGAGGGAGAAGGAGGGAGGGGAGGAGGTGAAATACAAAGTGAATAAATTGTAATAAATAATGATAGTAATATAATGAGGTAAAAAGCATTAAAAAAAAAAAAAGAAGCAAAAGCTCCAGAATTTGCTCAACCAGAAATGTGGCAAGCTTGTGAGGAAAACCGAAGATACTGCAGACCGACATGATTAATGACCCGGGAATGGAATAGCATGCTTTGCTCTTTAACAGGACACATCACTGTCACCCTGTCATTGCTGCCTAAGTGGATCTACACATCTGAAACCACACTAGCAAAAACAACTAAATAAATAATAGAGAGACAGCTAGGAGACACTTGGGGAATGAGAGCCCTGATTCTAAAGTTCATACAGAAAGAGATGTCGTCAGCAGCACTGAGAAACTCTGGACAAGATGCTAAAATACCTAGGACAAGCAGATAACAAAGCATAATATTCCTGTAACTGAAATAGCATTGCTGCTAAGAAGACAGCACAGAAAAGATTAGCGCCACACGCAGCAATAAAAATATGTGAGCCACAAATAGAATTTTAACTTTTCTAGTAGCAGCTAGAAACAAAGAAAAAAAGAACAGGTAAAATTAATTTTAATAATAGATTTTATTTTACACAATATAGCCAAATATTGCCATTCCAATAAGTATGCATTGTGAATAACACTAATAAGCTATTTTATATGAATTTTTTTTTTAGTATGTCTCCAAAATGTAGAATATATCTTAATGGCAGATCTTCATTTGAACCAAACACAGGTTAAATGTCCAGCAGACACACAGGGCTAATGGCTAGTACACTTTATTTTAAGATTTTTAAAGATTTGAAAAAACAAACAAACAAAAAAACACCCGAATAGATCCATTAGCCTAGTAAATTATACAGTCGGCATTTCATACCCATGAAAAAAAGGGTGAGGTATCCAACAATGGTACTGAGGCTTCTGGGCCCAAGGGGAATTGCACACATTTTAATCCCCACCTCACTTTTCTTTAAACAGCATAAATGTGGGATGGTTTAAGTATTTGAATATGGCTGGGAAGATGGCTCAGTCAGTAAAGTGCTTGTAGCATAAGCATTTGAACTTGAGTTTGAGTCACAGAACCCAAGGTAAAAGCAGTGGCACATGCTTGTCATCCAGGTGCTGGGCTGATGAAAGCGAGCGTATCCCTGGGGCTCTCCAGGAAGCTCCAGGCCGGTGAGAAAAAGAGTCTCAAAAAGGAGGGGGAATCCCGAGGGACAATAGTCTAGGTTGACCTCTGGCTTTCGTACACTCACAGTCACACATTCATATGCACTCACACAAACTAGCACACAGAGCACACACACTCACACATGCAGTACTTGAATGCAAAAATAAGAATAAAATCACAGAATACAAATAACGCTTTAACCATGGTGGAATGCTGAAGACTTACTAAGCATCACTCCATGAAGTACAATAATAAACTAAGTACAAATTAAATAAAACCCACATGGTCAGATGCATCATAAAGAGAGTCATTAAGTGACAGAAAACAAAGCATGATAGGTTATTTCCTATCGAAATAACTCCAAAGTGACCTGCAGGAAGAGCAACAGGGCACCTGGAACGCAGAGGAAGAATCAGATGGCCACAGAGTGACACAAACTTAGGAAGATGTTCAGGAAGGCTTAAGACACCATGAAACGTGATTTTCACCTTTATTTTGCTGAAAACCTCAGAGTGATGAGGTACAGATAAAAGCATTCTCATACATTGTTGGTGAGATTGTCAATGGGTACAAACTCTGCCCAGGCCTACTGGAAATTTTCTATTGAAACCAGAGAAGTCACAAACCATGATACAATCTCACTTTTAAAAAACCATGTATGGGGCTGGAGAGATGACTCTAAGAGCACTTGCTGCTTGTGCAGGGGATCTGGGTTCAGTTCCCAGCACCCATGTGAGGCAGCTCACAACCAACTATAACACCTGCTCCAAGGAAGGACTCAGTGCCCTCTTTTGGCCCCTATAATAATCACCATACATGCACACAAACAGACAGATGCATGCACACACAAACATACACACAAGAGCAAGTAAAAACAAATCTTTTTAAAATACCCTATTAAAGATGTTCATATACGCTCAGGTGCAGTACATGTTTTTTTCTTCGATGTGGCTCAAACCAGTCATTATTAGATTGATTTTGAAAGTAAAAGGTGGCGGCAGGTAATGTAGCATAACAGCAGCCGAGTGCTCACTTAGCATGTGTAAGTCCCCGGGCCCCAACTCTGGTGCGGACCCCTTCCCCAAGGGAAGAATTAATGGGAACCTTTACTTCCCAAAATATCTTACTTCCTCGTACATAAATGTGTATTAAGTAATCCATCTCAGCTGCGTGTAAGAAAGTTATGGAGTTACCTGTGGCCCGCTTACATCACCAATTCTATAAATGTCACATCAGCCTTTCACCTGCCATCTTTAGATTTGGCTTTCTTAAAATGGTAAGGACTCAGGAGGCCCAAGAAGAAACCTGATAAGGACTCACTCTCAACTTTGCTGATCCATAGCCAAGTCCTGTTTTACAGCTCTCCCTCCTGTTTCTTTCTCTTTCTTTTTAATATAATTTTTATTTATTATAATTTATTCACTTTGTATCCCAGCTGTAGCCCCATCCTCGTCCTCCCTCCCTTCCTCCCTCCCTCATCTCCTCCCATGCCCCTTCCCCAGTCCACTGATAGTGGAGGACCTCCTCCCCTTCCATCTGACCTTAGCCTATTAGGTCTCATCAGGACTGTCTTTCATGGTCTTCCTCTGTGGTCTGGTCAGGCTGCTCCCCCCTCAGGAGGAGGTGATCAAAGAGTCAGTCACTGAGTTCATGTCAGAGACAGTCCCTGTTCCCATTACTATGGAACCCACTTGGACATTGAACTGCCATGGGCTACCTCTGTACAGGGGCTCTAGGTTATCTCCATGAATGGTCCTTGGTTGGGGTGTCAGTCTCAGAAAAGACCCCTAGGCACAGATTTATTGGTTCTACTGTTCTTGTGGAGCTTCAGACCCTTCCAGGTCTTTCTATCTCCTCGTTCTTTCATAACATTCTCTGCACTCTGTCCAAAGTTTGGCTATGAATCTCAGCATCCACTTTAATACCCTGCTGGGCAGAGTCTTTCAGAGGCCCTCTGTGGTAGGCTCCTGTCCTGTTCCCTGTTTTCTCCATCTTCTGATGTCCATCCCATTTGTCTTTCTGACTGAGGATTGAGCATCTTACCCAGGGTCCTCCTTCTTGGTTAGCTTCTTTAGGTGTACAGATTTTAGTATGTTTATACTATATTATAGGTCTAATATCCACTTATAAGTGAGTATATACCATGTGTGTCTTTCTGCTTCTGGGTTACCTCACTCAGGATAATCTTTTCCATTTCCCACCATTTGCCTGCAAATTTCATGATTTCCTTGTTTTTAATTGCTGAGTAGTATTCCATTGTGTAGATATACCACAATTTCTGAATCCATTCCAAAATTGAGGAACATCTGGGTTGTTTCTAGATTCTAGATTCTGGCTCTTACAAATAAATGTGCTATGAACAGAGTTGAGCAAATGTCCTTTTTGTATACTTGAGCATCTTTACACCAGCAAATCTATTCAAAGCCACTGACTGAATCTGCGTCAATACTTCCCTGGCAGGCTAGGAAACACAGAAATACTTGGAGGGGTGCTGCTTACTGGCTTGCTCAGCCTACTTTCTTACAGAACCTAGGACCACTAGCCCAGGCCTAGCATCACTCACAATGGGCTGGGACCTCCCCCATCAATTTTAAAAATGCCCCATAAACAAAACACTCATATACATTAAAAGTAAAAATATTAAATATTAAAAATAAATGTTAAAATATTTAAATATTTGAAAATAAAATATTAAAAAATAATTTTTAAGCTGTTCATGGTGGCTTGGTTTTGTAATCCCAACTAGCACTGCAGAGGCCTTTAGAGATAGGAGGACCTCTGGGGCTCACTGGACAGCCAACCTAGCCTTATCAGGGAGCCCTAGGTCCCAGTGAAGGTCTTGTCTCACAAAACAAGGATGTCTTGAGGCATGACATCTAAGGTTGACCTCTGCATCTATATACATGCACAAACACACACAAAACAACTTTAGTAAATGTTCTCTGCAAAACGGCTTTTTAATAATGGAGTCAGTTGGACCAGCACTTCTTGCCAACTCAACAAACTAGATGCCTTTTCCCTGAGCATTATGGGAAACCAGAAAGCTGCAGATATGCAGAATCTAAATTCAGGAAGATAGCAGTTTTCAAAGTAGGGTCATGAGGGTGCAGCATCAGCAACACCCAGGAACTACAAATAAATGTAAAGTCCAGAAGCCCCTTCAGACATCCCGAGCCTTAGCAGGGCAGTGGGCCCAGCAGTCTGCTTGAGGACAGCCTCCAGTTATCCCAGTGCGCATTCCCCAGGCCCCTCATGGATGCCAAGGAAGGCCGAGTCACACAGCCCTGAGTCTTCCGCCCTTTTCCCCTGGGATCAGAATGCTGGATGAATAAGGCCATTTGTTTATCTACCACCCAACAGCATCCTAAATGGACTTCCTTTCTTTCCACAGCTAATAATTCTGCTAACTATATGGTCCAACAGTCCTCTCACAGAATTGATTTTCTTCTGGTTAGGAACAAAGCCATCTTCCCTCTATAAATTCCACTGGCTTTGATTTGTTCATCAGAGCACCGTGGGAGGCCCAGGCTAGAGGCAGGTGAAAGCAAGGTAACTAGGGCTGTCCTCTGAGCACCCAGCATGGTGGACAGCCCTTTGCCACACGCTAAGTGCAAAGCAGTGATGCTGAAGTGCTTGGAAGAGAGATCCACAGGGGTCTCCGCAGAAAGAGCCACTGGGCAGGGGCGCAATAGGCGACATCTTCGCAGGGAGGATCAGTGGAGCCAACAGGAGGGCTGGCTGCTGTCCCCCTGCACTGCTGGGTGGCATTCATTAGTGCTCTTCATTTCCAGACACACTCTTTGTGCTCACATGGCATCCCCGTTTCATTTTCCCCCTCTAAATGCCAGTCTCTGACTTTTCCATATTGCCTTTGGGTTATTAATTCTCTAGCTATCTACACACTTTGTCCCTATCACGGGTTGGAATGTAGCCTCTCAAATGATGTCATGGTCCTGGTACTCAGAAACATGGTGATGAGGGTGCACCCTTGCTCCACAGACCTGTGGGATCCTAATTAAAAAATGGATTTATAGAGAGAGGTACAGAGGTCACCTGTAAAGGCCAGAGTTGTGTATACAGAGGCCAAGTGAACTGCCAGGATGTGGAAGAGGCCCAGGAAGATCCTTTCAGAAAGTATGCCTCCCTTCTACCTTCTTGTGCTTCTAGGACTTTCTAGAAAGTTTTAGCCTCCAGACCTGAGACAGCAGATTTCTTTAGTGGAAGCCATTCAAGTTGTGGTCCATTATTAGAACAACCAACACAAAGCAATACATTCTACAATGAGATTCCAGTTTTTTCCAAAGGCAAGATGGCCCCTGTAGCTGCCTCTCTAAACCAGGTCGACCCAGTCACCACACAGCCACTAGGGGGAGATGCTGAGGAGGTTAGGGGACTGACAAACCTGGGCATACATCAGAAGCAGCTGTGATGCTTTTCAGAATGCAGGACTCTGAGCTGCATGCCAAGCCTTATATCAGGATGTCAGAGGGTCTGCTGTGAGGTGCCCCTGCTAGGTACCAGGGCACTGACCCTTCCAGGGTCCCTCAATGGTGAGGCTTCGTGGCTGCTATACTGCTGTGTCTGATACTGCTGGTCACTATGAGCCAGCTCCAGGCAAAACCCAAGCCCTTTCCAGACCCACTCCATTAGGACCTGTTTGTTTGCCTGGTTTTTCTCTGTGCTCTTATTTCTTTTTTTTAAATATGTGTATACATGTTCGTGTATGCTGAGATGTATGTGGGTATGTATGACGGTCAGGGGCAACCTCAGGCTTTTTCCCCTAGAACACAATCCACTTCCTTTAAAAGGAGGTCTCTGACTGGCCTGGAGCTCTCTCATTAGGCTGGAAGGATTGGCTGGCAAGCCCCAGGGACCAGTGCTGGGATTTTAAGCATGTTCTACCATAACACACCACATATTTTTCTATCGGTTCTTGGGATGAACTCAGGTCCTCATGCTTGCAAGACAAGCACTTTACTTCCTGAACTCTCTCCAGCCCTGTTTTCTGAACCAGAATCTCACACTGCAGCCCAGGCTATCCCCAAACTCACTGTGTAGCCTAGGCTGACCTCAAATTCACAGCAATCCTGTTACCTCCCAGGTGCTGGGATTAGAGAGATGAGCCATGAACATGTATTTTACTAGGATCCCAGGTAAACCAGTGACATACTTGAGGGTGAAAAGCACTTCCATGGATGTAAGGCAAAGGATTAAAAGGAAAGAATAATAAATCCAAATAATCTGGAGAAACAACATTGAATAGCAGTTAGTCAGACCCCGTCTTTTTGATGCTCTGTAAAATGGGGTGCTGCAGAGATCTGCCTTGTGGGGCCATGAGGACTGAGAGCCAAGCACAGGCGGTGCTCAGAACAGCACCTGTGTACACCAAGCATATGACACAAGCTACACAGGAGCCCCAAGAAAAAGTGAAGGAGGAACTGTCCACTGTCTTTAGCCGCACTGAGGGGCTGTTTCACAGAAAAAGGGGACACCGCAATGCTGGAGTCCTTTTGTTCACACACATACCCCAGACCTAGAAGCTCCACAAGGGACCTAAGCTTCTCTCTTATTGAGTAACCACCAACTGTACAAATGCCCATAAGTGAAGGTGGTCGGGTGACACAATGGTCACTTAGCACAGGGCTGTCCGTTTCCTCCCCGGTTGGGGCAGTGAACAAAAGAGAGTATCTGTTTAATGGGTGTTGAGTTTTGGGCAAATAATAGTGTCCTGGAAACCGCTGATGCAGTGATGTGATTATACTGAGCACTGAGCCCTGGCAAAACAAGATGAGGAATGCTGTGGTGATTTTTCCCCAGGACAGAAAAACAAACCCAAGATACCATCAAAGAAAACCGCCGGCAGCCGCGACAACACTGGCATGCTGTGGTATAAAATGATCTTGGCTGCATTTCCCAGCATTTCCCAGACTCTGGAATCTCCTTTCCTCTAACTGCTGAAGATTTTTATTTGCGATGAATTGAGTCCATCGTGAGAACAGCACCAGTTTCCCTTACCCTGCCGGGAGCCACCGCCATGCCCTCTAACACGACAGCAACAGGGGCGTACACATTCTATTTCTGTCAGCTTCTCTTATTCAGACCATCTCGAGATACAACTTGAGGACATGGATTACCTTTAAACAATCTCATCTGGTGTTCAGGGTTCCCCCTCCCCTCTTCTAACTGATTATTTGTGAGGGCATCCACTGTTCTAAGAAATTATCACTGGTCTTATGATGGCTGCTAATTTATCATGACAATTTGTCAAGCGTCCTCACCCCCACAGTTTACCAAGCCAGGCTGTGAGTGGAGACAGTTTCTCTCATGCCATTATTTCAGAAGGTGGAGTGTAGAATGTGGCAGTCATCAAGGAAAGGTGATAAATTGCCACCTTGAACAGCAAGCTGGCCATTGCCTGGAGCAGGCACCAGAATTTAAGCCCATGCATAGTGTTCCTTCTGTGACATGCTTCATGTATGTATATGACAAAACCTAATTATGGAAGCTGAATTATTTAGGGTCCCGAATGTCATCCAGGATGAAATGAATGCACATAGAAGAGGCTCTCTGGCAATCCCTTTTGTCTTCTCCAGTCAACTAATTCCCTCTTTCAAGGAGAAGTCATCCTAAATTACAGAGCACAGCAGTGGATGGAGATCAGGCTGTGTGCAGAGGATGCTGTCAAGGGTTGAGACGTCTCATTATAGAGAAGGCATGGCACCACACCCACCTCAGAGCAGGCAGTACACTGCAAACTCAGTTGGGTATGAGGAGAACAGGTGACCTGCTCCTACTTGGATCTGCAGTAAGAATGTGGAGATTCAGGCCAGAATGGTGCCCTCGGGATCACTAGGAATTGTTTTTCTTATGTTTTACAAATCCAGAAGTTAGCAAGCCCAGACCACTTTTCTCAGTAGTTATTAAAACCTAATGTTCTGATAGTCATTGGAAAATGAGCAGGAAGGAGACACGGGTGGGGGTCCAGGAGAGGAGTATGAACAGATTCAGACTGTGGTGTGTGTGTGAGAGAGAGAGTGTGTGAGAGAGAGACAGAGACAGAGAGAAGCAGAGAGAGAGAAGGGAGGCATGTGAGAGGATAACTCACAGGAGTTAGTTCTCTCCTTTCACTACATGGGTCCCCAGAGAACCAACTCAGAATTGTCAGGCTTGGCAGCAAGCACCCTTTCCCCACCAGGCCGTCTCCCAGCACTCATATCAAAAGTTCTTGATAACCCCCAAAAGCAACATAAGCATGCATGCAAACACACACACACACACACACACACACACAGGCATACACACATGCTCACCAAAACCGTACAGATTTCTTCTATAAAATCTGGAACGGAAATTTGAGGTACCTACTAAATCCACTAATCCACATAGAGTATTTTACCTTCAGTGTCGTTTTATCTATCATCTTTAAGTCATTTCATATGTATAAAAGTACATAGTAACACGCTGAAAACACGTACCCACTACCTACTAGGCCATTACAGAAAGAGCGGAAAGCATTCTTCTCAATGCCACTCAACATTCGGAAAAGGTTCAGATGGCCTTTGCAGCCATATCTCACTACAGAAAATGTCAAATTAATATAGTTTATATCCCTATAAAAATATGCACTGTTATTTCATGTTTTCAAGTGGTACATGGCACCCTGTAAATGTCACAAATGGCTGTCAGTGTGCTACCTTATGGCTTTATCACCATTTAATCATCCATTTTCAGGTGACTGATCTTTTATCAGTATCTAATATCATTACAAAAAAAAAAACCCAAAAAAACCCACAGTGTCTCTTCACACACGTTTGTAGGATTGTTTAGATACTGGTTGGCTAAAACTGGAAGTGCCTGGCCACTGGAGATGAACATCTTTGATTTCACCAGATGTGAACAAATAGCTCGCCAGATGGCTGAGCCAGCTTGCACCCGCCCCCCCCAGCACCCACCGTGGGCACGCTCCCGTTTGCCCACATCCTACTATGTCAGTTCCTGGTAGCAACTAACTTTTTTTTTTTTTTTTTCATTTTGAGGCAAATATAGCCAGTGATATTAAAGTTGGGTATCCTAACCACTAGAGGCGGGGTATCTTTTCATGGATTTATTGCTCCTTGGGAGTTTTTCCATCTTAAACTCCTAACCGAAGAGTTCGCTCATTTTTGTTATGGTTGGTGTTGTTGCTGAGCATGGCTTGCCCATTTCTCACTTATTTATGGGAAACTGTTACATATTTAGACACTAGTGTCTCATCAGCTTCAAAAAGGCAAAGGTCCTCTCACAAGCCCTGCCACGGGATCTGAGGAGGCCATAGCACAGGGCACAGGTGTGTTCTGTCACCCCTTCACCTTCAGAAACTTGTCGGTGTCTGCTCTCCCTCTTATGCTCTGCACTCGCCTTGAGAAGAACACGCCCAGGTCTAAGCAGATGACGTGCACTTGAGGCCACTCCACCAATCTGCAAACCTAATTAGAGCATTAACACCGTGAAGGCTGATGAAGCTCCAGCTGGGCCCCGGATGCCTGAGGAAGCACAGCTAGCTGAGAGCAGAACAGTCAATTGAGCCAACCTCCAAGCTAACAAATCCGCCATGTTAGTGGACCATGAGCACTGCACAGCATTTGTTACACAGCAGCACTTGCTAACTGCCACATACACTTGGCACCACGGCCAAGAGGAACTGTTCAGACTACTGAGCATAATTTTAGATATTGCTACCTTCCTCTGAAATACACACCAACCCTGTCCGTTTCCATCAAGCCCACCCGCCTGGCAAACTATGATTTAATCTTTACAGTATAAACTCAGTTGCCAACTCCAGGAAGCTTCCAGTGACAACCCACCAACAGACTAAGAGCTCCTATCATAAACCAGCCCCCATCTAGACAGCAACTGTGGCCACCCTGTTTTCTTGTGTTTGTATAAGAATAGTGTCTATCTCCAAAAGCTGGCACTAAATGAATCAGAGAATACAAAGGCCCTGTGGGAACATGGCCACCATTGGCAATGGAGAAAAGAAAGCCCACAGCCTAAAAAAGCAGACTGTGGAAGTGTGGGAAAGTCATCCCGTCTAGCCTCCTATCACGATGTGGTTTGATCCTCGTGGGACAGTAAAAACTCACCCAATTACCAAACCTGGGACCAAAGTCTACAGCGACCCGTGCTGAGAGAGTCATATGGAATTTCCTGATCCTGGGAGGTAGAACTTGAGAGAGCTGGTGGCTTTCTCTGAGGCCACAAAGGAATCACTGGAGAAAGCAGCAGTCTTAAAGGCACTTAAAACGACAAAGCACTTCCTGACTCCCCTCTCCATGGAGTGGCCCCACATAGCAAAAGTCACTGAACACAGACAAGGGCTTGGCCCTACAAAACACTTTTATATTATATGCGTCATATCTTTTCTAAAGCTCCAGGAACATTGCAGAAGATAGGGCGGAAAGACCCGAAAATCTGGAAAACATCGGGAAGGGCTGCAAAAGTTATCCTCCTGGAGTCACAGCATCGCTGGTGGCTGCACTGGGCTAGATGAGAACAGGCCCGTTCCATTAGGACTACTAAGGGAGAGTTATTCTTCCCTTAGGATAAGCCCATAATTGATTATCCAATACCAAGTGGTCAGCCCTAAAAGCATACATACACAAGCAACACTAAATGGAATCACAGGACTGTAGTTATATATTTATAGGTATATTGTGTGTTTTCTATTCCTTCGTTTGTATTTGTGTGTGTATGCATGTGTGTGTAAAAAGGGTACATAGGACATATATTTGAGAGGCAGTGGGGATGGGAGGGACATAAAAGGGGAGGGAGGACAGGGTGGGGAAAATAAGTAAGGATGGTCCATATATATGAAATTTTAAAAATATATTTAATAAATAAAAGGAATTTCACCAAGAAAAATACTGTTGAAGCACAAAATATTTACTAAAAAAGTGGGTAACCTTAAAGGTGTATAGAATCAAATATATTGTTCACAGCTGTGAAAGAATGAAATTTTTTTTAATTTAAAAAAAGAAAGAAAGAATGGGCCTGTCAACAGCCAGGTATGAGTGGAGGGCCTAACCTTCACTACAAATAATTTTCTACTGACAGATCATGGAGAAAGGGAACAATCATTGTCTTCAGTTGGGAACCCACCAGGCTCCCATGGACAGTCCCCATCCAATGGTCACACAGATGGTCCTGGCCTGGCTGAACTAAATGAGTCGCAAAACCAAACCAAAAATCATGACTATGAGAAAACAGAAGGTAAGAAGAGTAATATTGATAAGGATGGGAGGGAGGGAAGAGGGGGTCTGGGTTGGAGCTGAGAGTAATCAGAATTGTCAGATAATAAAATTTTAAATTTAAAAAAAAGAAGAAGAAAAAAACATAGGCAGAGGTGATGCACACCTGTAATCCCAGTACTCTGAGAGGCAGTGGCAGGTAGATCTCTGTGAGTTCAAGGCCAGCCTGGTCTATACAGTGAGTCCAGAACAGCCAAAGCTACACAGAGAAACCCTGTCTTGAAAAACCAAAACAATAAAAAGAAAAAAAAAAAAAAGGAAGGAAGGAAAGAAGGAAGGAAGGAAGGAAGGAAGGAAGGAAGGAAGGAAGGAAGGAAGGAAGGAAGGAAGGAAGGAAGGAAGGAAGGAAGGAACACAGAGAGGGGGAGAGAGGAGAGGTGTCAGTAGGGATAGGGGACAATGCTGTCCCTTAGTCTTTTACTATCACATTCAAAACTGTGTTAGCCCCCAGCTGGACCCGCCCACAGTGCAACAGTATTTGATCTTCCCATCCTGAGAGGCTGTTGGAAAATTATTTAAAAACCAAAGGTCCCTTCGGTCCGGAAATCCCGTGGGGCTTAGCACTCTGTGGTTAAGATTCCGCTTGGTGCTGCTCATGCTCGGAGACCTGCTGTGCACTTGAAGCTGAAATTATCAAGGGGTTCTCACGACTTATCCCTTAGTGAGCCTTTCTAAGAGGAGGAGCGCTTTAGTTGCTCTCCACGTACAGCCCTTAGCAATGGGTGTACCTGGAACCGCAGACTCAGCTGAGAGGATTCTAGAGGTGGGGGTTCCCACTTCCTGCCAGTGAACACTACAGCCATGCACAGGTGGCCGCCTGTCTTCTGGGTCCCCCCATATTGATCCCCTCCTCATCACAGGAGCTCAAACGGCTAGAAAATTTTCCTGGCATCGCTGCAGCCTGGGCACACTCACGTGATCAGGCTGACACAGAATTAATCGAGTCAGCTAGGTCTCTATCTCTATCTACTCGCCCCCACTGCCACCCCATCCTTTCCTCTGTCTCCCTCTCTCCTTTCCTACTTGCACCTTCTTCCTGGTTGGCTAACACACCAGTGGCAGCAGCTGCACCCGACATGTCTAACAAAGACCCAGCACAGGGCAGCCTGCAGGCAGCTGGTGCTCTGTGGTCCACCCCAGCTTGCTCAACAGCGCTGTCCATTGACTTCATCTGGGCTATTGCATTGGGCACTTTTCTCATGACTATGGCCAAATAATTAACAAGAAGCATCTTAAGGGAGGAAGGGCTTTTGTTGGCTCAGTTTGAAGGCACAGTCCATCCTGACAGGGGAGGCAGGGTACCAGGAACTAATGGTCACATTGTGTCCAGGGCCAGGAATGAGAGAGATTGTGTCAGTATTCACGACTCTTCTACATTAGTCCTTAGACAATAAGTCCACACCTAGATTCCTGTTAACCTGACTCATCTATGGCCTGGGGGACCTACTTTAGAACAACTTAATTATGCCCTGGAACATACGGGTACAACAGTAGTCATCGTGATGATTATTGCAGCTATCAGAGCCAGTTATGGCTACAGCACCAGGGGCCTTAATTCAGTACACCCAGACTACAGGCTGTAAGCTCCTATCTGCAAACAAACACCCCGAGCTGGTGTCTGGCCGAGCTTAACCCGTATAATTGTTTCTCGGGGTTAGCTTTAAGTCAGCCTTTTACAGGAATGCCCATTCTGTGTGCCTTCCTCCTCGTCGTCGTCACAGTCACCTTTGCCAAAAGAAGCACCCAGAAGAAAGTGATGCTGACTCAGGCTGTCCTTACAGAACACCATGTCTTGCTGAGCTCTCTGGGCCAGGGAACACCTGCACTGACGTGCTTCTTCAATGCAACAGAAATGCAGCCTGTGGCAACGCGTTATGATAAGAGTGTCTCTCACATCCTAAGGGGCTTCTGCTAGACCTTACAGCCAGAATTAACAACACAGCTCGAAGGTCTCTCACGACTCAAGACCGCGACTCTACTGTCTACCTAGTGCATAGCTGTAATCTTAAATTATGTACTACTTATGCCCTTGATCCAAGAATGCAGTGTGTGTGTGTGTGTGTGTGTGTGTGTGTACCTGTGTTGTAATAGTAATTTTCTGGAAACAGAAAATACAGGTTGAAAGCAACCTTATGAGATGACTTGAACACAACACTTAGATATTGCTTGATAAACAATGATGTTTGAAATACTCATCTGGGTCATTTGGAGCCCCCTTCTCATAGCAGATACCAATGCAAGGCTGCACCATAAAACTCTCCAACAAATTTGTAAATTTTAAAGTGTAGATGTGAACAAAAAATACAATAAAATAGTTTGCTAATTACCGGTTTTTAAATTCCAGAGCCCAGCATTGCCTTTTAACAGCCATGTTTTGACTTTAATGCCTGCCACATGCATGTATTCCTGGGTGATCCCAGATGCCTGCTTCTGCCAGGAATGGCACATGACAAATGTCACTTAAATTCCCAGAGGACAGAACCCACTCAGCTCTGTGGGTATCTGCCAGCACCTTCAATTGCCAGGTTAATTGATATCAATAATTGATTGATATCCTTTCTGATTCTGTCCATGACTTTATTGTAGCTGTGTAACAAAACATGTAATAACAATAATACAACATAAGCGTAAATAACATGTATGTAATTATGACTCAATCCCCTGTAAAACTCAGTTAAAGATTTCTGTACAGTATCCCATTCCTTCCCCATGCAATGCTTCCTCTGCTGTTCAATAAAAACAGAGCAAAGCCTTTTGTGAAGGACAGACACAGTCACACACAGACACACACAGTGACAGACATACACAAACACACATAAACACACAGTCACAGATACACATGGACAGACACATGGACAGGCATATACACAGTCATAGACACGCATGGACAAACACACAGACAGGCATACACACAGTCACAGACACGCATGGACAGACACACAGACAGGCATATACATAGTCACAGACATACAGATGGACACAAACACAGGGACAGATTCACAAGGTAGTGCTGAGGCACAAACTCAGACTCATGCAGCTCACAGAGGGCAGACAGCACAGGGAGCAGTAGCAAGAATTCAAATCTGGACTCACTCTTGACTAAATGACTCTCAGGGGAAATGCTTTATTGATTTCTTTTCTTAATGCAACATTGATGCATTATTGGTGACTCTAGATGTATTATTAATGATATCAAATTGACCACAAGCTCACTCCCAACTTTTTTGTCGGTGAGTTAGGGTGGTTCCTCCTACCTCGATTAGCCTAACCTGGATAATCCTTCCCAGACCTGCCCAGAGGCTGACCTAATCGAGACAATCCTTCAGAAGTATGTCCAGAGACTGTTAAACTGACACTATTAACCATTATTTTAGATGCCAAGCCTTTAGCCAGGTTCTCTGTCTCCCTCCTCCCTCCAGTGTATCAGTGTATCCAGTGTCCATTCATGACTTTCAACTCTGTTGAACTAGAGTTAGAGTCAGTATCTGCAACCCAAAACCCCGCCAGGCAGACATACCATTTTGCCTGCGCTGCTTCGGGGCTCATGTGCCAACTGAAGGTGGCAGCTGGATGGCTTTCAGCCCAGGGCACTGTTCTCTTATCTATCTCCATAATGCTTCAGATCACAATTGGCTACCTGCACCTGTGCTGTGTGGGCTCCCTGGTCTCAGCTCTGCTGTCTGCTGTCTGAGGAGCCAGGGGCTGAAGGAGGGACAAGCTCCTTGCTCCTCTGCCTGCTGGTGTGAGCAGCGGTTCCCTCCTATTGCCCTAGCTGGGCGAGCTTTGCCAACACACAGAGAGCTGGCTTCGCGGCACCCCGCCGAGGACACCAACACCAGCTTGCTGCCACCTCCCCTCGGACATCAGAGTTTCCGCCCTCCATTTTGTTTCTAAGCTTTAATAGGGCCAACTTCCTCCTCTGGTTCATCAGCCCCAGGGGTAGCAGCTGCTTTCAGAAGTCGCCCCCTAAACCCCTGCTGCTGGGCCCTAGAGTTCCAATGCTGGGTAACAATTCAGACCAGCAATCCTCCATGGTAAGTCTTCCCTGTGCTTTCTGCTTTAGACAAGACCCATGTGGATGGAGACCAGCCTTCAAAATAGCCGGCAAGAGTGTCCTATTTGCCACCATAAAGAAGATAAGTTGAGATATAAGAAGAAAAAATTTTATATGTGCTTACATGGTCTTGGTATCCCCAAATCTTTATGCATTCAAATTTCACACTCACTGTGACACATTAGGTTTGGGAATGGATAAGGCTATAGGCTGAAGACATGTGCATATGTACTTGCATAAACATGGCACACACACTTACACACATATGTATTCAAAAATAAAAGGAACAGGACCTGGACTGTTACATGTATGCATTTGCTCCCAACCCCTGTTGCTCACCCTAGGATGTCCTGTGCCACACTGGGACTCTGATATCAACACTGCATCACCAGATACAGTCTCTCAACTCTGTATCTTTAGAGCCACAAATGCCATTTCTTTATAAACTTTGTTTCTTTATAACTCACCCAGTCTGTGGTGTTATATTAGCAACAGAAAATTGACTAAAACAAGAAAAAAAAACTTGTTGGTGCTAGAAAGGTGTTCAAGTTATGCAAGTCTGGAAAGGGGGTCTTGTGTACACCTAAATGGTGTCTCCAGTGTGGGAGGCAAATAAAGACAGGGTGAGATGGATTCCTCAGAGCCCTCAGGCTCTCCTGTACCAGGTCCCAAGGAGAGGCTGTACAGCACAGTGGGAGAGGCAGGGTAAAGACAGCACAGCAAAGCAAAGGCCAGGCTTCTGGGCGCAGGTGGGGCTATGCATACAGAAGACAGCAAAAGACTACTAGGCATAGAAGAGGATGGAGATATCACACCAAAAGCTTTCTGCTTGTGTGCCACAAAGGAAATAGCAACCACACGGTAGCCAGCGGCTGCTGAGGCCTGAGAAGGCCCCGGTGCTGCCCTAACCAGTATGGATTTCCCTTCACATCCATTCAAGAAGCCTTCCACTGTGCAGTGTGCTGCTCCTCAAGCAGTCACTGAGAGCTTGAAAAGCAGTCAAACAATGACCATGGTGTTAGTTATCTTTCTCATCAGTACGACAAAATACCTAACATCACAACTTGAAGGGAGAGGGGTTTTCTGACCCTGTAGTAGTTATTTTTCTATTTCGATAATAAAACACTGCAACCAAAGCAATTTATAGAAGGGAAAGTTTTTCTTGGCTTACGGCTCAAAAAGCTAAGAGGAAGGTAAGAAGATATGACAGCGGGAAGGCATGGGCCAGAGCAGGAAGCTGAGAGCTAAGAACTGGCAGAGGTAGGTCACTGGGGACAGAACTTTGAGTGTTATAGGCCCCAGGAATGAGCAGAGAGTGAATGGAAGTAAGGTGATGTTATGAACTCTCAAAAGTCCCAGTGATGTACTTCCTCCAGGCTGTACCAGCTAACTAACCCTCCCCAAACAGTGTCACCAGTTGGGAACTAAGTGTTCAAATATGAGAAGCTATAGGATACATTTATCATTCAAACCACCACCAGACTATCCCCTACACCATTTCAAAGGGTTCAGTCAATCATGGCGGCTAGCCCAGCCTGGCCTGGGATAACAGCATCACCCATGGCTTGTTCACATCTGGGCAGATCAGGAAGCAGAAGGCAAGACTGGCAGCCAGGCCAGGCTGCAATACTCCATAGTCTATCCCCAGTGACCCACCTCTGCCAGCCAGGTTCTACAATCTCCCAAAACAGGGCACCAGCCAGAGACCATGTACACATGAGCCTTTGGGGACATTTTACATTCAAACCATAGCACTCACCGTTGCCTTCAAGATGAAGCCCAGTTTTTAAGATGACAAATGTGAACTGATGCTGTTTGGGATCAGTGAAATGTGTCAGCTCACTCAAGCCTTTCAAGAAGGGCTATGAGATGGCTCAGTGGAATAAGGGTGATTGCTGCTAACACTGAGAGCTTGAGTTCCATCCCCAGGACCCACATGGTACAATGAGAAGAGACTTCTGCAAGTTGTCCTCTGACTTCCTCATATACACCATGCCATGCACATACACACGTGCATACATACACACACACACACAACACACACAAAAGTGCAAAACGATTGAGGCCGCCAGTGGTAGGCAAGGTTGGGGAGTGGGGAGGGATGCAAAGCAAAGGCCTAACAGCATGGAATTCTCTTGGGGTTTGGGGACTGGGTGGCTTTGTTGGCTGCAGAGAACTGGGAACTGCTGAATATCACCGGACTGTTTAGCTTTAAATGGTGAGTTGTATGTGATGTTATGCATCCCTATGAGAAGGCCAAGAGATGATGAATAAATTACAGAGCCCAGCTCTTAGTGCTACCCCCCGTTCTAAGAATCCCCTCTCCATGAACCACTACCCTCCATGGCTCCCACCCTCCATGGCTCCTCATTCTCCATGACCCCTACCCTCCACAGCCTCTATCCCTGACACGATAGCTCCTGGGCTACTTCCTGTCCTTCCAACTTTTTCACACTGTGGAGCACTGAGGCCACTGATGACCTCATTTAAGACTCTGGTGCCTGGGCCTCACCCTGGGAGCCTCGGAGCCTCACCCTAGCTCCTGCAGCTTGTTAGATCCCCCTGGTAGTTTTCCTGGGGTCTAAAGTTGCAATCCAGAACCTGGTGGTGCATTCCTGTACCCCAGCACTCAGGAGGTGGAGGCGGGGGGATCAAGGTCAGCTTTAGCTACAACCTGTCTCAGAACAACCAAGTCTAAAACCCACATAGCCAGGCCCTTTCCTTCTTCCTCCTATGACTGCCCCCAATTATCTGAAGGGAAAAATCTTCACCTTGCTAGTGAGCCCTTTGTAACAAATAAGAAGACTCTGGCCTGGAAGGGAAAGGGGAATGTATAGCATTTCAGTGACAATGACTCATCCAAAATCCAGGATCTGGACAAAGTGAGAAGTAGCCTGTGGTAGCAGGCAGCTGTAGCTGAGTGTAGGTATCAGAGGAAGGATATATGGACAGACAGACAGACACATACGTGTGTACACATACACCCTAGATACATCGAATGCTAATTTTCATGGGGGAGGTCCCACACAGACAGCTTCGCTGCTCCCCAGCCTTGCCTTGCAGCTCAGAATCACTGATTATAAATGGCAGAGGTCTTTTAGCTTCTTAGGCAAACATAATTATGAAAGCAAATAAAGCATGAACCACCACAGAACAAACTCAATGTTCACATTAAAATTTACATTTTTCTTCTCTTGCATGTTTAATTATCTGAGCCTCGTGTTTGGAGTGCTGAGAAAGTGGTCAATTGCAAAGGGCACAGATCTGTTTCCTCATGTTATTCAGCTTACAAGCCGAAAGGAGGAGTTTTTATAAAGATCTCAATATCCCTGTTCACCCAGTCATCTATCAAATACTTCCTGAAGATCCGTTATATAACGGGCTCTTGGCTAGCCAGGATCCAGCAGAGGCCAACCTGACATAAACCTAGAGTCACCTAGGAAGCAGGGACCTCCACTGAAGAACTGTCTCCATCAGACTGACCTGGAGCCATGTCTGTGAGGCATTTGTGGACATTGGGAGGGCCCAGACCACTGCGGGGAATGCCATCCCCAGGTTCCTGGGCCTAAGTGATGCGAGGAAGCAGCTGAACAAGCTAGTAAGTAAGCAGTGCTCCTCCGGTGGTCTCTGCTTCAGTTCCTGACTCAGCTTCGCCCAATGGACTAGAACCTGTAAGACCTGTAAACCCTTTCCTCCCCAAGCTGCTTTTGGTCACTGTATTAGCACAGCAACAGAGAAGCACACAAGACAGTGTGTCTCTCTACCTTGCACAGGACACAAGTATCCAGGTCCACACAGGAATGGAAGGACCTGGAGTGGACCCAAGTCACAGGCAAATCTGGAAACCATCTGAAGGAGGAGCCACAAGCCAGAGCAAAGGCAGGGGAGAGTATGATGCACACCACAGGGGCAGTGCTCTAGGCCAGTAGTTCTCAACCTTGTTAATGCTGCAACCCTTTAATACAGTTCCTCAGGTTGTGGTGAACCCCCCCCCACCATAAAATTATTCCACTGCTACTTCATCATTATAATCTTGCTACTGTTATAAGTATAATGTAAATATCTGCTATGCAGATATCTGATATGTAGCCCCTGTGAGGTTGAGAACCTCTGTTCTAGGCAGAGGGGCTAGCTGGTGCAAAGGCTGGCAGAGAGAAAGGACGTCTACTGTGGTGCTGGAGGGGAGAGAACAGGAGAGAAGAGGCTGTGGACATCTTCAAGGGCCAGAGCAGTGAGGGCTGGTGAGGCCTGTGGCCGAGGGCACCAGGAGCCCTTGGAGGGGTTTGAGGCAGGCTCATGAGGCTCATGACGGCACTCCCAAGCTGTGAATGATGCTGCCGATTATAGGCTGGGGCAGGAGATGATGGAGCCCCGGGCAGTGGAGATGGACAACAGAAAGGACTAGGTGGCTGTGTTTACATCAGAGGTCAGCAGCTGCTTCTCCAAAGGGCCAGACAAGAAACTATGTCTGCGCCAACTGCCATTGGCTGTGTGTACCTGACGATTCTACATCTGCAGATTCAATCACCCACAGGTCAGAAATACTCGCAGGAGGGACTGCAGAGATGCCTCGGCAGTTAACAGTGGTGACTGCAAAGTGGGTAGGGGAGAGTTTTTCCATTCCTGATACCCATGCTAGGAGACTTTCTACTGCCTGTCACTCCAGCTCCGGGGAATCCGATGCTTTCTTCTGGCCTCTCTGGGTACCCATGCACACATAATCACATAATTAAAAAAAATAAATCTTTGGGAAATATATTCACAGAAAGTAGGGGGAGAAGGGTTCGACATGCCTGTAATTCCAGTATATCTGAGGCTGAGGTAGCAGAATGAACAGTTTGAGATCAGTGTGGGTTATATAGTACAGCCTTAGAAAGAGGAAAAGAGGAAGGAGGGAGGACAAGGAAGAAGGGGTGGGAAAGGGAGGTGCAGGGGCAAGAGGAGAGGAAGGGGTAGGGCAATGATTTTCAACCTGTGGACTGCAATCCCAGGGGTCACATATCAGATATTTATATTATAATTCATAACAGTAACAAAATTACAGTCATGAAGTAGAAGTAAAATAATTTTATGGTTGGGATCACCACAACATGAGGAACTGTCTTAAAAGATCGAACCATTAGGAAGCTTGAGAACCCCTGGGCTAGAGGGAGGAGAGGTGGAAGAGACAGAAAGACAGGAGTGGAAGGGAGTTCAAAGGAGATGGGGAGAAAAAAACAAGATGGAGGGAAAAAGGGAGAAGTGATAAAGGAGAAGAGAGGGGAAGATAGGGAGGGAAAAGGAGAGAAATTTGAAAAGGGAAAATTCCAGAATATTCCAAAGCAAAGCTTGAACCTTGCTGAGCAAGCACTAGATCAACCCACACCCAATGAAGGAGGGATGTACAGGCAGACTGTGTAGCCCACCCCACCCCAGCCAACCTACATGCTCCTCCTCTTCGGCACTCCTCACCTCTCATTTTGTTGCCTTGTGTGGCTCAGCCCAGAACATGCACCCTCCTACACGTATATTGGTCCCCTGCCATTCCGTATTCGGCACGGTCCAGTAACTGACACACATTCACACTGCAGTCGGTACTTCCGGTAACCTGCGAGTGAACTGAAGTCCACAGGCTTCGTGTGGCTTCTGTGCAAACATCTTATATTAGGGCCTTGCATATCTGCAGATTTGGGCTTTGTTTGATGAGGGGCTTCCTGGGACCCACCCCCAGGGATGC
Organism: Meriones unguiculatus; assembly: GCF_030254825.1. NCBI lineage: Eukaryota > Metazoa > Chordata > Mammalia > Rodentia > Muridae > Meriones > Meriones unguiculatus. The sequence continues at coordinate 8,601,896 of NC_083355.1, read as the reverse complement.
TGTGTGAGCATGGACACTCCCGCATCCCTTTGATATCGGGTAAATGGAGGGATGTGCTGACGTGGCCATGGGGCTGCCTCTGATCAGTCCCTTCAGAATGACATCATAGGGTCATCAGGTTGGGTGTCTGATTAGTGCGTAATGAAAGCAGCCCTCAGCGTGTCTGACGGTGATGGGCAGGTCCTGCTCCTCAGCTGCATTAATCAGAGAAGCTAAGTTGGACCACAGCCTTAAAATGAATCTCTCTTCCCTTCCTCACACAGCACAAGTGCACACACCACAGAGTAAACGCCCTAATGAGCTCACGTCATTCATGCCAGCCTGGAGCTTACCCCTCACCCTCACGCTTTGCAGGGCCTACATCTCCCACACACAACACAGAACCCTCTCAGGCCACCTCACCTCATCCTCCTGCAGTCTCTACCCCTGAGGAGACAGTGACTCAGCCTGGCCTCTCAGAAGTCCCTTCTCTCAGGAGGAAATGACCAGTTAGTCTTGACCTGGCCTGGCAGGAGAAACGAGAGGCCTGTACCTCCAGCACTGTGGGAACATTAGTCCTCTGTCCCTCTCCTGGCACAAGTAACCTATCAGATCTGTTCTTTTACTAATCAGCTGCAAATAGACCTAACACTAGACACTGGGGTAGCCATGTGGGTGGACAGACACAGGCAGCCTTGGGGCCCACATTACCTCACTGGGTCCCAAAGGGCCTAGCCAGCTTTTGAGGCCCTGCCTCTACCCACTCTTAGCCTCATATTACCCTCTGCCTGACATATTCTTCTTTTGACTCTGGTCTGGACACAAGCTCTGAACCCAACTGGGCCAGTCTCTCATCTCCCCTACTCATGTGTCAATTCCCCCCATGCTGCGGAGGGCCCTCAATAGCAGTGCAGAGGTCTCTCCAGCCTCAGTGCTGCCCTGAGAACACATACTCCACTCCCCATCTCCACCCAGATCCACTGGCATCAGCCCAGACCTAGTCTAGCATCCAGTGCCACCATCCAAGCTTCCAGTTAGGCCTGGGTATCTTGTCTCACCCTTCTGAACTATCCAAGGATGTACTATCAGGCTAAGACACGAAAACAGCACTAGACAATGTCACAACCTATACAGAAACCCTACTTTCCCTCTGGCCCCAAGCCCAGGAAATAGCACCAGGAAGTGACGTGAGTACTCTTTAGCTCAGAGAGCTTTAATGGGCACCACATTCTTGCTAAGGCAGTCTCATTCAGAGCCCACCCCAGCTAAAATCCCTGGGGAACAGTATTTCTACAGCAAGAGGACAGATGCAAGAGAAAAATGCAAAAAGAAAAAAAAACACCTCACACCTCAAACCACGTGTGCCCATTGTTCTGCTCATTGCTGTGACAAAACACCTGAGAAAAACAGTCTAAGGAAGGGAAAGTTTGCTTTGGCTCACGCTTTGAGGGACCAGTCATCATGGCAGGGAAGGCATGGCAGCAGGAGCTTGAGGCCGCTGGTCACCTCGCATCCACAGCCAGAGAGATGAGCGCTGGTGCTCAGCTCACTCTTCCCTCTCATTCTGTCCAGCCCCTCTCCGGTAGAGTGAGGCCTGGCACAGCTAAGGTGGACTTCCCACCTCAATCCACCCAATCTAGAAACTCTCTCGTCAAAGACGCACAGGTATTTGTCTCCTAGGTAAGTCTAGACTCTGTCAGGTTGATGCATATGAACCATCATGTCTTGGCATTGCCTGATGAGGTCCACAGAACGTGAGGGGAAGAAGAGCCTGGGCTCTGTCTCTGCCCTATTACCAAGATGCTCATGCTTCTCCTGGACAGGGTCATTGCCTGGATGGTGAGTCAGTGCTGCTGCTGCTGCCTCTATGCTCTCTTGATGGGGAAAAAACATTAAATAATTGTTTAAATTGTTACATAAAGTGGCTCAGACACCGCAAGTCTATGTATTTCCTACATCAGAATCTTCTGGGACACTTGTTAAAAAAACGGAGCCCTGGTTCCACTCCAGCTCCCGGGGTGCAGCTCCCTAGAAGGAGAGCTTCGGGAAGCTGGAGTTTTAAGAGCATGTTGTTTCTAATGTACACATGAGCTTCAGAACACAGAATCCCTCAAAGAGCACTTAATTCCCTTGTTGCTGAGAGGTGATTTTCTCAATGTCCACAGCAGTCTCTGTGAAACTGAGACGCGTTTGAGCATCTGGAACCATGCTTTTGAACCCTTGAACCGAAGCTAAATCTAGTTGCCTTCTCGGGAGTGACACCTTCGGGTGATTTTGTGAATCAGCCAGTGTCCCAGCTATAACCAATTACTCTGATGCCTGCCATCCACGGCAACACTCCATTAACTATCAGGATCAAGAGGCTCTAGCTCCCCACTTGAGTGCTAGCTAATTAAAGTTTTTAAAAGTGAGCAGCTAGAATGCAGCCGATATTCCAGAAACAGACAACGAGCTGCGGAAAAAAAAAAAGATAGAGAAAAAAAAAAAGAAAAATAGAAACTTTTGTTCACGTGGCTTTTTTCTCTGAGATGACCTCGGGGCTGGGAGATGGGTGAAGTGCTTGCCACACCAGCAGGAGCTGAGATGGGCCCCTAGCAAGCATGCATGAAAGCCAGGGTCAGCAACACGCACTCTCAAATCCAGCCCTGGAGAGGTGGACACAGGAAGATCCTTGGGACTAGCCAGTCTAGCTGAGTTGGATCAGTGAGAGACCCTGACTCAAAAACTAAGGTGGACAGTGATGAAGGAAGGCGCCCAAGGTCAACCTCCACCATCCACACACAGGCACACACATGCACACACACATCTGTGCACCATTACTGTTCCTTCCCCCCTCCCCCCACGCTCATACACAGCGACCTGACAATTAAGCAGCCTCCATTTGAAGGGCAAAGGAGGTCTGAAGGTGGAGAGGGAAAAAAAAAAAAAAGGACAGGGTGTCTTACAAAGACCCTGGAGCGATGATCCACATTAAACTCACCATGACTTTCTGTTTCAGGCTCTATGGATTAATAGGTGAAAGCACATTAAAAGTGTTTCTGGAAATCGGTGAGCAGACGGTGCCGGGCTGTGACCCTCACCAAAGGTGATGGACTGTTGGAAGACAAAGTACTCGAAGTGAGTTAACTATTTTTGGATACTTGAAGATGTAAAATGTGTGGAAAAAAAAAACAAAACACAATGGGCCCAGAAGGGGAAAGGGAAAGCCTGTCATTAGCTCTGATACCACAGAGAAAACGGCACAGTCACAGCTCTGATTAAGGATGCAGTAATCACTATGGCAACCACACAAAATATAACAGAGAGCCGTATCGTGCGTGTATATGTGGTATGTGTGTATTGTGGCGTGGTGTGTGTATGTGTGTATGTGTTTATATGTGGTGTGTTTCTGTGTGGTGTGGTGTGTATGGTGTAGTGGGTGTGTTTATGTATGTATACGTGTGTGTGTGTGTGTGTGTGGTGTATATGTGTAGGTGTGGTGTATGTGTGTATGGTGTGATGTGTGTGTGGTATGTGTGTGGGTGTGGTATGAGTGTATGGGGTGATGATTGTGTGTATTTATGTATGTATACATGTGTATATGTGTGGTGTGGTATGTGTGTGTCTGTGTATGTGTTTGTATGTAGATGTGGTGTGTGTATGTGGGGTGTGTGTGTGTGTGTGTGTAGGTGTGGTGTGTGTGGTATAGGTGCATGCTGACTATTCACAGGGGCAGGGCATCTAGCCCTGCACATGTGCAGAGGCTAGAGGACTACATCAGGCATTGCGCTCTGTCACTTTCTGCCTTACTCCCTCTGGCAGGGTTTCTGACTGTACCTGGAGCCAGGCTGGCAGCCAACAAGCCACAGGAATCCTCCTGCCTCCGTCACCCACAGCACCAAGATCAGATGTGTGTGCCAGCCACATCTGTGGTTTTACATGGGTGTGGGGATTCAAAGTCAGATCCTCCTGCTTGTGTGACAGAGGCTCTTCCCCAGCCCCCTCCACAGCCCCAGGGGGCATCTTCTTAAATCCTGTAGAGAAAATATGTGGGATACTACCTCCTTAACCCAGAAGATGGCAGGACAGGAGCTCCAGAAGAGCAACAGAACCCCTAAGAGTCTGGATGGAAGATGACAGTAAGATGGTAGACAGGAATCTGGGTGCTTCCATCACTACATGAAGTATAAATTAAATGTCCCCGTTAAGAAGCTGAGGTGAGATGAGACACATTGCGAGCCCAGGGCTGGGGGCAAACGCTCAGGAAAGCGCTGACACCTTGAGCCTCTGGCTTGAAACCACATAAACAAGCCCGGTGTGGTAATGCAGACCAGTAATCACAGCCCTGGGGAGCCCAGACAGCAGGATCTCTGGGTTCACTGGAAGCCAGCCTTGCTAAACTGGCTAACTTCAGGTTCAGTGAGAGATGCTCAGAAAAAAAAAAAGTGGAACATGATTGTGGCAGATACCCAAGGGGTTGACTTCTGGCCTCTACACACCCTTGCACACACACGTGTACATATGCAAACATGGACATACACACACACAACATGAAAAAGATAAGACCTAATTTTGTTGTTTACTAAATATAAAGACACGGAAGGACGTTGGACCGGCTGTTACTATTAAAACAAAATGAAGGTTAATACAAAGAGTAGCATCAACTTCATTCCACCGAAAGGCTACAGTTTTCTTTCTCCTACCCAGAGAAAGCTGCCCATTGGCCAGAGAGCTGTCTATTCAGAGTTCTCCTTGGGAAATTTCACAAAGTGCTCTTCCATCTAAAAGACGGAAGAAGGGAGTTCCTCAAATTCTTTACAGCAGGTGTTAATAAAAACATTTCCACGTCATATCCACCCACCAAAAAGACTTGCTGTGCTGAAGCAGTGCCCAATGTCCCTGGGGCCTCCAGGGGCTGATTAGGTTAGATGAAGTCAGGCAGGCAGGATTCTAACAACAGAACTAGTGTATTAACAAGGAAAGACCCAAAGGAGGCTCAACATCTCTTGCCACCTGCAAACCGGAAAGCTATGGGCCTTACCTGTAATCTAATCAGCCAGCTCCTTGATACACTTCGTTATTCAAGCACTCCCGGCTGGTGTTTTGTTACGGTGGTGAAAACTGAAGGACAGCTGGGACACACTTAGGTGGCATCTGCCACGCCGCTCCTCAGGGCAGCATTGTGGAAGGATGAGTAGCGTTCTCAGGGAACTTGGCATGGTTATGTTCTGCTCCAGGCGACAGTGGAAAGCCACACTGTCCCCGGGGCTCAGGACAGCACACTGCTCTCAAGTCTGCCTCAGTCCCGGCAGCCAAAACCACTGCTGCACAGAGCACGCCTGCAGCTGATGCTGGCCATGTCCAGGCTGCTCCTTGGGACTCCTAGATCCCAGGACGGAACAGCAGCTTCTACGAGAGGCTGCTTCTGTCAGCCCGTCCCTAGATACTCTTCTGCACTGAGTAACCACTGCCATCCTGTTCCGCACTAGGTCCTGAGATCATGAGTCTGACAGGACGGGAGCCACCCTAAAGATACATGAGTGTGCATGTGAAAGAAAGCATGTGTGTGTATGTGTGTGTGTGCGTGTGCATCCGAAATCTGAACTTCGCAGTTGGAATGTGCAGTTGGAATGTGTGCATGTGTATAGAAATGCACGCACATGTACCACTGTCTATGACCACTCGTGGAGACACATGCCTGATCTCCACTTTGCTGAAGCTCAGCAGAGAGCAAGCTGTTGATTAAAATATTGTGGCCAAGGGATCCGGAGTGGATGACGATGACCACCAGGTGAGTGCTTGGTCCTTGTGACAGATCTTCAGCTATGAAGGATGCTTATCTCAGCCACAGGGTGCTGGGCTTGCCGGCTTGCAGTTTCCCCAATGGCATTCCAGCTGCTCTTTTTAATTACAGACTTACAGAGAAAACTAGAATCCTCTCCACCACGTCAGCCTTTGGGCGGCCTCAGCTTCAGTGCTGTTATTGGCACAGGTTTGGATATGCACAATGGCCTTTCGAGTGAGCAGCAAGTCCAGCTTTTTGTTAAAGCTGGCCTGGTCCAGGGGAGATGATGAGCACTGTCCAACCATAATGGGTGAAAGCATTCGAGAAGGCTTCTAGCAAAGAAGGAAGTTGCTGCAGTGGGGGGGGGGGGTCGTCCAGAGGGCAAGTAGTTTAACTGTCTCAGGTCCTCCTCCTCACAGAGTGTCACACACATACCAAGAGAGACATGTGTGCCCAGCCCTCCTCCCCCACCTTTCAACTGGAAGAAACAAGAAACCACTGACCCATACAGCTGTGCCATCTACTGACATTGTGTTTAATGATTTTGTGATTTGCATATTTAATTCACAACCCCCTACCCCCATGCACATCAGGGTGCAGGCAGCTCTCCTATCTCTCACCTGTGTGTTTGGAAAAGGGAATTTCCAAAGGACACTGGCTGTGGCCAGAGTCAAGGTGTGTCTCCGAGACACAGTGTTCAGAACAAATCCTCCAACCAACTCTAAGGCATCCCCAAGGGCACACGAGGGAGCGAATGACTTAGCCCCATGCCTTTCACTAGACTCCCTCCTTCCTTAAAAACTGGCCAAACCTCATCTCTGTCCCAAAATGGTCACTGTCAATTTCTTTCCTAACACCAGCTTTTCCCCTCTTCACCTCCAATTCCCTGGGACCCTGACTGCTTGGCCCAATCAATCTCAGATCCCATGAGCAGCGAGATACAGAGAGGGAGGTTCTATGAAGCACCTGCCACCCAGTTAGAGTGCTGTAGACTCTGGAGTCCTGGCTCCCATGAAGAATAAGGAGGTATGCCCTTGGCTGAAAGTGCTTCGAACATCCCCCACAAGTCACCTCTGCCACCACAACTACCCACAAGTTCTAGATAGCTCTACAGCGGACCCTGAAACGTTGCCTGACTTAAGACACAGCAAGAGATGACAGTCACAACTTTGTGGCCTAACATATGAAAAGATGGAAGAGTGAACAGTTCCTAGAAGGTTCCAAGCATTCATGTTGACATTTAAGCATCCCTACCAAAACGTTCTATGTTGACAAGAACCAATTGGTGCTTAAGGAATGTCCCTCAGAAAGCTCGTGTGTGTGTGTGTGTGTGTGTGTGTGTGTGTGTGTGTGTGTGTTTGCATGTGTGCGTGTGCATGCACATGCATTCACATGTCCCACCCTGGATCCCTTTGGGGACAACCATCACTGTCAGGTTTACTTTTAAACCCTGGTTGAAAGCTAAAGAGTGGATAGTCTTGAAACCTCCTGGTCCCCAGCCTGCAAAGCTTCAGCCGGTTTTTGTGCCATCTCAGTGAGCCAGGACCCCAGCTAAAGAGACATATACACCTATGCACATGGAGACACAGAGCCATCTACACTGCCTGCCCCAGAAGATACAGCACAGAGACAGGAAGAAAGATTTCATGGCGTGTGCTCCCACCATCCACACAGGCGCTCACACAGGTCCACAGAATGGTTAAATTGCTTGGCTTTTTGCTTACGTGCTGTTGCTGTTTGGATTACTGAGGCATGAACCCAGGACCCCATGCCTTCTAGGCAGAGGCTAGGGCATGAGAGGCTCGGCAGTGTGGGACACACTTTAGCCTGAGCCACCATTTTCCTAAGAGACAGCGAGGGCACTCGCTAGGTTAGGAAGTTGTCTCAAGCCAACAGGCCCCAAGCTGTACGTGACTAAACTTCTAGGAGCCACAGGAGGCTTCGGGTATCCCCAACAGCTGGCAAGGCTGCGTCCACCATAGCCGCGCCATTTGTACCGGAGAAAAGATACTAGGCATGCCAGCTCCCAAAGCCTCACCTAGGGAAAGGCCTGGGATTTCAGGATGCCAGGAGTCTCTCAGAGTCAGTGGAGCTCTGGGAACAGGAAGCCTTTCCTAATGTCCCGTAGCCAGGACACTCCGCACAGTGATTCTCCACAGAAGTGGACTGTTAATCAGTGTCGCAGATTCCTGAGCACGGCCTGCCCCTCAGGGAACCCACACACAGCCACCAGCAGGCACTCAGGGAAGGGACGTCCAGAGCGGGCACTGGTAGGAATGTACTGTGCCTGCATGACGGCCTATGACAGCATCCACAGGACGGCTTCCTCCACCCCAGCCATCTCTACAGCTTGACCCTACAAGTGTCCAGAAACTGCCAGGGCCTGGGAGGTGGAGCCATCAGTAAAGTGCTTGTTGTGCTCGGATTCCTGCAGGATCCTGGCTGGCCAACCTGGCTGAATTAGTAAACCTGGGTTCCAGTTAGAGATCCTGTCTCAAAAAAACAAGGTGGGCAGTGCTGAGATACAACAGCCAAAGCTGACCTCGGGCATCCACACACTCAAAACATAAGTGCATGTGCACGCACGCACACACACAATACATTTACACACACAATACGTTTACTTATCTGATAAAGAAATACACAGCATCAGCCAAAGATGCTATCTTGGGTTGAACCCAAGCCCCTCCAAACTTGTATGCTGAAATCTTAACCTTAACACTTCACAGTGTGACAATCTGGAGATGGGGGCTTTTAAAGAAATAGCTGCCAGAGGGGTCTTACACCAAACTGAGTGGCGTTCTTGCAAGAGAAAATATGGACACCTGGAGACACCAGAAAGGGTCACCTGAACAGAGGGGACCACGTGAGGATGCCAGAGAGAACGTGGCAATCCGGCAGCCAAGGACAGAGACCTCTGAACTAACCAGCCCTGAGGACACTAGACATTTAGACTTCTGGCCTCCAAGAAAGGAGAAAATAAATACTCGTTTCAGTCTCCTGGCCCGAAGAAGTTTGCTGTAGCAGCAGGAACACACAGATATGCAAACAGGAAGCCAAGAGGTTTACTTGAGAATCCATAGCCTTCCTGACCTGGGACTGCAGGCGTCCTCCCCCACACAGCAGGCATTTCTAGCGGCACAACCATCGCCCTATCCGGAAGGTCCAGCCATTGCTGCAGAAATTCCAACCAGCCTAGCTAACCTCCAACAACACTCCAGCCCAAGGTGTACCTCACAAAGAACGAGGCCAGACTCCAAACCTCAAACCTCAGGAAAGCGTGAGAGTGAGGTGGGAAGTCCAGTGGAGAGGTCCAAGCCTCGCTTCTGCTGTGCCCCATCTCCAGATTGTCACACTGTGAAGTGTTAAGGTTAGGATTTCAGCATACAAGTTTGGAGGGGCTTGGGTTCAACCCAAGATAGCATCTTTGGTTGATGCTGTGTATTTCTCCAACCCCTCCCCACAGTACCGGCTTTATCCCACAGACTTGTGAGTACAACGGCCTGGGTTCTCTATTTCCCTCTCATTCTTTATAAACGAGAATGAAGAATGTTAGCGGTGGAGGAGAGATGCATACAAACACCCCTCAGGTGGTCAAAGCTCGCCTCCAGCAACAACATGTCACTTCAGACAGTAACCACGAGTGGTCCCTGGAAGCAGCTCCTGCCCACCCAAAGGGATGCTGGCACGAGCGTGTCTGTCCCACTCATCTGGGTTTTCATAAAGCCATCTTTCCTGGCCATCACAATGAGAACGTGGCATGACTGGGGACTCGGTTAAATCCAGGAGGAAGCTGGTCCCCCCCAACTCCCACCCAGAGCCTGCTCAGGAGGGACATAAGTTTTCACACACAGGAGAAAGCCACCGAGAGCCACAAGCACCTGAGCTTCCTCTTCCTGCTGCGGCCTCTCACGCAATCTAATATGTCACACACCAAAAGAGAGATGGGAGGGAGGGGGAGATTCTCTAGGTAAGTGTGCCAAGATGGAAGCAAGCTGAAAAAAACGCAAGCAGCCCCAACACAGGCAGTGATACCGTTTGTTTTTTTCACAAAACGGAAAACAAGATTCCATTCCTTGGCTTACACATGCATACATGGGAAAGCACAGAGTAGACGGGCCAGTAGCGAGGGCTTCTGGGCCTCCTCCATCCCCCTGCTCCTCCAGGGCCATCTCCTGCCCACCCTGACTCTGTGGGAAGGGTCAATGAATTAAAAACCGAAGAGGCCTCAAGCTGAATGTATCCCACAAAACTCCTCCACAGCCTCAAACGTGGCTGTTTCACAAATTCCTGGAGCAGTAAGCTCTCAGGAAATCAAGTCTTGCTGCCCTGGGAAGGTCCATTCCCTGCCTGTGCTCAATCAATACTGGATAACCACAGGGACTCCATATCAAAACCCATTAATTCACACTCCACATGGCACCTGCGGAAGGGCGAAGCTGCAGCCCTTTTCAGGTCTGGGAAGCAAATTAACAGTGACACAAGCGGGAAACCTTTAGCCAGCCTCATAGTGCAGGGCAGCAGGCTACTTCTGAGCAGGACTCTGTGGGCATTTGTATTCAGGAGCTGGGGCAATTAGGAACAAAGCCTGCCTATTTATGAGATCTTCGGAGACATGTTCCCTTTCTCACATTAACAGTGGCAATTAATTTCTTCTCCAATGCCCCAGAGCAGATGTTTGCTGAATCTTCTGCCAACAAGTGAGATCTGGGCACTGATGGTTAGGGTGCCTTCCCTAACCCCGGCCCCCAACATTTAGCCTCCACCCCACACCATTTCTGATTTTCTACATTATGTATCCAGAGCTTGCCCCTGGGAGCATCTCCATATCTAAAGCATAAATTAAAACAAATATGAACCAAAGATTAACAACAACAACAACAAAGCACATAGCACGGTATAAGCTGGGCCAGTGACTGTTTACTTTGCCCCGAGAACTGCCCTCTGCTCGGGCAGCTGGTCAAATAACACACCCGGCACCACACCTGACGCCTCCACCATTCCCATTCCTCCCCAGGTCCCAGTAACAAGGCCCAATCACGACAGGAAGGGCCCTTAATGAGAGACTGGCTTAGGAGCCTGGGTGACGCCCGCGAGCAAGCAGAAGGGGAGGCAACTGAGGCCTGCACAGTCACTGAGCCACAGCAATCCACTGCGTCTATGACCTTCCTGCACAGATGAGCCGGAAATCTTCCAATAAGAAGTTTACCCATAGCTAGATGGGTTTAAGAGCAGAATCCACAGCTCCCGGGACAGCCTGCACCAGCCACCAGCACAGGTACATCTGACAGCAAGGAAAGCAAACATCCAGGGGGCAGAAACAGACACTGCCATCCAAGCTTCCAGTGGAAAGAGAAACAGCTGACAGATGGTGTCTCCTTAGGGCACTGTCACAGTCGTTCGTGCGCCCGTCGCATCCAACTGGCAGCTCTAGGGAATGTGCCGCAGTGTGTGGCCTGCAAGTGCCACAGGGCCCAGCAGCCTCGGCCTCGGGAGGTCATTCTTCCCCTTCTCCAGTTGGCTATTTAAGGTGAGGTGGGGAAGGATCAGGCATAGCTGCACAGGCCTGAATTCCCAGGCCTGTGGAAGAGGTGGAGGGGGTAAGGTTCTGAGTTCAGGGTTAGGCTAGATTACATGAAGAGACTCTGTCTCAAAAAAAAAAAAAAAAAGAAAGAAAGAAAGAAAGAAAGAAGAAAAGAAAAAAGGAAGGAAAGAAAAGAGAGAGAAGGAGGGAAAGGGAGTTAAAAAGAGGAGGGAAGATAAAAGTAGACAGGAAAAGAGGGAGGAACAGAAAGAAAGAGAGGGGAAAGGAGGGAGGGAAACAAGAAGAGCAGAGAGGGTTTGGAGCGGAAGTATGCACACAGGAGAGGCTTCGCCCGTGCCCAGGAGCACACAGACCCTGGCTCCATGATCTAATAGAAGAAACAATCCCACTTTCTTCTCATGCCTCTCCCTTTTCTGGGTCATCAGTGAATCCAGACACCACCTTGGAGGTTCCCCTGTCCACCTCTAAGACCCACTGGGTATGTATGTGGTAAAGGGACATAACACATATCCTACACCATGACTGGCATGAACCCTTCTCTCCCCTGCCAACAGCATGCACTGTGGTAACAAGAGCTTGGCCCATACACCCTGGCCTTGGCTCTCTGCTTGGCCAAGCAGCTGACACCAGAAAGTGATGTGGCTCCCACACAGAAGCCCACACCATCCGCCTGGTTTCCACACAGAAGCTCAGTCGCTCTAGTTCTCTCCAGCATTGATGCTTTTACTGCTGTTATCTTACGGTCCCCAGATGGTAGGGAGGAATCCTGGAGCTGAGAGGCACCTGACCCATGAACGCCAGAAGTGAACTCCAACCTCCCAGAGTCCCCCTCCTCCTGCCTCTTCCTGTATAGATGTGACAGACTAGGTCTTTTCCCTTTCCTTAGGTGCTGTCGTCTCCCTGATGACTCAGTCAGCTCTCAAGCTCTCCCAGAACCACGATCATAAGCTCCCTCCCTGCCTGCCGCCAGTTCCGGTTGCTCATGTATATGTGCACGTAACACTCCACATTGGCTACAACTCTACATCTGACATTCAGGATCTGAACTTGGCAGGATGTGAACAGTGAGGGTTAGTCATGTTAAGAGGCGGGCACTTTCTTTATGGAAGGAGTCACCAGACACTCCCACTGATGCCCTGTCTGTTTAGACTCCATCAACTACCTGAGGCACCAATGGATCCATCAAGGCAAGTAGAAAGGAACCCACTTCCTAGAGCCGGATGGCTCCTGACTCAACAGCCCAGAGGAGGATGATACTCACCAGGTGAGGCATCAGGAGGTCAGCCAGGTAAACAAAAGTAGCTCCCAGGGTGAAACCAACAGCCACTGGGAAGAAGGCAAAGGCACCGAAGCCCCCTGAGGACGTGGCCATCTCAACCGCTGGTGCTAGCAGAGACCAATAGGAAGCTGCTAACATGACCTGCAGAAAAGCACAGGGAGCAGTGAGTCATTAACCAACCCAGAAGGCTTTCTGACAGGGAGGCCCACTGTCCTCTATGTCCTAAAATAAGCCACACAGTTTCACATTTCTTAGGCCTTTAATCTCAGGTGGTGGACACTCTCAACCAAAAGACTACCCCCGAAACTAGTAAAAGCACCTCCCATAATTCCTGTTTTATGAACCTAACTTGACAAAGACAGAGCAATTGGCAAGTGGTCCATGCTTTTGTAAGTAACCCCTCACTCATGCTCCCATAAGCATGAAACACATTGGATCAACAAAAGCAAAGGTATGAAAATAGAGGGGGCTAGCTGAGAAGAGGAAAGGGATCAGCAGGAATGGGAAAGTGATGAGAAGCTAGGGGGAGCTAATATGATCAAAATACATTACATGTATGTATGAGAATATCATCATGAGACCAACTGACCTAGTTTGCTGCTATGTTGCTATGTACCCTCTGACACAGGAGCTTTGTTGTTTTTTGTTTTGTTTTTTGTTTTTTACAAACAGGGTTTCTCTGTGTAGCCTTGGCTGTCCTGGACTTGCTTTGTAGATGAGGCTGGCCTTGAACTCTGAGATTTACCTGTCTCTGCCTCCCTGAGTGTTGGGATTACAGGCATGTGTCACCACACCCAGCTAACAGAGGATTCTTATCCAAACGTGGTTTTTGTAGTCCATGGGTCAGGTGACAGTGCCAAAAGTCACTGTCACACTGAGGGTAGGGCAGGAGACCATATCTAGTGATAAATACCCCCGCAACACACACCACAGCCCCTGACAACCAAGAGACATCTGCCCAGATGAGTCCTAAGGCTGCCGAGAAATGACCTTCCAATTTCAAGCTCCCAAGACAAACTGCTCCCCTGCCTGATTATTACAGAGATCCTCCTCATGCTGAACTCCTGATCCTCCTCATCTGTCTCCCCTCCATGTTTGTCTCCTTACTCTTTTTCCACTCTCTGGCACATCAGAAATGGTGGGCCTTCCCCCTCGAGCATGTGACAGCATTTGAAATATCTGAAGGTGTCAGCATGTCAGTGTCAGATTGGTCTCTTCAGTGTACTTGTCTCTAAAAATGAAGAAGGGAGCAAATAACTATTGATCCACAGCCATTTCTAGGCACCGAGGTATATATTTGATATCTTGTCTTGTCATCACGATCCTGTGAGGCAGGTGTTTTCTATTGTTATTTGTGGAAAAAGAAATTAAATCTCAGACTGGGGATATGAGCTCAGTCAGTAAAGTGTTCCCTACGAAAGCATGAGGACCTAAATCCCATCCTCTGGAATCATGTTTAAGGAGCTGAGCGTGGCAGGCCATGCTTGGAAGCCCAGCTCTGGCAGGGTGGAGACAGGCGGATCCCTGGGGGTTGCTAACCAGCCAGCCTAGATAAACTGGCCAGCTCCAGGTTCCAGGAGAGACCCTAAATAAACAAAGAGTAACTTTGCCCCTGTGTAACACCACCAGAGTTGACCTCTGGCCCCCACACCAGTGTGCACACGTGTCGGTACACTCCCACTGTGAGTCGGTACACTCACAGTCGGTACACTCCCACTGTGTAATCTTGGCTAATCTTGGCTCTTAATTTAACACACCTGGAAGAGGCAGCCGCAACTAAGGCACTGCCTCCTTCAGAATGGCCTGTAGGCATAGATCTGTGTGGCATTTTCCCGATTGTCCACCGTGGGCAGTGACACCCCTGGGCAGGCAGCTCTGGGCTATTTAACAAAGGTAGCTGAGTATGAGGCTTGGAAGAAGCAGCATTTCTCCACTATCTCTGTTTGACTTTCTGCCTTGAGTTCTGCCCTGATTCCCTCTGGGATGGGCTGTGACATAGGACTTAGTCCTAAGATAAAATAAACTCTATTCTTCCCCAAGTTGCTTTTGGTCTGTTTTATCACACCAACAGGAAAACAAACTAGGACAGTCCTGCGCATAAACACATACACTCTAAAAAGGAGAAGAAATTGAATCTTAATACTAAGACAATTTGTTCCTTTTCATCCAGGCAATAAGAGGCAGATGCGGGGCACAGACCAAGCAGAACCACAATCAACCCAATGACTAGAAAGGAAAACGCAGCTGGTCTCAGGGGTCAACGAGCTCAATTTGACAAACTGTTCTCCAGATCTGACCAAATTAACTAATCGCCTGTGGCTTTTTAATCTTGCACATGCTGTGACATCTTCATGGCTAGAGTCCACCCACCACCTGTCGTAACAGTCATAGACGACATATTAAATGTTGAATGGATTTCTAAAATTTCCTTAATTATGCCGCATCACCCGTCTCCAAAATAACACACAGAGTAACAACCAGGCATTAGGAGAGCGAGAAGAAAGAACAACCCGTTCAGGAAGCTGTGGATTGCTTTCAGCCAGCCATTGCTCACACACTGCCACTTGCCCTGGGACGGATTCTCCTGGCAAAGGTCTGAATGTCACCATGGAACTCCGCCTCCGACTCTAAAGCTCCAGAGAGGATGAAAGTATGTCACCTCAGAGACCGACTCCTTCAACGCCATGAGTCCAGGCTGTCAGAAAAGACCATGGAAGGATCTGGAGACTCTCCATCTAGAATTTGCCTCATTATTTAGACTTCCACAGACCTTGTAAGGGCACCGCCTGCCCAGGGATGGTCATGGACACACTCCTCATTCTCCCCTTGAACGTGAGCCAACCAGTAACACCTCTCCCTCCCCCACACAATCCCCCCTTCAACAGTTTCAACACCTTAAGAACCAGGGAGAGCCACTCATCAGACCCTCCAAAACATCTTTATACCCTGTGAGGAGGTGAAGCGACTAGACCAGCATTACCTGAACTCCTTCCCCAGCCTCTGAGCCTTCTCAACACCTATTCTAAGAGCTTCCATCGAAACCTGCACCCCTCTGTGTCTCTGGGCTCCAAGCCTGTTTTCTGCCTGTGACAGCTGATATTGGTTGTCAACTTGACTGGGTCTGGAACCAACTAAAAGACAAGCTCCTGGGCACTGCTAGGAGAGACCTCTTTGATCACATTATCTGAAAAGGTAAGACCTCCCACAAGTGTGGCTGGCACCTCCCAAGAGGAACCCAGATAAAAGGAGATGGGAGGGGGGACACTTCACTCCTTTGCCTGCCTGCCTTCACTCTGCTGGCAAGCTCACCTACCCTGCTGCTGATGAATTTCACTTCCCCAAGCTTCCAATGTAGACTGAATACGAGCAGCTCTCCAGGAAACCCCTAGGCTTTCAGCACCAGTCTGGGACTACTAAGACATCCAGCACCTAAACTTGACAACCAGGGGAGTCTCGGCCTCTCAGCCATTGTTGGCTTAGCTGGACTATATCTATTACGAAAGACAATCTAATAAAATACATTTTAATATAGGTTTATTCTACCAGTCCTGCCCCCTAGAAACTCTGAAAGACCACTGCAGACTGCATTTGCTACTTTGTGGTTTCTTCCTTCTTCCACCCTTCTCCACCCCCCTTCGACACTTTTAGCCCCCTAACACTTGATAAGAGAGAAAAAAAGGATAGCGAGGAAAGGAAAGAGATCCCTGAATAAATTGAGGAATCAGAAAGGGGCAACATTATTGTTAGACTACTTCCTGCTGCTTAGGGGCATCCAGTTCCTTGGGGCAAGTTTGCTCTTTGTCTTCAGGATAGCTAATCTTGTTTCTTCTTTACACACTACTACTTAACAAACCACAACCAACTGTGGCCAACAGTGACCAACAACCCACCTCTCTGGGCCCTAGCATTTATAAACCCTCTGAAAAAAATCCCAGAATTCCAAACATCACACAATCGCAGAAACTATCTGCAGCTGGCAAAAATGACGCCTCTGCCACAAGGCAAATCACAGTCAGCTGCTGAGAAACAGCCCCGTGTCTCCATACCGAGAACTCAAACAAAAACATATTCTTACACTATTTCTGTGTTTTTAAAGAAACCAAAATTCCAAAATTGTCATCACAGACCATCATAACTACGAATATCCCTACGTATGAGAAACATATCCCTACCAAATTCTCATAGATAATTAATACAGAGCAGAGAGACATGCTCTTGTGAAGGCCAAGCTAAACTCTGGGATGCTTGGAGTGGAAAAACATCCCAGACACACACAGATGGACTCATGGAAATCACTGTTCTTCACCCTTCTAGTCAAATCTAGATCCCTGTGGATTTCCTTCATCTTTAAATTTCCTTGTCAGCTTCCTGATTTACACATAAACTGAGGAGTGGCAAAAGGACAATTTGTACGTGGCACTGGGTTCCTGTCTAAAGTGAGTGGGTACAAAAAAAAAAAAAAGCTATTACAAGGGCAAGTGTGGTAGGCAAACTGCCCATGTACTAATGTCAAACCTGTGACTTTCTCATCTTTTGTGGCAGAAGAATTCTGCAGATGAGACCACATTAACCACGCTGAGATGAAGAGAATGACCATGGACATCAGAATGGGGCCAATGTTGTGCCAAGGACCCTTACAAGGGTGTGAGAAGAGTACCACTGGAGAGGAGAATGACATCAAGCCAGAGACTTGACTTTATTGACACACAATACCCAAATGTAGAAATCCACACAGACAGTACATTGGCGGTTGCTATCTGGAAGTAGAAGATGGGACAGTTGCTCACCATGAATGTTCACGGTCTCAATTCACTGACCCCTGCATGGTCACTGTTCTGTTGAGCAAATTTCACCACAACTTATTTGAAAAGTCAGGATTGATGTGATCGACCATGAGGTCCTGATCTTGTACTACTGCCCCCGAGGTGTGCTGAACTCTCTAGCACATTGTAGCAACTCCACATCTCTCTCTCTCTGTGGCAATGCTGAGACCTACGTCAGCATCTGCCTCTGTCCCTTGGCTGGCAGTTCATGTTCATGACAACAAAATGCAGAATTTGGACTCAGAAGCTTGGCTCTGGCACTCTCTAGCGCCCCAGCAAACATGAGTCCTCTGTTGCTCAGTTTGGCCAACTGGCAGTGATGCCACCAACCAGGGCCACTGGAAGAATGTAGCAATGAAGCCACCATGGCAACCCAGGAGCTGGCAGGAGGCATTGTTTTAGATCCTCCTACTTCCCAAAGCTCTGCTCAATAAGCAAGCTCCTCCTTCCCCTGACCTGGCACAGCTCTCCGCTGGCCAGGGCCCTTATCCATCTCACTGGATTTGTTCTCCGCATCCAAACTCGCAGGACGGTGTATAAGACAGCCTCTGGCCTGTGCTTGGGGCATCTCTCTGTGCGACCACCACCAAGCAGAACGGCCTTGGACAGGGACTTGTTTCATATCTGTTGTCTAAATGAGCCCTCTCTCATCCCTGCTAATGAAGGGGAGCAGCAGGGGAGGAGAATCTAGAATGTATGATCAAGAAGTGATTCAATCCTCACTTCTGAGTCTGTTGCCTGCACTTTAAAGTGAGTCTTTAACCTTCCAAATTAAGTAGCACATAGGCTCACACTCAGATGCCTTCACTCCTCTGACAAATGTTTGCTAAGTAGTTATTTAAAATCAGGGAGTTTAAAAAAAAAATTAGGGAGTTTTTCAGGGGTGGAAAATCAGCATAGACCTTGCAAAGCTCCATGGATAATGCACTGAACAGTCTACTGATAGAGTTGCAGACTCCCTTGGTATTGAGAACACAGTCCAAACACTTCACAGGCAGAGTGAGCAAGACTCAACTAGATGAAGGGGCTTTCCCAAAGGCCCCAGAGCAAACTGATGTCACACGTGGCTGACTGCCCCAACCCCCAAGCAAGCTAGTACCAACTTCTAACCTTGCCAAGAAGCAGAGTCTTTTATGAAATTCTGGAAATGTCTTAGTAAAGACCAGGTGTAAGTTGCCACCTGTTCTCATTAGGCAAAGGATCCTAGGATAATGGCGAGAGAGGGTGTGAAATTAGCTTCATCAAAATGGAAGATATCAGGTGTTGGCAAGTATAAGTTGCCACCTGCCCTCATCAGGCAAAGGATCCTAGGGTAATGGGAAGTGGAGGGCTTGAAATTAGCATCATTGAAATAGAAGATATCAGGTGTTGGCAGGGACAAAGCAAAAACATACTGTTCATGGGGGTAGACACTAGCACAGCTGTCATAGAAAACAATGTGGGCTTTCCTTGAAAACTTAAAACTAGAACCTTCGTGTGATACAGCAATGTGGCTGGAGAGAAACCTGAAGGAAATAAAGTGAGGATGTCAAAGAGCTACCCACACTTGTGCTTCTACCAGAACTACAGGCAACTAATCACCAACACAATGACCCTATTGAGAACCTGTATTTGGAAAAGAATGGGGACCTCATACATTTATATGTCTAATGGCCCCCAAGTGCCCTCGAAGTAGACAGCAAACAGGCAACTAAGGAGTTCACAGAGTAATCCCTGCCCGGAAGCATAGTTCAAGCTGGGGATTGCAAAACTAACCATGTATACACTAGACTGCACACCTTCCTCCAGGGTGACCTACACCACAAGAGGGGGCTCCGTGTGACATATATATAGTCTGGACACAAGAGGGGGAACTGGTGACATCCACAGCCTGCAGTTTCGGTTCCTGTAAAATTCCAGTGTGTTGTACTGTGAATAAGAAATGTTCCCTTAAGATACTTGCTCCACAGTTGGTGGTGTTGTGTGGGAAGGTTAAGGGACAGAGGCTTGGAGCTGGATGGCTCTACCCCTAAGGCAACTAGCTGTTCTTCCAAAGAACTAGGGTTCGAGTCCCAGCCCCCACATGATGGCTCATATAGTCTGTCACTCCAGTCTCAGGATATCCGGCACCTTCTTCCAGCCTCTTCCAGCACTACACATGCATGTTGCCTAGACACGCATACAGGCAAAACCCCAAGACATAAAATAAAAATAAAGGGAAAAAAACTTAGATGGAGCATTGCTGTAGGAAGTACACCATGGGGGTGGGGGGCCTTTGTGGTTTTAGAACCTGGTCCCACTTTCTGTTCTCATGTTCTCCTCTCCTCTTCTCCCTCTCTCCCTCTCCCTCCCCTTTCTTCCACCCCTCCCTCCTTCCCTGCTTCCTGTGTGCAGATAAAATGTAAGCACTGTCTCCTCACTGCCAGGCCTTCCCCACCACAGTGAATTGAGTCCCCTCTGGAACCACAGGCCAGAATGAGCCCTTTCTCCTCTAGGTTTCTCTTTGTCAGGGTACTCTATCCCTGAAACAGAAAAGTAGCTAGAGTGCAGTTGTAGCTCAAGGCTTCCACAGACTCAGCTCATGGCAGACGCTCACATTAGAAGAAACTGAACTAAAGACAAGTGGAAACTGCCTGCACCAGTTTAGAAACTCCCCTGAAAATGTAAAATACTTCCACAGTGACAGTTTATTAGAACTGACAGTAAGCTGCAAGCGCAGGGCGGGACTGAAGGAGGTCACTCCAGCCAGGCTCATAAACCAGGCAACTATGTGAAGAGCGCCCAGGGTTCATTCTGAGATCAGAGAGCACAGGCCTGGGGCTTCAGTATGTGGTAGCCAGAGGGACAAGGGACTCCACCTTCTGGAATCCTGTGGCCTTTTGTCTAAAGCTCACAGTAGTTCAGTTACTCACCCAAGGACACTCTGCTGAAAATGACCACACCAGGATTTGAAACCAGGCCTGACTCCAAACCCCATAGTCGCTACCCAACAGCTGCACACATCATCTCTTGTGAGCTTGATATTCTTCTGGCTTTTTGTTATTGTTGCTTCCTGCTTCAGCAGATAAAAGAGTTATGAATAACAACTGTGACATTTCAAAGCAGTTAAAGAAGGAGATTATTCATTAAGTAGTATCAGGACAGCTGGCTGGCCTTTGGGGTAAAAATCAAAACTGAACTGTCACTCATGTCACTCAAGCAAATGAAACAAATATAAAAATGTTTGACGGGCCTAGGGAGATGTCTTGGTAGGTAAGAATGCTTGCTATGCAAGCATGAGAACCCAGGACCTACATAAAAAGCCAGGCATGGCCGTGTGTGTGTGTGCGTGTGTGTGTTCGCACGCATGTGTGTGTGTGTGTCCGCACGCATGTGTGTGTGTGTGTCCAGTACTGGAAAGGAGCAGAGACCTAAGGATCTCTGGCATTAGATGGCCCCAGCCTAGCTCTAGCTTTCCTGAGAGCTCCAGTCTCAAGGCAATAAGGTAGAAAGTCATATTATCAGGATATCTGGCATCCTCCTCAGGCCTCTGCACAAACACACACACACACATACAAGTTCACAGGTACCTACACATGCATGTTAAAAGGAAGTTCAGAAAACACAGAGTATCCAGAGTCTTTCTTATGTTTCCTTAGAGTAAATTCCTCATTTCCCTCCTGTCATTCTGACAATCTAACAGAGCTTATGATATGATCCTTGTGCTCAAAATATAATGTCTCAAGGAGCCATACTTCCTATGCTAGTAACCACCCCTGTGTCAGAGATACCAGCGCAGAATAGCCACAAGCAGCCAGATGAGTGCCTCGCCTGCCACAGGTGAGCCTTCTCGTCTGCGTGTGAGCCACCTGGAACAATTTCCACTCTGGAAATAGAAGTGAGTTTGTGCAGAGCTCCCTAAGGGATGTGACACAATACTCCGGCCTGATGGATGCCTTTAAGCCTTCCCTTTATCACAGTAGTGGTAGTTTAAACACGGAAAGAAACTTGGAATGACGGAACCAAAGCTCCATCTTAAAGAGAAAGGCCCACACATGCTTCCACTGGACCACACTGCTCTCCACTGGACCACACTGCTCTCCACTGGACCACACTGCTCTCCACTGGACCACACTGCTCTCCACTGGACCATGGTATCCATTCTCTGCACCTTGAAGACTGTGTCTACGGAAGACGGAAAGAAACAGTTCCAAATAGCATCACCTGGCTCTGCACCACCTGTGGAATGGGTGACAAAGGAAAGGAACACGGACTCTAACCTTGCAGCAGGTCTCAACCTGTGGGTCATGACCCCTTTGGGGGTCAAATGACCCTTTCACAGGGGTTTCCTAGCAGATAACCTGCATATCACATATTTACAATACGATTGGTAACAGTATCAAAATATCAGTTTCGAAATAGTAACAAATTATATGGGGGGGGGGAAACCACAACATGAGGAACTATATTAAAGGGTCACATTAATTAGGAAGGTTGAGAACCGCTGCCTTAGAGGGTTTAGAGGATGGCTACATCAGCAAAACAACCTCTAAGGAAGCATAAGGACCTGAGTTTGAGCCTCAAAGCCCACAGAAAAGACCCAGCATGGTGGTGCACGCTTCTAACCCCAGTTTAGGGTAAGGGGGAACAGATGACCCCTGAGTCTCACTGGCTAGTCTAATGACTTGGCTGCAGGCCCCACAAAGGGGCTCTGCCTCAAAAGAACCAGACTAGATGGGTCCTGAGAACAGCACCTGAGGCTAATCTCTGGCCTCACACATGCACACACAAGTACATATGCACGCTCACACTCACGCTCACACACACAGCTAGAGTATAATTAACTAACAGGCATAAACTTATGATCTATAAAAATCAAGGCAATAATTATTCTCAAGGTACAGCGCCAAGTAACGTCTCTAAGTTCTCTCTCCAACTCAGATATAAACATTTTTCTTCCATTCAACCAACAAATACTTGGGCAGTGATTATGTAACTTATATCACTCAAGATCCCGAAGGGCTGAAAGGAAGGAAGAAAATGCCTGGAGCAGATCCGTGCCCTGCCTTTACCAGGAGCTGACTATGCTCCCTATTAAGAGAAATTGCAGAAGACATCTGAGACATACGCACAGAGGCACCCAGAATGATACATGGAGAAATTCACAGTCATCCATGAAAGAAGACACCAGGGTGGAAAAAACAGAAACTCCAGCCAGAGCGTCCCAGATCACAAGGAGAGCCTCTTGAAGGCTGGACATGGTTTGGTTAAGAACCCAAGGGTGGGTGTTTTCCCCTGGAAAGATCAAGCTTCTTTGGTGGGTCTTCAAGGAGACTCTCCTTGATTGAGAAAGAAAGAGCGAGAGTGTGGCAAAGAGGCCTGGCATAGTCTGCCTGCCTGCGATCCCAGCATCCTAGAGTGCAGGCAGGAGAATAAGGAGCCCAAGGTCATGCCCTAGCACTCAGAGGTTGGAGGCCAGACCTCAGAGGTCTTTTCTCAAAACAGAGTGGAGAATGGGTGTGCTGGCTACTTTTCTGTCAACTTGACACAGGCTAGAGCCGTCTGAGAGAAGGGAACCAACCCCAATTGATAAATTCCCTCCATAACATTCATTGGGCTGTAGGCAAGCCTGTGAGCATTTTCTTAATTGCTGATGGATAGGAGAGGGCTTAGGCCATTGTCAGCAATGCTGTGCCTGGGCTAGTGGTCCTGGGTTCTATAAGAAAGCAGGCTGAGCATGAGGAGCAAGCCAGTAAGCAGCACCCCTCCGTGGCCTTTGCATCAGCTCTTGCTTCCAGGTTCCTGCTCTGTTTGAGTTCCTGTCGTGACTCCTTCAACGATGGACTATGATGTTGAAATATAAGTCAAATAAACCCTTTCCTCCGCAGTTGTTTTTGGTCATGGTGTTTCATCACAGCAATAGTGACCCTTACTAGGACACAGGGAGACAAAATACAGTCCAGGCGACATGGCTCATTGCTCAGGCAGTAGTTGCTTCCATCTCTGCCTGCACAATAGAATCACTGAAATATTTGAAATGCAGGAGGTTGGTGCCGCTCCAAAACCTACTGAAGCAGATTCTGTGGGACAGGGTGCTGGGCACGGCATTTAGAGGCCCTCTGGTGACACACTGAGGCATGGCTACTGGGGCGGAGTGGCTTGATGTCAGGCACCAGGGGTGGTCTTGAGTGACAGAAAGGAGGCACCTGGCAACAGGAAGTGGCATCAGAAAGTAGGGTGGAGTTAAAATGGCTGGAAACTGAGGGACCAGGTGCTGGGCCACAGACATGATCCAGACGTGAGATGGCGAAGAATGGAGAGAGAGCAAGAAGGAGGGAGAGCACATGGGACCCTCCAGAGTGAAGTACCCCTTCCTCCACGTCCCTCCATCTTGATGAGTGGACACAGGAGCTCTGCACTGAGCTGGCGTTCCAATCTGGCATGTCAGCAATTGGTCATGACTCAGGTGTGAATCCAATTCCTACGGGGGAGGGGGCCTCAGTCTGTGTGAGGTGATGTGATCAGCAAAGCCCTCAGAAAGAATCAGCTTCATACAATTACAAGCTAATGTTTCTCAGGCATGCCCACCCAGCACCAGAGACAGGCAGAGCTTGCCTTACACACTCCAAGCTACAGAAGAGGGTTTACACTTAAAACAATCGCTAACACGGGAAGAACATCCACAGTAAGAATCCAGGAAATCCTCTCCCCGGCAGTCGCCCAAGACAAATGAAGGCACATACCCACACAATGCCTTACACAAGAATGTTCCAGGAGCCTGATTCATGGGAGCTCTGAACTGGAAATATCCCAAATGGCCATCGACAGTGGAATGGAAAAACACATCATAGTACATTTAGGAGAGAAGATACCCCTTACCAAGAAAAAGGTGCAGAGCCAGGCATCAGGAATGGTGGCAAGGCTGGAACCTGCCTCATCTGATGTGCAGAAGTCAAGAGGAGAGCCAGCAAAAATGATTGAGAAAAACTGACGGGGAAGGTGGGGTAGATATTTAAAAAAACATTGTATACATGTATAAAATTGTCAAATAAATTTAAAAATATATATTTTTTAAAGACTGGAGAGCTGGGTGGCTCAGATGGCAGAGTGCATGCCTAGCATGCATGAGCTCCATCAGCAGCCCCGAAGGAAATGTGCATCACGGCGCCTGTCCGTCATCCCAGCACTCAGGAGGTAGAGGCAAAGGGATCAGAAATTCGGTGTCATCTTCAGCTACACAGCAAGTCAAGACCAGCCTGAGCTCTGTGAGAGCATGTGTGCAAGCTGGTTTTATGTCATCTTGACACAGGCTAGTTACCTGAAAGGAAGGAATTTCGATTGAGAAAACACCTCCATCAAATTCAACTGTAGAGCATTTTCTTAGTTAGTTATTGATACTGGGAGGGCCCAGCCCATTGTGGGTGGTGCCATCCCTGGGCAGGTGGTCCTGGGTTCTAGGAGAAAGCAAGTCATGAGGAGCAAGCCAGTAAGCAGCACCCTTCCATGGCCTCGGCATCGGCTCCTGCCTCCAGGTTCCTGGCCTGCTTGAGTTCTTGTTCTGACTTCCTTCAGTGTTGAAGAGTGATGGGGAAGTGTAAGTGAGATAAACCCTCCCCTTCCCATAGTGCTTCGGTCATGTTGTTTTATCACAGCAATGGTAACCCTAACTAAGACACCATGCCTCAAAGGAACAAACAAACAAACAAACAAACAAGGGGGAGTGGGATAAAAGTTCAAAGTATATCATATACTTGCATGAAAAAGACATATAATCCAGGATACTACATTTTTAAATTTTAAAAATTAATAGGGACTAGAGAGATGGCTCAGTGGTTAAGAGCACTATCTGCTCTTCCAAAGGACCTGGGTTCAATTCCCAGCACCCACATGGCTGCTCACAACTGTCTGTAACTTCAGTTCAAAGTATCTGACACCCTCACACCGATGGACATTAAATAATATAAATTATTAAAAAATTAATAAAAAGTTATAGGGGCTACAGTGATTAAGAACATTGGCTACCCTTCCAGAAGAAGATTCCGTTCCCCAACACCCACATGGCAGCTCACAACCATCTGTAACTCCAGTTCCAGGAGCCCCAACACTTTCCTCTGGCCTCTACCAGTACCAGGCATGCATATGGTACACAGACATGTATGCGGACAAAACACCCATATACATGAAATCAAAATTTCTAAATGTAAATAAATAATAAAGGGGAGAAAATGTGAGTATTACAGCCACTGTGGATGAGCCTCAAAACTGCTACAGTGATTGAAAGGAGGCAGACAACACATACATGGTGTGTGTGTTTGTGTGTCTGTGTGTGTGTGTGTGTGTGTGTGTGTGTGTGTGTGCTATCTGATGTCACTTAAGCACAAGAACACACATCACAACCTTTCAGAAGTATTCAGTGTTTGTATGGAGGAAAGTCAAAAGTGACTCAGGGAATAAGAGCTCCCTGCGAGGTGACACGGATTTTCTGTCTCACTCGGGAAGGTGCATGCAAAAGTGTACACACCATCACCCTGGGGCCTCCCTTTGAGAGGCAGATGTGTAGAGAGACCTGGGCTGCCCTTCCTAGCCTGCCCAAGCCCTCTGCTGAGGCGTGTCACCGCCAGTCTCGGTGGCTGAGGACACCCACTCCCACCACCAGGAAGCATGGAAAGCTCATCCCTGCATGCTCAGGGACACTCTGCTGGGCGCCTCATCCTCTGTCCCGGGAGGAAACCCCTCGCCATCCAGCATAATTATAGTTGGTGTCAAAGCACACCACAGCTTGTTAGAGGGATGTGCTCCAGAGGAGGTGCCTGTACCAACACTGAGGTCGTCTCAGGTCTGGGGACCACTGTGCACACTCGGGATCTGTGCACTTGAGTCTCAAGGCCACGGTCACCCTCAGAAAACCTAACGGCTTTTCTGCATTCCCGTGGCCTCTGAGCTGCTCAGTTTGCATCTATTGCTGCAGAGGAAGGAAAATGATGGCAGAAGGGAAAACTCCAGTTTAGAATAATGATTTCTTTAGCAACTCACAAGGAAACAACCATTGATGCTTTTGTGTATGTGTGTGTGTGTGTGTGTGTGTGTGTGTGTGTGTGTGTGTGTGTTGACACATACATTCATGTGTAAATGGATACACGAATGTCACAGCCCACATGTAGAGGTCAGAGGACACCCCAAGGTGTCGGTCTCACCGTCTTCACTTGAGACAGTCTCTTTATTGTTCGCTGCTGAGTGTGCCCAGTGAGCTGACCCACATTCTTTTAGGGACTCTCGTCTCCGCCTCCCATTTGTCACAAAAGCACCGACATTACAGATGTGTGCCACCATGTCCAGCTTTGCATGTTTCTGTGGATTTGAACTCATCTTGGTGCCTTACTCCCAGCCCAGCTGTCACTGCCGTGGGCCTTGGCTTGCACTCAAGCAGGAATGCTCCTGCCAGAGGCTGGGGAGGACCGCTTGGGCGGGTGTGTATACTGCTAAATAGTTTCTCAAAAAAAAAGGAAAATCCAGTACAATTTCTTGTTTGTTTGTGGTCTTGGTGGAATCACTTTTTAAAAATGAGTTGCTGAGATAGAAGTGATAGAAATATAAACTGTGACTTTCAGAGTGGGGTTCTCAGCCTTCCTAATGCTGAGGCTCTTTAACACAGCTCCTCCTGCTGCGGTGGCCTCCAACTGTAAAATTGGTGTTGCCACTTTTTCACAACTGTAATTTGCTACTGTTAAGGATCATACTGTAAATGTCTGATACACGGAATCTCACGAACCACCCTTAATATATATATATATATATATATATATATATATATATATATATATATATAAGCTTATGTGTACCACATGGGTGTAGGTGGCTGTGGAGGCAGGGGAGGGCTTCAGATCCCCCGAAACTAGTGACAGATGGCTGTGGGCTACCATGTGGGTGCTGGGAACTGATTCCAGGTCCACTGCAAGAGCTGCTGGTGCTCTTAACCACTGAGCCTTCTCTCCATCTCATATTCATTTTCTTCTATATTTCTCTCCATTCATCATTATTGAGAGACCCAATCATGCTCCATGTTCAAGTACCTTATTATTTTTATTTATAACTTGTTTTATATGATTAGGCCATAATTTGTCATTATAATTAGCTGCAGTCAGACCCTTAGACTGACTCCAATAAAGGGTAACACAAATAAAGTCACAATTAATATTCCTATTAAAATCTATAAAAGACACAAGCCTACTGGAGTAGCAACTTCATGATCTGGGAATATGTATTGAGTTATATCCATTTGTAAGTCTTTGGAAGGATGTGTGCACCCGAGTCTCACAAGCAAACTTTGCTCCTGATGGACAGCAGTGCTTGGCATGTGGGTTCTAGAGTCCACCCTGAAATGGTCCCTGTGCAACAGGGTTGCGCCACCATTGCAATCACCCCCAAGTACCTGACAAGGTCCAGGCCCAGAGCTGAGAGGCAAGCTCTCGTGAGACACTGATGCACCAAAAGAGCCTCCCAGCACCCAATCAGCTGCCATGGAGCATCACTGATGAAGTCACAGGAAATAATAAGTTTCTTAAATCAAACCCTGTCACCGAAGACATGTCTGGGCTTCGAAGGTACGGGCCAGTGATCTAATTCTGACTCCCAGTGTGCCGTGGAAGTAGAGCTGAAAAGCAGTTATCCCCTAAACCTGCTCCTGTTCTAAATCTGAGCCTGAAGCACAGCTCAGATGCTCACAAGCAGCTCCCACGAGTGGCGCCCACCTGCACCAAAGCTCCCACAAGCTATGGCCTTAGCTACCCCCTAAGGGATATCACATAGCTCCAAAGGCAAACAATACTTAGTAGTGTAAGTTTACATGTTCGCGTGTGTGCATATGCGTGTGGAGGCCGAAGGTCAACACTGGGTGACTTCCTCGTTTGTTCTCCGCACTGTTTGTATGAGACAGGGTCTCTCACTGAACATCACTTCCACCAGTTTGGCTGGCCAGAGACCCTCCTGTCCCCGCTTCCCCAGCCCTGGATTACAGGTGCCTGCTGTCCTGCCTGCCTTTTATATGGGTCCTGGGAATCCAAACTCAAGTCCACATGCTTGCATGGCAAACCTTGACTGATGACGTCAACCCTCAGCCCCAACACCTAGTTTCTTTGTTTGACTTCAATGCTCCCTTTCTACAAGTCTATGACTGGGATTAACAGACAGGCAAGCATTGTTATTATCCCAGCTCTTATTATCCCAGGACAGACCCAGGCTGGCTAAATGAAAGAATCATTAAGATCACCAAAATTATTAAATCCATGAAGACAAAAGGAAAAAAAAATGAGGGTGATGACAGAGGAGAGAGCTCGCTTACCAAACCTTTCGCCAGCTGCCCACCAAGGGGGTGTGAACACATTGCCCTCACCAGCCTCCCCGTGGCACCCAGCCACCAATCCATCAGCACCTCTCACCGTGGGCCTGTTGATGGACAATTGCACCAGCTGGCCAGGCTTCCCCACCCCAGCACCACCACTCACTCACGCTGAGCCAATCTGTCCCAGATCTGGTGGCTAGGAAGCAGCCCTGCCTACGCTGGAAGGAGGGAGCAGGGTGAGCTGCCTGGCCCCATTGAGAGAAAACTCAGAGATCTAGGAATGAGCTCCTCATGGCATTGCTCATCTCCCTTGGGAGAGGTTTTGTGCCTCTCTAGGCTGTCACCAGCAGTAAGACTCAGGGGCAGGCCCTTCAAGGCCAAGAAGAAAAGATGACTCTCCCCTTTCCACACACAGTCGCATTTCATCTTTCATCCCACCACTTGGAAAAGCATGGTGCCGCAGCTGGAATATGAAATGTTCAACTCCCACCCCCCTCATGGTTTGGATACTTGGTCTCGACCTGGAAGTGCTGTTTTGGAAGGTTCTAGAAACTTGAGAGATACGGCCCAAGTAGCGGAAGCAGATCACTGGAAGCTGAGTTTTTGGGGCTAGGTTAACCCTACTTTTTGTTTTGCTCTCTGTCTTCTGGTCTACCACGATGTGAATGTCTTCTTGTCACGTGCTCTTAGCGACCCTGAGCTATGATGCCCAACGTGAAGCTTCCCCTCCATGATGCACTGAAACTGGTAGGGGACAGGAGGAACAGCAGGGGACAGGATAGGAACACTTTCACATTCTGTGTTATAAAGACAGGCCTGAACCCCACACTGTAAAAAGAATCAACACATGAATGTAAGAGTTCAGCCCATAAGCACTGTTCCTGGCTTTTTTGTTCTGAGGGAATCCCAACCCAGCCCGGCCATTCTGAAATAGGATGCTGATGGCAGAAGACACTAATCAGAATCTCCTTGTCTCCAGCACGGCCTGAGTTCAGACAGTCAGAACAGGAGGCAAAAGCATGAGGCATCGTAAGTGAGACACAAATATCACTCTCAAAACCTCACTGAGCATCTAACCAGAGTGGCAAGACACAGCTTCAGGGAAGCCGCCTGACTCTCCCCATTTCCTGCCTTTTCCCTAAATAATGTGCCAGGTGAAGGTGAGGTGGGAGACAGATGTTTAAGATGTTAGTCCACTGTCTTCTCAGATTTCTGGATCTCTGAATGAAGCACAGTTTCACGATTCAGTTGCCGTCTCTGCTCACTGGCGTCTGTGAGTGACAGGCAACCACGTACTCTGGTATTCTGGCTACAGACCCAAGAGCCAAGATATATTCTTCATTCCTTTACATTGTACCTGTCAACCATGAGAGACAGGGTAACTAATACACATGTTTTGCTGAGGTGATTTGAACGAGAATGCCTCCCCTCCCCCATAGATTAATATGTTTGAATACTTGAACCCTGACTGGTAGAACTGTTTGCGAAAGATTAGGAGGTTTGGTCTTATTGGAGGAAGTGTGCCACTGGACCTAAGCTTTGGTTTCAAAAGGCTTCTGCCATTCCCTGTGTGCCCCTCTCTGACTCCTTCTTGTAGAACAAGATGTCAGCTCTCACCTGCCACCATGCTTTGAGCTATCACCATGGACTCTAACACTCTGAAACCATAAGCCCAATTAAATGTTTTGTTTTATAAGTTGCCTTAGTCACAGTGTTTTGTCACAGCAATAGAAAAGTAACTAAGACAGAAGTAAAAGTGCTTCCTGCCCTAGCCTCCCCAGAGAGACGTGAAGGACCCCACCAGTAAACTGGCAGAGTGGCAGGGAAGGCTCTCAAGAAGGAATTGGCATAGTGTGAAAAGCCCCTTCTAGATGTCTGGTTTAGCAAACAAAACTTACAGGAAATCACGTGATTCAGCTGACTGAAAGGATTAGGGGGTATGGACTTGCTGGAGGAGCTATGTCATGGGGGCCCAGGCTTGGAGGTTTCAAGAGAGTTGTGCCTCCCTAAAGGTGGTATTTCCCATGGTTGGTACAAGAAGGATTGCATAAGCTTGTCCATTAAAATGTTTAACAAAAGAGGGGCCCAAGGAATGCCAGGTCCTACAAGTTGCTACATCTCTGTTCCCATGTAATAACAGCCAGGGACCCGGAACAAGAGGTTGAGTCAAAGCCTCCAGATCTATATCTACATGTGGAGTAATTGGAGATTTTAGGCCCTATTTACCCATCCTGAAAACTGTGGTGCCCTTGACTGAGAAAAGAAGCCTTAGGGCAGCTGTAGAGTCGAAGTGAGGCAGGGCCAGCGGTCACTGTGGGCTGAAGCTGACAGACAGGGCTGTCACCAGCCAGCTAGCCTGACATCTGGAAAAGGGGGTCAGTGGGGATGGATGACACTGCGGTCAGAGAGGCAAGATGGTAGGTCACAGCAGTGACTGAGGGCCTGAGGTGGGGGAGGGGCAGAGGGCCTGAAGCCCTAGGAGGGAAGGTGGCAAAGTGGTGGAAAGTTCCAGGAAGAACAGAAGGAGAAGAGAGGAGATTTTTAAATTTGATTTTTAAAGTTGATCTCAAAAGCCTCTAATAAAAAAAAAAAGTGATTTAAAATGCAGGGCCAACAAGATGGTTCAGTAGATGAAGATGTCCAAACTGGGAGACAGAGAGACAGATCAGTTGATGAAGTGCTTGCCACACAAGCAGGAAGCCTTGACTTCAGTGCCCAGAACCCAGGTTTAAAAAGTAAACACTCCCAATCCCAACACTGAGAAGGTGGATCAGGGATCCCTTGGGCTCACTGGCTGGTCAGTGTAACTAAATCAATGAGCTCCAGGGCCAGTGAGAGACCCTGTCTCACAAAAACAAGTAGATGGCACCAGAGGAAGACCACAGAGGCTGATGCCCAGCCTCTACATGCACCTGTACACACATGTGTGACACACGCTTAATACAACAAGCTGGAGAAAGGACATAAGTCAGCAACTCATCACCAAAGACACCACTACCAAGGAGAACCAAGGAATACAGCAGGCGCTCAACCTTGCCTTGTCAAAGAAGCAGGAGGGAAAGCAGCATTGCCAGGCTTGGGGGAGATTGAGAACCCCATAGGGTTGGGGATAAATGGCTTTTTGTCATCCTTAAGGCTGGGCATCAATCCCCAGCTCCCTCAAGCAGGAGGGACGCAATGGGCAAACATGTGCTAGTTTTCACATACTGGACATACAGAATCCTGGCCATGCTGAATCCTGGCACCATCTACCCAACTGGAAGCCGTTTTTCAATTCGAACCTCCAGGATTGTGAAAGGAGACCACAGCAACCAAACAGGAAGAAGATGGAACTCTGGCAGAAGTCAGAAACCTCAAAAAGTCAACATCTATGAAAAAGAAAACCTGCACATCAGAGAGGTCAGAATGTGTGGGATAAGACCATGGAAAGGACTGGTGCTGAGGAAGAAAATTAAAGAGGATTTCTAAAGGAACAACAGCAGGGTTTTCAAGAAACTCTAAAACCAAGCACGAAAGGAACATTTACTGCTCTGTTGGAGTTAGAGTTGATGAACTTTCCTACCAGCCAGAGGGAAATAGCCTTTGTGTGTCCTGAGTTGACACACAAAGAGAAGAGGAAGATCAGAGGCCCCACCAGGAAACTAAGCAATGAACCAGAGGCTGCAAGAAAGTGTAAGAGATGGAAGGGCCCCAGCTTCCAAACTCAGAAACTGCAAATTCATTGAGAATTTCCAAGGAGAAAGTTTCTTAAGAAACTGACAAACAATGGTTCCTTCTGGAGAGGAAGGCAGGCCTGCGGACTTGGTGAGGAAGAAAGACCTTGTCCTTCTCTTTATAGGCCTCTTACTAGCATTCTACATGTGTGCATCTAATGTCTGAATTTAAGGGGAGGGGAGCAGTCATTCAAAGACAAGAGAGTAATTTAAATGTCTAACAAGTCACTCATTAAAAATGGCATACTTGTGCTGGGCATGTGGCAACGCCTTTAATCCCAAGCACTCAGGAGCAGAAGGAGGTGGATCTCTGTGAGTTCACCCAAACCAGGTGGCTGGAGTCCTTTCAGATAACAGAACATCTGGCTGGCTGAAAAAAAGGCTTCACCCTGGGCCCTGCTACACCTATCTTGAGCTCACCCGGCCCTGGCCAACAATTTGAGACATTTCCTGGCTTGGCTACATCCTGAAATGTTCATCAAAATTAAATCACGGGAAGATGTTCAAAGAGCTTCAGAGATGTAATGAGTCTGCATTCAATTACTTTCTTCCTTCACTGGGAGAAGCACCTCAATGGTTCCCTCAGAGCCTTGGTAGGGATGGTTTCTCCATGCCTGCTCTGAGATTGCAGATTGACACTGTGGTATACACACAAGTCTGCAGAAATAGAGCTGAACCTGAAATCAGCTGCCTCAACACTTCCTTCAAAAATATTTTTTAATTCAGGCATGTTAGCTCACACCACCCAGGAGGCAGAGGCAGGAGATCAACACCAGCCCAAAACCAGAAAGTGAGTTTGAAGCCAACCTGAAGGAGAACCAAGGAATACAGCAGGCGCTCAACCTTGCCTTGTCAAAGAAGCAGGAGAGAAAGCAGCATTGCCAGGCTTGGGGGAGATTGAGACAAGCCAATCCTTTTGTCCTCTTGTGTCAAAGGACAAAAATGAGAGCTGGAGATATCAGTTGGCAGAGTGCTTACCTAGCATTCATGAAACCCTGGGTTCGAGCCCCAGAACTGCATATACCAGGTATGGTGTGCATGCCTGTAATCCTGGTATCAGAGCCTGAGCTGTGAGGATCAAGTTCGGGGCCAGCCTGAACTAAGGGCTAAGTTCAATGGCAGCCTAAGTAGCCAAGTGAGACCTGTCTCACAGTAAAAAAATAAATAGGGCTGAGGACACAGGCTAGTCGTAGGACATGACCTGGTGAGGCACATACAAGGCTCTCAGTTCAGTCCCTAGAATTGCCAATGATGAGCTGTCTAATAAATGGATGATTTCCAAGTTCACAGGAAGGGGCTGTGCAGTTCCATCATTTAAGACACATACTAGGAGGACCAGCAGAGGCTCTTTCTTCCCATGCTGTCCTGAGCATCCTACGAACAGAGCAGATGAAGGAGCCCAGCATGGGGTCCAGTCCAGTCTGCATCTGCCAGATGCAAATAATAAATAAAGCCTGCAGCTGTGTGATCACTGCAAGCATTGGGAGCTTCGGAGGAGAAAGTGCTTTGAAAAACAGAGAGCAATAAAATAATGCCACCTGACAACATAGGGTCACAGGAGCAGGAGCCCCGAAGGGACCAGTGTTCCTTGTGGGGACACTTACACCCCACAGAAATCTGGGCAAATTCCAGCTCAAAGCCTATTTAGAGTGTTGGCCTCAGTAATGGTCGTGTCCTTTCTCATCTGAAAAACAGAACTAATCTGTTTTCATCTTGTTTATGCAACGTGGAAGCTATCTGGCTTTGTCCGCTGCTCCCAGAGAGCTAATTCACTTAGCTCTGGGGCTGTCACAGGTGATTTCTTCACAAGAGGGGCAGATCTTCAGACACGGAGAGAGGTTACCAAGGAAATGCCAGGGCAGAAGAGAAAATCAAGAAGAAAGGGCAAGGATGCACAGGTGAGGGTGCAGCCTGCGATGCTGGTTCCGCCTCAGGCAGCAGGAGCCCGGCCTGGTGCTGAGGAGGAGACTGAGCAAGTGCCCAATCCACCCCAGGCCAAGGGCAGACTTGAGATTAAAGAACCAGGGAGCCCCAGAGCAAAAGCAGCTTGCAGTGGCCAGCTATTAACACCTCCCTGGTATTTTGTGCTTTCTTTTCTCTGGAGGCCATGGAAACATAAACAGTCAGGGCTGGAAGTAACCTCACCAGTGGCACAAGCTGGGAGGAGAAGGCTTCTGTCTCCTGGAACTTCAAGGTGCACGGAAGGTAAAGGTTAGGGTTTATAAACAGCTTGGTTACAAACCCGAGGCCTGATCCTTCCTCCTCACCAAGTTCCAGAGTAACCAGAGCCATCAGACTCCTCACTAACTGCTGCCCCACACTGGTTCCTACCGCCCCTCTAGTTACTACAGCCACACCATCTACAAGAAACATGGAAAACAAGACACAGCCTCCCTGACAAAGACAAAAGAAGGCTGAGTCCTGATTCAGAAAGAGAACTTCTTGATTCATAAAAATTGAGCATGGTGGTGCATGCCTATAAGCCCAGCACCTGGGAAGCAAAGACAGGAAAACTGCCAAGAGTTCAAAGTCAGCCTGAACTACATACTGAGACTTGTCCCCTTCCCAAAAAACTTATGTCAAAAACACCTGTAATTCCTAGTACACACCTGTACTCCCAGCACTTGAGAGGCTGAGGCAGGGGGATCATCAAATCCAGCCTGCACATGCTATCAAAAATTAACAACCCCTTCACCTAAGGCTCCAGGAACATAGGGGCACAGTGAAAGAGTGTAAGAGCCAGAGGATCAGGGGGTTTGCTGTGAGATTGTCCCTTAGGAATGGCAGAGCTGCACACATAAAGTCTCGCCAACATGACATGAACTGAACAAGAACACCAGCAGACATGCTAATGTGTGTGGAGGAAAGCCTACTAGCCCATAACCCTTCACAAAGAACTACAGGGACTGGGGAGTGCTGAGAGCCGGAGAAAGTCTTCCCCAGGGAGGAGCACACCAGTGGTTACCCACTACCAAACAGTCAGCCCTGAAAACATCACATAGACTGAAATAAACAAAACAAAACAAAACAAATTTTCAAAGAATTTGTATAGATAAACAGACTGATGGACTGACAGACTGACAGATTTAAAAACTAGTTCAGGTTAACAAAGTTAATGTTAATATACAAAATGTTTGCAAAAACAGTATCTCTCTGCTACTTCTTCCAATTCCACAGCCAAGTGGGCCCTGCTTTTTGGGGACCATGCACCCTGCTCACTTGTAGATTCTCAGGAGATTACATCTCTGCCAGCCATAGATGCTGTCTTATCCAGAATTCTTTGATTTTGGGACAACACAGTCCCAGGACCAAGAATGCAACCCAAGCACTTGCCCTCAATAGATATGAGTTCACACAACTGACCTGGGTCCTTGAGCTTAGCTCCTCTGCAGCCTATAGACAGAGGTCAGGTTGGGCTGGGCCGGGGCTCAAGATTTTTTTTTTCCTCCCTAGATGTTCCTAGTAGAAGGCTAGTAAAGGCTATGAAAGCAGCCCTTGTTCTCACTGGATGAGAGCCAGGGCAGGAAGAGCTCGGAGCTGGAGGCGCCAGTATGAGGCCCAGCAAAGGGAGAGAGAGAGCAAAAGCCTCTGTCCCAGGGTCATTTCTGATGGTATGATAAAAATACCCTGATAAAAACAACTTGGGGAGGATGGGGTTAATTTCACCTCAGATTTCTAAGTTACAGTGTTGTGGAAGTTTCTGTTTATGATATGTAAACGTTTCTGTTTTAATCCCAGGTGTGAAATATGGGACTGATTCGGACTGTCCACAGCAGCAAACTTGTTTGCCTTGTGCCGACTCTGAGAGGGGCTCTTGGCCAGCTGCAGATATTTTAGTTCTGAGGACTCTGAGAGGGAATCAAGGCCAGAGGCCAGAGAGAAAAAGGGGGCTCCAAGGAGGAAAAAAAAGGGTGCTTCCTCCCCACCCCCTGCTGCTCCTGGTTGCTATTGATGCAGTGTGACTAGAAGAAGTCAGAGATATCCTGAAACAAGGATCGGACTTGACCCAAGGAACCCAATGAACCTAAACAGCAGGAAGTAGCTAGGAAAAACTATGCTCCCTACCCCACTATTCTTCTTTCTCTCCTACCTGGTGTTGGGGTGTTGGAAGGGATTGGGATGGAGAAGGGAGAAAGAGGTATAAGAAAACAAAATAAAATGGTTTTTGAAAGTAATACCAACCTTACATCCATCAAGGTGTGGAAGTCAAGGCAGTAATTTCAAAAACCTAGACACAGGCTGGAGAGATGGCTCACAGGTTGAGAGCCCTTGTTGCTCTTACAGAGAAGCCATGTTCTGTTTCTAGCACCTGCATTCTGGCTCACAACCATGTGTAACTCCAAATTCAGGAATCCAATGTCCTCTTCTGACTACCCATATGGTGCACATACTTACATACAGGTAAAACACTCATACACGTAACATAAATAAAAGTAAATCTATTTCTTTATTTTAAAACTAGTCCCACCACATCCACAGTCAAGAGCAGGTAGAAATGCATGCATGCATTCCCACTCAATTGCTTGCTCCCTTGCTTGCTTGTGCTCAGCTTGAGTCACCCACTTCCACAGAGTTCAGGACCCCTACCTAGGAAATTGTACCACTTATAGCAGGCTGGGTCTTCCTACACCAATTAACTTATTAGGACACTAAATCACAGACATGCCTGGAGGCCAGCCCAATACAGACAATGCTTCACTGAGCCTGCCTTCTTAGGGGATCCTAGATCGTCTCACATTCATTAATGCTAGCCTAACCATCTAAGGCCCCATGTTTCACAGGCTCCACCCTCTAAGAACCTGAGTCAGTTTTCCAAACTGTGGATATAAGTGGGCCTTATGCTCACTGGCCAGCCAGCCTAGTGTACTACTGTGCGAGTCCAACAGGGATGCCACTCAAAGAAGGAGAATTAACGCTGCCCTGTCCTTCACATGCATGCACACACATTACACACACACTCTCATGTGCATCTATACACAATCACATGTACACACAAAAGAGTTGCAATGCATGAGTCGAACCCTTATTCTGGCCTGAATTAGACTTCGTATTACTTGTTCGACCCTGGCTGATGCAGAGACCAAAGGATTTGTTTTATCATACACCCTGTGTAGCACTTGACTTTCTTATCAATTTCCTACATTACAGTCAATCACTTAGAAAGAAACTCATTCCTGAAAAAATAACATGACTTGTAAAAAAAAAAAATCAACATATAAAATATGCTGGGTAGTTTTATGTCAACTGGAAACAAACTAGAATCATTTGAGAAGAAGGACTCTCAGTTGAGACAATACCCTTCCCAGACTGGCCTGGGGCGAGCCTGTTGGCCATTTTCTTGATTGATGATTGATGTGGAAGGACTCGGCTCACTGTGGGTGCTGCCACCCGGGGAAGGTGGCCCTGGATGGTATAAACAAGCAGGCTGAACAAGCCAGAAAGCAGCACTCCCCCACAGCCTCTGTATCAGGTCCCTGTCTTGCTTGAGCTCCTGCTCCGTCTTCAACAGTGATGGACTGTAACCTGGAAGTGTGAGACGAAATAAACCCTTTCCTCCCCGAGTTGCTTTGGGCCATGGCATTT
This sequence comes from Meriones unguiculatus, assembly GCF_030254825.1. Classification (NCBI taxonomy): domain Eukaryota; kingdom Metazoa; phylum Chordata; class Mammalia; order Rodentia; family Muridae; genus Meriones; species Meriones unguiculatus. The sequence goes on along the minus strand of NC_083355.1, from coordinate 8,563,914 downwards.
CATCACAGCAATAGAAACCTAAGTAACTAGGGCATAAAATACAGAGAGAAAGTTAAGCTGGTAAGAGCACAGGGGCTCAGTGTTCTCTCCACACCAAGCCTTGTGGCTGAGCATGCTCATGGCCTACTTTCTGTTCTTTGCCAACTTGCAGTTACTGAATCCCAAAGTTTAGCTAGACAGGTGGCTAAAGACCATGTCTCCTAATTGTCTTTTCAGTTGGATTTGATCACATAAGCAAGTCCTGGCCAATGAAATACAAAGAGAGCTGTCATTATGGGCTTATGGGAAATGCCCCCTTCCTTGTCCCACTGCCTGGAAGACAAACGTGATAACCAGAGCTCTAGCAGCTACTTGGGAGCAGAAAGGAAAAAGGTACCTTCACCAAGAATTAGACCCTGACTCTTTATCCCATGGACCTACTTTCCCAGCCACGGTCTCCACAATTCAGCACAAGAGGAAACTTTGTTGTTCAGGCCACTGGTTTTCAAGCTTCGGTCCTGGGTCAAGTCTAATCCTAACAGACATGGATCACCATAGCAGAGCAGCGGGAAACATCACCATCAGCACTGCAAGCTGTAGGTGTCTGGTTGCCATGGAGACCATCCCTACACATGCAGATTCCAAAGTACAAACTCAATCAAGAAAGGCCAGAAAAGATCCCCCTTGTAAGCCTGAGAGAGTCCCTTCCCCATTCTGGCAGGTTCCCCGTCTTTCCATGAGTCAGATGGTGATGCCAGCCGCAGGAAAGGTGGCACCAGAAACACAGTCTCTGGCCACCTTCCCCTTCAGATGCCTGCCAATCAACCCTCTGAGCTGAGAGCAGGACCACCTTAGATCTCTCTTGTCTCCTCTGCCTCTGGCCATTTAAGCTCTAGTTTTTACTTTTCTGTAACCCTCCCCTCAGCTTTGCACTTCCCTTGCATTCTCCCCAGAAAACAGATCTGCTCTTCTGCCCATCTCTCAAGCCTTTAGGCACTCCCCCGTTTATATGAAGAAAGAACCGATGCTTTTCCACAGCACCTCAAGCTGTACACATCTGGGCCCCAGCCGGCTACTCCATGGTCGTGTCCCAGACAAAGCCACCACTACCCTACACATTCTTCTCTCTCTCTCTGCCTCTGTCTCTCACTCGCTCACACGCTCTCACTCACTCTCAGACTCTCTCACGCTGGCTCTCTCTGTATGTATACATGAGTGTGCTCATATTCATGTAGGTATGGATATGTTTGCACATGTGTGCACATGCATGTGAAGACCAGATGTCAATCTTGGTTGTTTTCCTCAGGAGCCCTCCATTTTAAGTTTTTCCTATGGTTTATTGTGTTATTTATATGTATGTTTGTGCGTGTGTGTGTGCGCGCGCACGCGTGCACGTGCACAGTGGCCATGGAGGACAAGAAAGGACACTAGATCCCCTGGAGCTGGAGTACAGGTGGTTGTGATTAGCCATATAGGTGCTAGGAACTGAACTCCTGTTCTCTGAAAGAGCAGCTGGCGCTCTTGATGGCTGAGCCATCTCTCCAGGCCCCTCTGGTGTGTGTCCCTCACTAGAATCTGAAGCTCCGGTCCTCAGTGCTAGGATTACAGACATGAATGCCACACCCAGCTTCTTGCATGATGGCTGGGATCAAACTTCCTGTACAAAGTTTTTTCCCAACTGGGCCCTCTCCCCAGTCCTTCCACCCTGTATTTCCCACTCCCAGTGCCTCTGTTCCAGCCACGTTGCCTGTAATTCATGTCCTTACCCCATCCCTACATCACCCCATCTGCCAAAACCCAACCTATCTTCCAATCTGACCTATACCCATGAAGCTCTCTCCAGTTCCCCAACTAGAAGGAACCTCCTGTCCCTGGGTCCCCAATACCTTTTTGCCCATCATCTCACTAACTACCACATCCTAACCTGTCTCATGAAAGCGATTTCTGTCCCAACAGACCCTAAGCTCCTTGCAGGTACCATACATTACTTCTTTGCTTCCTCTCCCATAATGCCCAGCACACAGTGGATACTCACTAAATGAGGGGCAGATTGGCCTGAAGACAACTTTGTCTTGGCTTGCTTCTGCATTCCAAGGAACACCACCAGTGGCTGTTGTGCAAACTGAATACATACTTGACAGCCTGGTAAATGAGGCTGGCCCCTTACAAGGCATAGGTTACTGGCTCATCTCCCTCTTGTCTGACTGACTGCTAAAAAGTGGTCCTGTGTGGACCAGCAGCAGCCTTTCCACAAAGCACTTGTCTTAAGAACACGCAGAGATTTGGCCCTGACGTGCAGAGTCTGAAGGACAGAAGTGAGCTGATCCTGACTTGGATCCTGTACAGCCACTTAAGAACAGCTTTCAGGAGGACTAACATTAAACATGATGGTTCCAAACAGGCTTGCTATGAAAATGCCTAAAATGATGCCAACTACCCTTGATTATTCAAATGCAGAAGAAGATACCATGATCAGATAAGTTTACAAAGCCAGCTAAACATTCAATTAGGTTTTTAAAAGATGAAATCGTAGGTTCACAAAAGTCTTAGAGAACAATCTATGCTCCCACCATCTGTCTGATGCCAGGGCTGACTTTTGTGAGTCCTTGCCATTCCTGTGATGTTTCACACAAGATACGTAATCCAACAAGCACTCAGGAACCGAGTGGGGATTTCAACCCAAGCTCCAGTTTTCCAAGTTTCTGCCTCCTGTTCTGGTTTTGCAAGAGCCAAATAACAAAGAGGAGCCTGTGTTCCCAACTGACGGCTGGCCAATATTGCCTGATCAACTGGAAATGAACCAGAAGTATGACAACTGCCCACTTTGCCAGGCTAGATCAACCAGCGTTGGGAGCCAATCGTCTAGCAAATCCACGCCGGATGCCGGATGCCACAGGCCTTCAGCAGACAAGGCTGCAGAAGATAAAGAGCTTCTTCTTGACTTTTCCCACCACAGTTTGGGCACCTGTCCTCCAGGTCTGGAAACCCTGAGTATGGTCCTAACCCTAAGTATTGACTCGGTTCACAAAGACTGATGATTTTGAAGGGAGTCTGATTTCTCCAGATCCCAGCTTGTTCTCCATTAGAATGTGGTCTCCAGAAAGCCCTTAACACTGGATGCACGCTCTCAACCATCTCCCAACAGCCTGAGTAGCTGATGTCGTTAGTACAGGGTGTGCCCAGGGCACTTCAAGTAGGGCCCTGCAAACTCTCCAGGTGAGGAGAAGCAAGATGGCTTGGCAGTTAAAGGCTCGTGCCACCAACCCTGAGAACCTGAGTTTGATCACTGGAAGAAAACTGACTCCTGCAAGTTGCCTTCTGACCTCCACAACTGCTCCCCTAGTCTTACCATGTTCAAACACACTATACACACACACACACACATACACACATACAATGTAATTTTAAATCTTAATGTTGTCCAGGTGATTGTAACATGCAACCAGGGTGGGGACCACTCCATCAGAGTGAAGGTGACACTCCCAAAGCCAGAGGGCTGCTTAACTCGATAGCCAATGAATCCAGGGCACGCAGCCTCGCTCTGCCAGGCCAGAGCTACTAGAGACAGCTAAGAAACTGAGTTGGGTTTGTGTTGAGACAGGTAGCTTGCTTTCACAATCTCCCATCGCACGCCTGTATTAGTTACTTTTATCACGCCATGACAAAATACGGAAAGAAAGCAACTTAGGGAAGGTTTACTCTGGCTTATGGTTTGAGGGGATACAGTCCACCACGGTGGGGGATATCATGACAAGAACAAGAGGCACCCAGTCACACTGCCTCCACAGTCCAGATGCAGAGAGGTGAATGCTGGTGCTCAGCCCGCTTTCTCCTGGCATTCGTCCAGGCCTCTGGTCTATGGAATGGTACAGCCAGCATTTAGGGTACCCCTTCCTACTTCAGTTAAACTACGCTAGAAACTCCCTCACAGACTCATCCAGAGGTCTGTTTTCCTTTGATTCTAAGTCCCAACATTTACCATTAAACACCTTTGCCCTGACCATCTCTGGAGACATCTTTCCTGAGATTTATTATTATATTTTAATTATGTGTATGCCTGTGTCTGTGTGGCAGCATGCACGTGAGTGTGGGTGCCCAAAGAGCCCAGAAGGAGTCAGATCCCCTGGAGCTGGACTTACAGACAGTTGTGGGCTGCCCACTGTGGGTGTTGGGAACCAAACTGGGGTCCTCTGAAGAGCAGTACACATTCTTAACTACGGGACCATCTCTCCAGCCCTGAAAAACTGTGTTTTATGTGACCAAAAAAAAAAAAAAATGGTGTAAGAGTCTATGTAAGTCACACAGGACCTTCAACAAGGAAGAAAAAAACACCAGGCCTCTTTTGCAGGGTCTACACAAAGCCAGGCATCTCCCAGGCATCCGCTCAGGCACAGCAGACATTCCAGGGAGCATTGTAGAACCTGCCACAGTTGGGCCCAATGGAACGGAGCTGTGGTCTTTTTCTTTTTAGCTATTTGCACAGCCACCAGGCCTCAGAATACCCAGCCCCCAACACCACTTCAGGAGGTAGCAAACTTTTCTTAAAACCAAAGAACAAAGGGCCGTAACTTTGAGAGCTTAGTGCTGTAGCTCACTGTTGTCACTGTGATGCAAAAGCAAAAGGGCACTGTGACCTGTGGGCGTGGCTTGCTCCCAGGCACTGTCTATAATCACAGGAACAGGAGGCAGATGGCTTTGGCCCAGCAGACTGGTTGGCACACCCCTCCCGTGGACCACAACTCCTTGACAGACAGAAGTGTTTTCTTGTTCCTCCACTGCTCTGCACTTGACACAGTGCAAAACAGGCTTCCACCAGATGCTGGATGAATGGGCAGATGAGCGAATGGATGGACAGACAGGTGCAACACGGTCCAGTCATGCTAAAAGAACATCTTGTAAGCCTCTGCCTGAGCCAATAACATGGCAGGAAAGGCTAGCAGACAACTACCGGTTCCTACAAAGAAACTACAAAGGTGGAAACTACACAGGGCCATGTAACATGGACCTCTAGGTGTTTGTTCCGTTTCAGGGAGACAGTGGGCACTGAACCCAGGGCCTTGCACGTGCTACACAGGTGTCTTCAACTGAGCCACTCCCGTCTCTGGGCTTTTTCTGGCTTTTCCTCATCTTCTCATCATTCTCACCTTCTCCTTACAGGGACAGTGTGATCCTCTTCATCAGTGAGGATCACAATCCCAAAACCATTCCATCTACTTCACACAGCGGGCCCAGGCCTGCAAAGCGGGGCAGGAGGATAAAAGGAGAGGGGATGGGTATATGAGCTGACAGTAGACTTCCCATACATGCTAACTAGGTTCCAGTACAAGCAGGATGGGAGAAAAGGGTGGTGACTGTTCAGACAGCTCAAGAGGAAGGTCCCATTACCACTCAATTATAAGACCACTCCACCCTGGGCAGAGAAAAAAAGCAAAGGCTCTTCCCATAAGACATGCACTGTTGCATCCCAGCCCCGTGGAAAAGAGGTGACATAAATCATGCCCTCCCCCATGCTGTTCATCATCACACTGGAAGTCTGAGCATGAAATTAAAAAAAAAAGTACAATAATAACAGCAATAATCTATCTTCTTCCTTCTGTGCCTCGCCACCCCCCTCATCTTGCCGTTGATTGTTCTCTCCGCAGTGTGGGTCAGGAGTTAGGAAGTGCTGAGCAGGCCACCCTCCATCATGCTCGCACATGTAAAACAGGGCAGGCGGAAAGCTGGGGACAGGGATACCACCACAGTACCCTTGAGCCTTCAGAAATCACTAGCATTCGGGGAGCCATGAGAGCCAGGCCGAGTCCAAAGCCAGAAAGATGAGAGGTTGGCATTATGCCAGCCCTAAAAGCCTCAACCTTTACTTAGCAATGGTGCCATGGACCCTGAGGTGAGGCTGGGAAGAATGGGTGAAGAAAGGGTATAATGTGTAATCTTCACACATTACAACACACCAGTCTGTCAAATGGGATCCCTCAGCAGGAAGCTCAGGGTCCTACCAAGTTGCCATGGTTTGGGAGTAACCTTCAGGGGGTCTGTAAGTTTAAGGCTGGGTCTCAAATATGGCGCTGTCAGGTGGGAATAGAACCATTGAAAAAGGGGACTTTAGGAGAGGTCCATTGCTCACTGGAACATACCTCAAAGGGAATTAGGTAAGCCTAAATCTCAACTTCTGCCAGGAGTTTTTGTTGCTGGGTGATGGGAGAATAAGGCAAGGCGGAGGGCATCTGTCTAGGGAAGGCTGGGAAGGAGAGCTGGCTCAGAGCATTCTCAGGCAGGGCCGTTACGTAGAGGAAAACATGCAAGCCGAGGGCCCAGAAATGGATTCCGCTACTGCTTGTCATGCACCTATATACAGCCTGGGAATCTCCAGGTTTCTAAGGACAGGCCCTGGTCTGACTACCAGTGACTTCGGTGACTTCAGTGAGGTCCCAGATCATAAGGTTATAGAGACAGCAGATGAGAACACAGGCTCTGAGCTACTCAGAAAGCCCCAGTACACGCCTTCTAATACAGCCCATGCAGCTGGAATATTCAGCACCACCATGAAGTACTCATGCTTGAGAAATAAAATCCAGGCTTGAAAAATTGCTCAGTGGGGAAGGAAGTTCCCACCCACCCTAAGAACATGAGTCTGATCTTCAGGTTACACGTGGTGGAAGGCCCTGCAAGCTGACCTCTGACCTCCACATGTGTGCCATGGCAGAGGTATGCTCACACACAAACATAATCAATTAATTCAAATTCTTTTGAATTAAAAAAGAAATCTAAATTAAGCCTCCACGTTTCACTCTCCACCTGTAGAGATCAACAACAGAACGGGGGCAGAATCTACTAAACCCAGAATGTGGAATGATCTAGAAATCTCCAACAAATCATGAGCTTAGGGGGTGCAGTAGGTAAAGACTTGACAGACTTAGAGAATATAGCTAACAAATTTTCTTTGGATCCCAGCTCTTACAGAACAGTCTTACAGGGCCCCGTGGAAAAGACAGAGAAAATGTGAGTATGGCTTGAGTATTAGATTTCAGAGAGGAATCACTGTTTGCAATTTGGTAGATGAGATGGTGGCATACTGATTACGGTTTCACAAGAAGTCACTCAGTTTGAGATACATATTGAATTTACAGGTGAAATTACATGGATCTGGGGTTTGCTTTTATAAAACATTTTCAGTTCCCAAGAAGGCTGGAGGGAGACAGATAAAATGAGATTTGCTGAGTGTCAATCATGCCTGAAGGTGGGTGATGTGTGCTGAGGATATAGATTATAGGTTTTTCTTTTTTCTTTTTTTTTTTTTTCTTGCATGCTTAAAAGTACCTAAAATAAGAAGTCCTGGGACTGGATAGATGGTGAAACAGACAAGGGCACGTATTACTCTTACAAATGACAAGACCGATTCCCAACACCCACAACAGGAGCCTTGCAACCCCCTGTAACTCCAGCTCCGGTGAGATCTGATACTGATGACCTGGTGGAGGGCACCTGTACTCAGATACACATACCACCATCGACACCCCACAACACATACACATAATCAGAGATAAAAAAACATCCTTTAAAAGATCTTCCAGGAGAATAGAGGAAGGAGATGTATCCCATTTTCTAAGTCTTGAACTACTTCCTTCTCCATCAAAATAGAGAGGAGAGTACCTAATAAGCTAGGGAATGAACACAGCGGCAAGAGGAGGAGTTAGCTCTTACAAAAGCACATCCAGACACTGTGGAGAAGGGTTGGCGCCAGCCCCAGGGAGGGAAAGGTTAAAATCAGCACACTTCACCAGGTATGTGAACTCACCCCTGCTGCAAAGCCCAGACTTCCGTCTAAGATCTGCCTCTGAAAAGGAAAAAGTGGGAATGTTTCAGTTTCCAAGCATGACAAGCTGATGTGGCCTCAGCAAGGAGTCCTCCATAAAGATCAAAAGTGTCACTGGCCTATTCCTAAGCTGGTGGTGAACTCCTGATCTTATAGAACAGGGGGCTAAGAACAGGGGGAGGTGGGGAAAGCCAGGGACACATAGTTAAATATTCCATCCATTCCAAAGTCAACCAGAATTAGCCTTGGCGGGGGAGGAGAGCCTTGGAGCACACAGGCTCACACTTTCTGTCTTACCCGGCACCCCAAGCCTTTAGTAAGTAGTTGATCTAAAATAAGGAAATGATTAAGGGCTAGTAAGGAACACAGGAGCAACCAAAACCATCTCACAGGTGGGGACACAAACTGGCACATCCATGTCACACAGGCAAAGCTATATGGTGGGACTAATAGCAAGTGACTGCAATGGACATGCCACTACCGAGACGCAACAGAAATGCATGCTGGGAATCATCAAACCCATGGAAAAGATGCACTGTTCACAAGAGCCCAAAACGAGGCACTGCACAAAGTCCCACCAACAGTAAGGCGAATACACCAAGGAAGACAATCAAATACCACAGGGCAGAGAAAACATACACACATTACATGCACAAAGAACATACTGTGTGCATACATGTATGTATAGATATATATAGACATATGTACACAACAGGCAGAAGCATTAAGTAAACTGGGAACTGAACAGGGTGGATTCAGCCAGACATGGAACAGCACATGCTACATGAGCAGAGCACTTAACAACAGCACCCACACAGGGGTGCCTACACTGTGGGAGAGACAGAGCAGGGTGGGGGTGTTTTACACAGAGTGAAAGTCCAAGTGGGGGTGGTGACTGGAAAGAAACCTGAAGGGAAGGGACCATGAGGAGCTAGCCCTTGATTTAGGCCCTGATTCATGGACCTTCCTAAAATAATAATCAAATAGGTAAAAAATGTACATCCATTCCAATAAAAAGATCTGTTTCCACATCCGTCATACACAATAGATAAGTACTTGTGGTCTGCATATAATGTTCTTTGGCATTTCAAAGGGAAGAAGCTTCCATACTGGGACAGCAGGACACCACACTAAGTGAGATGGTGGCCCTCACATGCAAGGTTTCTCCAAACCCACTCAAATCCTTCCTCCCCTCTCGCCCCTTCCCCTCCTCTTCCCAGCTCCTGGCAAGCGGAATTCTATTTTTTATCTGTGAATTTGACCTATCAGATGTCTTACTCGCTGAAATCTTGGGTACCCTGTAATTCTTGGCTGCAGAGTTTGAGATCCAAGTCTCCAAATGATAGATTTGTGACAACCAACCTCACCCAGTTAGAACAGAGGCGGCAGTGTGGGAGGCAGGATTTGTAACTGAAGCCAGGACCTGCCAAACTGGTCTATAACAAAGGGCCTGAGACACTCGTTGACTTTCTAGACAAAATTTCCTTTCTAGATCTAGGACTCAGTGTGTTTAAAGTGATTGAAGTTGCTTTCTCCTGGGCCACTTTCATAATATCTACAACTTCCCCTGAGCAAGGCAAGGACTGCACTCTTCAGGATAGCCTTGAGTGGCTCTGGGCTGGGGCTGGGGGCCAGTTCAGGGTTGGAGGAGAGTAGACTTCAGGCGTAGGAGGTGAGCACGGGCTGTGCCTGTAGTGTAGAGTGTGGAAAGATGTGTATAGAGGATAGAGGAAAGATGTAAGGATGTGGGTTGGAGAAGAGAAAAGATGGGGAGATAGACAAGATCTTGTGAGGATGTTGGGCCAGAACGCATGGCCTGAGAATGAATGAGCACACTGGGGACTATCTGTGGGATGTATGGAGGACATATGGGGGGGGGGCATATACAGCATGCACATGGACAAAAAACCTGCCTATACTCATGTAGGAGAACAGATGTGTTCATGGTAAGGGTGGCCTTACATGATACCAGAAGAGAGAATGAGGAGGTGGCCTGTCTTTATTCATTCAGGAGGTGGGGCATGCGGAGTTAGATATAGGCAGACAGAAGTCTACAGGGGATGGAGGAAGTAAGCCTGCCAGTATTCCGCCGAGGAGAAGGAATGAAATGTCTGGGCTGCGGCAGAAGAGAAACAGAACTCTTCCTTCTCCCAAGGTCTTACCAATGGTCTAACTAAGTCAAGGCCACAGGGAGGGCAGTTCCATCTGAAACCTAATCATCTTGGATCCTGCATGGTATTCCCTGCTCCAGGCAGGAAAGTAGATGGAAGCTCAGAACGAGGCAGCAGGTTAATGAAGGCAGAATTGCTAGGGCCTCACTCCCACGCCCTTTTGAGCCCAGGTGCCAGGGGCGGGTGAGGGGAAGAGAGTGCCTGGCTTGTATACCACCCACAGGTACCTGTTTCCTGGCCTAGTAAGGAAACAGGAAAAAAAAAAAAAACACAAGGAGGGAGAGAACATTGGCACCCTACCACCTGCCTGTGTGGCTGCTGCCAGAGGCCGTGTGGAAAGGAGATGGTTTCAGAGCACACGAGGGGTCCCTGTGAACCAGAAATGAAGCAACTCACCTGTCCACTGGAGAATATGAACACAAGAGCCGCTCCAGCTGCCGTCATTGCCCAGGTAAAGAAGGTCCCCAGCAAGGCCTGGAACACGGAGCTGTAGCCCTGAAGCATGCTGGATATAGCTGGGCACAGAAGAACAAGAGGGTCAGATGCTGAGGGGCCCTGATGGCGACAGATACATGTCCTAAACCCCTACTTGAAGTGCCCTCCATCAGAGTAGGTGTCTGCACCTTCAAGTCATGCCAATGAAATGGTCCTCAACATCCTGGTACCTGAGTCAAGCCTTTCATCCAGGCTCCAGATATTAAAAGTCATGTAACTCTGAAAGGCACCGGGAGAAAGAGGCCAGGAAGCCCTCCCAAAGGGAGAGGTATTGGGAAGTAGCTCCAGAGAGAAGCGCAAGGGATCTGAGCTGTGGCACAGAGGAAAGGAGCTATGGAGAGCCTGCAACAGCCTTTTCCCACTCATTCCATGCCTCTGTTCCTGCCTGCCATTTCTTCTCTGTCCCTGACAAACACAGGCCACTAGCTCAAGTTCTCTTCTAAAGGGCTGCCATCTGATTCCTAGTCACACCTTCCTGGCTCCCCAAGCCAGCCTCCCAGCGAAAGGTAAATTCCACTGACAGACCTTCCCTCCTCCACGGACTCTCCAAGCCAAGTCCAAAAGCGCCCACCAGGGACACTACTCAGTTCATTGCAGCACCTTTACAGACCCAGACAGCTGTGCCTCTGTGATTCCATTCCCATAAGCCCCTTTGGGAATGCCTTCCCTCCATAGCTCCTGCCCACGAGACCCAAGAGCCTCCTCAGAGGCCCACCTGATGCCAGACCTACAACAAAATCTTCCATGAACCCCCAACTAGTCCAAACACATGCATTTGCTGCTCTCCCTAAGGGCCTGTCTCCTTCGTCTCTTATATCCCTTCCCACAGCCTGTAAAAAGGGACGTGGGCACCTGCTGGAAACTGCTTGCTGAATGAGAAGGAGCCAGCTTACCCAAACAGGAGAGGCAGAGAGCATAAGGAAATACAACCATGAACGGCACTCGCCATGAAGCTCAGCACGTAGCTGCTAACGGTGAAGTGGCAGCATAGTCCACCAAGAAAAGAAAGGGCCCTCTCTAGTGTGGACGCAGAGAACCGCCTCAGAATTAACCATGCTCAACACTGAGACCAGATTCTGTCCATCTTGTCCTAGACCTGAAATGACAGTCAGCCTTCTCCTGTGGAAAGTTACAAAGTAGAGACGTCCACTTGTGTGTCCTGGCACATACATGGGCATACGCACTAGGTGTGAGGCCTCAACTCAAAGGCCTCATTCAGCTCCCCTTTGGCTCTTCAGCACCCACAGGACTGGACCTGACTCCACCTGGCTTAGCTCCCTCAGAACTTAGCGGGAGTTATGTGCCTGAATAACGAGGGCTGAAGTTGTTCTCTCTGCTGGCCTTAGAGAAAACCATGGCAGAGCATGGACAGGACCCTCCCTGTGCCTAGTCCACACTCAGAAAAGGCTGTGGGCTCAGATGAACCCAGCTGGGACCCTGTGCTTGGTCTAAAGTAAAATCACCTGTGGGTTCAGATTCTAAGCGTATGCAACCTTTTGACATTTCAACATGACTCTGTTGACACTTGAGAACCCCACAATCAAGTGACAGGAAGAAAAATAAATAAATTTCTGCCAAGCTTCACAACCTGAGTTTGATTCCTGACACCCACATGTCATGATGAAAATGAGGGAAAGAAACAACATGCTATCTTCTGACCTCCATTTGCCCTCTGACCTCTACATTTGCACCACGGAATGCATAAGCCCCACACACAAACACCCAAAACAAATCAATGAAAAGGTAGTTTTAAAATGCATCATTTCCCAAATCTCACAATGTTCAAGTACGTTTACTATTTTGTGTTAGGCTGTATTCATCTCTCTCATGAAGCGCAGGTTGGACACACCTGATACAGGAACTCAAGACGGTAACTGCACAAACCGATGGTTCCCAGAAATAATTTCAGGCCTACAAATAGCCTTTCCACCATCCCCCGAGTCAAGTCAGCCTCAAAGGAGTGGTGAGTGCTGGACATGGTGGCACATGGCTTTCAGTCCCAGCACTTAAAAAAGCCAATGCAAGCAGATGTCTGCAAGCTGAAGGTTAGCCTGGTCTCCTTAATGAGTTTCAGGCCAGCCAGTGACACATAGTGAAATCCTTTGTCCAAAAAGTAAAAAAGAGGGACTTGTGATTTTTTTTTTAACTGGAACTCTGAACCATTAATACGCTGATCAGCCGATCATTTCCAATTGCTTGTGAGTAAAATGTTAAACATTTACAAAGACAGACACCGAGCTGACATCCTCTCAGTTCTCACTATCTAAGACGGATCACAACATAGAACACCCCAAGGGCCTCGCTGTGTCTTTTGACAGGTACGGATAAAAAGAAACGACCTTCATTTGCCAGCCACCAAAATTCAAACAGAAGGGAGTCGTGGAGTCCTGGGTGTTCACGGCGGCTGGTGGGATAGGACATT